>NW_006921734.1:2582636-2624415 GCF_000298275.1 Orycteropus afer afer
CTTCCGAGGAGTGGCTGGTGGGTTTGAACCGCCAGCCTCCTGGTTAGCAGTCAAGTGCCTTAGGCACTATACTACCAGAGCTCCTAGTTAAAAATAGTAAGAGCTATTATTTGTTCAGTGCTTACTCTATCTCAGTTACTTTACCTGTACCCTTTCATTTACTTCTCACAATGACATCTTGAGATAGGCATTCTCTATTTTGCAAATGCAAAAAAAAAAAAAAAATTAAGGCTCAGAGAGGCTAAGCAAATTGTTCAATTTCACAGGGATAGCAAATGGCAGAGATGGGATTTGAACCTCTATTTTTAAATATCTGAAAAATTTTGAAACTATTATTGCATCCCTCCACATAGGTGCAACCACTTGAGATTTCCTATGATTTAACAGAGGAAACAAGATTACAAGATATATTTCTGCATTTTCCCTAAAGGAAATTTTTTTTAAATAGAAAATCTTAAGTGAACAATGTACATAAAAACTTTCCATTTCTCCTCAAAGTGTCTGGCACATAAAAGGCACTCAATAAATACAAAGATTTCCTGGCCTATGCATGTGTCTTAATAGGAAAACCATTGCAAAGTAATTATATTAAGATATTTTGATTCAGCTCTTCAAAAGGAAAGTAAATATTAACAAGTGCTAGATCATCTCTTTGGAAATAAGCATATATATATATATATATGAAAAAATATATTTCATATATATGAATATATTTCTTATATATATGAAAAAATTAGTGTCTCCTTTTATTTTTCCCACTCTCTTTTTTTGACAGCTGGAGCCACATCAGATCTTTGTTTTCCTGTCTCTCTCATTCCCCTCTCCCCCCTCAAAAAGGCTAGAAAATGTTCAGCTGACTAAAGGTGTTGATTGATAAGGAATTTAGCTAGGCTTTTTGCACAGCCAGGAAAAATGAACTATTATGATTTAGGATGAAAGGCACGTGCACTAGAAGAGAAATATGATGAATTCATTGAGGGAGTTTGGAAGAATGAAGAGAGAGAAAGGTGAAGCTTCTCTTGAACAAAGGCTTTCATGGTTGCTCAGCTCTACTCAGTTTCCTGGAGTCTGTGTCATTTTACTGTTCTTTGATGTCAAATCCATATGGGTAGCAAATTTTCAACACTCCAATCCCCCCACCTTGCCTCACCCCTAATCTGCCAATTTGTCCACAAGTAGCTCTTAAAACACTACTTGGGCAGATTTAACACAAAGTTTTAGGGCTACTAAGGAGCTCTGGTAGCATAGTGCCTAAGGCATTTGACTGCTAACCAGAAGGCTGGTGGTTCAAACCCACCAGCCACTCCTCAGAAGGAAGGTTGGGCAAACTACTTCCGTAGTGATACCACCTCGGAAACCCAAGGAGGGGTCGCCGACTCGATGGCACATAACAACAACAACAACATGGACAATAAAATATTCAGTCTTTCCATGTAACAAAAAACCACCAAGAGGGATTTGTGGGGTATCTTTGAAAAGCAGTCCTATAGGAGTCTCAAGTTTTCAGTTGTGAATACAAACAGAAGCATCAGAAGAGTAGACTATATATAACAGCTTCTCTAGTGCCTTAAGAGAATTGCTCCCATCTTTATTATTTACTAGTGTGCTCTATAGGACAATACTTCTTAGAAGCTATTTTGAAATGCATTATTGCTTAGTGATTATGAGTTTATTTATTGAAATAATTAAAATAATAGATGATATTCTACATCTGTTTTACTATTTTAGAAAGAAAACAGACTTTGTTTAAAGCTGTTATGTTAGGGCTTATCTTGCTTATAAAAATGTTTGTGTAAATGAATTAAAATGCTTTTCAATCAATAAAGGATAAATTTCATACCAAGAAAAAATTTGAGATTGTATTTAGCAAAAGTGAAACTGTTGAAAAAAAGATACTTATTAGAAAGGTTTTCAGATTTCTAAATATTACAAAAATAATCATTATAATTACTATTGAGAACAGTTAAAATAAAATAAAAAAATCTGTAGTGTTAACTAAAGTTATTTTCTATGGAGATATTTGCCTTCCTCCAAAGAATTCTAATGGATATAAATAATTTATCCCATGGGTAAAAAAAGTAGAAAGCAAAATTAAAGTTTTTATTCAATTCAGAAAAAATGAGTACACTTGATGGCTGCACAATTTTAAGTTTATTCAAAATAATTTATTTAAAAACTGAATTATATGTCCTTGGGTGAGGTGTATGTGTGTGTGTATGTGAATTGATATTAATACTTGGTACAAAAGAATTACTTTCATATTTTATGTGTGTGTATATTCACATATACATGTATATGCATATATAAATATAAGAAGCCCTGGTAGCACAGTGGTTTAGTGCTTGGCTGCTAACTGAAAGGTCAGTTGTTCAAACCCAAGAGTGGCTCTGTGGGAGAAAAGACTTGGTGGGCTGTTGCCTTAAAGATTATAGCCTAGGAAACCCTAGTAGTTCTATTCTGTCCTACAGGATTGCTATGAGTTGGAATGAATATGACAGTACACAATGATAATATATAAATACATATTTTATATATTTATATACACACACGTACATATAATGTGCATATATATACATAACACATACATATATATATCATCTTCAAAATTCTATATAGAAAAGATAAATCTCAAATATCTCATAAAAAGTATGTAATCTGACCTTCAAAAAAGTCAAATGTAATAAAAAAATTACTTGTAGGCTTGTGACATAATTCTGAAGTTGTAGTGAATAAATTGAGTTTTATGTATTTTTTTTTCCTAAAACAATGTTATGTTCATAATATGGTAAGAAAAACCTTCTTAGTATGCAACACATCATGACTATCATTTAACTTTTGTAATAAAGCTTTGGGGAAAAAAGCTTGGCTGAACTAGCACTGCATTATCTCTGCTTTTCTAGAGAGTTTAGTAGCCACCCAAAGACAGAAGTGAGATTACAGAGGAAAACATCTCCCTCTCTTTCTCCGGTGTCTACCATGAATTTCCTTTTCTTAAATTGTTATGCTGATCCAAACCACATGGCCCAGATTTGGCTTCCTTTGGTTGTTTACAGAAACAGTTATTTTGAATTCAGTAAGTTAAATCAGTATGTTCAGAGTCACATGAATTTTATAAAATTTTCAGTCACTAAGGTTGAAAGATAAAAAATGACAAGAATCTTAATCACAAATTTTAGACCTTTCTACTTTGTAGGCATGATTCTCATGACAATTTTTAATTCTTATTTCAAAGCCAAAACCAAACTCACTACCATGGAGTCATATCTGACTCATAGCGAGCCCTCCTTGGGTTTCTGAGGCAATATCACTACAGAAGTGGGTTGCCCAACCTGTTTGAACTTCTAGCATTCTGGATAGCAGTTGCATGCCTTAGGCACTATGCCACCAGAGCTCCCAATTCTTATTTAGATTAAGCTAATTTAATATTCACTATGACTATATTCACATGGAATCAACTCATCTTTAAAACGAAGATCACATGAGAATACAATACTATGTTCTAAGAAAAAGTAGATTTTAATAGCATATGAGGCTAACACCATATTTTATTTAGCATGGTAACTAATATCAGTAAGACTAAATGCACTGCCATGGAGTCGATTCTGACTCATAGCGACCCCTATAGGGTTTCCAAAGCTATCAATCTTTACAGAAGTAGACTGCCTCATCTTTTTCCTGCAAAGCAGCTCAGAGGTTTGAACCACTGACTTTCTGATCAGCCGCCAAATGCTCTGCACCACCAGAGTTTGCTAACTAATAGACTTATTTGCTATTTTTAAAATTTATTTTCTCTAATAGAATATAAACTCCATTGAATGTAGGATTTTTTTCTGTTTTATTATTTATATGTCCCCAAGGTCTATAACTGTGCCTAGCACATAGCAGACGCTCAATAAATATTTATGAATGAATAAATGAATTTCTCAATCAATTTTATTTAACAATAGCATATATCATTACAGTGTATCAACATAAATGACAACATACACAAAGGAAAACAAATGGGAGAACAGCAACACCATATTAATTCCTGTCAGAATGAATGTTTTCCAGTTCTGTGACACTCTCAGCCTTCTTCTATGTCTAGATATCTGTCTTGCACATATTACAATGTCTAAACAACTTCATCTGTGTTGGGAGTTTTTCTGTTGAATTTGGGAGAAGATTATTACATGCAGGTGCCAATATTGCATCCATCTATAAGGAATCATATTTCTTTCAATATGAATGAGTTGGTAGGACTGTCATTGGTCCCTGGCTATCATTTTCAACAAAAGCAAATACAAGGGATGCTTTTAGGGAAAGGATTCTGCAATATTTTTTTGAATTACTGAATAATTATTAATTGCAAATACTGGAGATATTATTCACATGAAGATCACATTTTTATACAAAAAGACAGATACTAGTATTGCACTAATTTATAGCAAAAATGTTACTGATACTACCATCAAACAACAAATATTTTACAGAATATTCTTTAGTTATATAGGAAACAATTGACTTTTTTTCCAATCATATTTATTTGCTTTTTATAGCATGCTCCCTGAAAAATAGCCATGCTTGCAAAATTAATTCAGTATTTTGGTTTTCGGAATATTTTCTGCAGCCCCTTCAATAACAGGGATGGAATTGAGATTTTCTATGTTATACCTATAGCACACATTAAACATTTTATTTCACACAGAACAGGCAAAATTTCAAAAAATCTCTAAAGAAAGCTATTATATATGTTTAGAAAACAAGCACACACATTCATGGATATTTACTTTTAAAAAAACCTATGCTTGGAATTAGGAGTGATATAATTCTATCATTTATGTACAATGACCTCATTTCAAGATATGAGAATTGCTATGTCAGAATTACTAAGTGATTCTTTTTCAGCATCTATTTATTTTCTTGAGAAAGATGAGAATTAATTCTTCTTTTGTTCTAGTATCTCAATATAGTCACAGCATTTAAGAAAAAATTTTGTTTGGTAGTCCAGAGTTGGTCATCCAAGTAGAATTCCACATGAAAAATTAGCTTAAATTTACTACACTGGCGAACAAGACTTGAGCCTTAGTTAGGAATGGTCGAACAGCGTGGAACTTTTTTCTTTCTTGATCAATTTCTTAAAATAGGATTCTTCATCAGAGGCTGAAAAGAGGAGGACTGTACTGAAGTATGACTTTCCATTACTGTGTCTTTTTTTAGGAAAAGAAATATATATATATATTGCTTTTCAAGTCCCATGCAAATATCACACAATTAAGGTAGAAGGTATACATATTGCACTTTTACACACAGACTGCTGTTGGTTGGTTTGCATCCTAATATCATAATCTTCGAATCAAGGCTTGGCAGATTACATTAAATTGGTAACTGGTGATGCAACACACATAAAATTAATTGCAATATAAGAAAGCTTTCCTCTGGCATTTTCATGCATTGGCCTCAATGTTAGTTTGGGAAATAACTTGACATCCTTGAAAACCTAAAACTAAAATTATGTAAGCTAAAAGCTAAATCATATAAAATGGTTGCATTTTATATAGACTAAGTGCTTCCATAAATAATTGAAATTAAGTTTTGCCTAACGAGACAGTGAGCTGAAGATATATAACCTTAAATTAGATAGAAAAGGTCACCGATTGTTGATCTCCTTTGACTAGCATTGACTCTAAAGGGCATGTTTGACTTTAGAAGAGGAAAATATATAAAATATTCCATTATTTAAAAGGTAATTTCATGAGAACTTCTTTGAAAAAGCAGCCTTAAAATTTAGAATTGCTTTCATTTTATGATGTGACTGAATGAAGCAATCACATTTTTCTTAATTTTTTGGAAAAGTCCAATAATTAATATAGGGTATTTATCTATGACCAATGAGAAAAATAATCGGTGCAAAACCCCTTTCACATTAAAAATAATGATAATAATAATAATTTCTAAACTATTCAGTTATATAAATCTTGCTCATTAAAATATTCACATTCATATTGCCATTGTTATAAACAAGCAATGCAAATCACTGTCTGGTGATTAAACTACCTGAATATAATAATTTTAAACATTATTAAATATTAGTACATTGATATTTTAATAACATATTAATAGTAATACTATGATATTTGTTACTAAATATTTTTATGTGATTGGTTGTTGATCTCTTTTCATGTTCACTGTTTTGTCTTTTGGGGGGGGTCTTACCATTTTACACATTGCCAACTAGAGTTTGACAGTCTCACTCTTTAACATCTGAGCATTTTTCCAAGAACATAATGCAACAGAAGATAGTACAGATCAAAGTACTGAATGCACTCAAAGCTCAGAACATATTTATTCAAAGCCTCAACAGACTTATTGTGAATCAGAACACCCATGACACAATTGCTAAAATGTGGCTTTTGCCCTCCCTGATCATCAGAGCTGGGGAGTTAGAAATACCTGTGGACAAAATGGAAGAGCATGAAGCATAGACCAAAACTTACCATAATTGTGGTTACAACTACTGTTCTGTTTTCAATAGCTGCTGTGTCATTGCCAAGAGTGGGCACATCTTGAATCAACACCAATTTATCCATATCATTCCAGTAACCAACCTGAAAAATAGGCAAAATACTTGAAGACATATTTTAGAAGATTTCTTTCTAGTCTTTCCTGAAACAGTAATAGGAATAAATAGGGAGCACACAAAACAAATTACAAAAGCAAGTAAAACAAAACAAGTGATTAGAAGTTTTCTTGGTTGATAATAAGACAATTTTCTTGTATAGTGATAGTCGGGTTACATATTTGGCAACTTTACAATTTGTAAACATGGAATAGCCAAGACCTTGAGAGTGTGTGGTTCAGAAAAGGAGTATGGAGACAGATGGACAATCACTTTGTACTGATTCTTTCTTTTAGGGAGATGGACAGGTAGCCTCTAGAAATTAGATTTTGTCAGTAACCTTATAGGTTGTATATTAAAGGGGATAGATTTATAAAGGGGATATGCAGAGGACATTTTCAAGCAGATAAAAATGATGTGTGCATTTTGAAAGGAATATAGAAATGGCTCTTGGTTTTACATGCCCTAGCCATTAGATCACTCAATCTTACCCCTTCTAAATGGTAAATACATTAAAAATGAATGTTAAAGGATGATACTTTTCACTTTTAAAGATTACATTTGAATTTGTATTTTTTCAATTTTCAATCCTTATATTATTTTCGCATTTAGAAATGAACCACACGTTCTTCCATCTAATAAAGTGAATAGTTAAGTACTTTAAAAAGTACTAAACTCCAATGGGAGTCTTACTGGACAGTTGAGAGTCTTTGTATTATGCAGGCCATTAAGTAATAGTAATGGCTACCATATACTGAGTGTTTACTCTGTGATGGATATTGTACACATTTAAAAAAATATATATTTTAAAGTTAATGCACATAGCAAATGTGTATTATTATTACTCACATTTTAGAGATAAGTACCCCTTAAAAAAGTTAAATGTGTTGCATGGGGTTACACTCTAGTGGGGCCAGAATTCAAAACTCTGGTTTGAATGACACCAAATCCACATACTTTGCCATTATGCTAGATAGTTTCTCAAAATGAGGGTTCATCTAATGCTTACCAAACACATTACTTGCATTTCTTGATTCAGCTGACAAAGCTCATTTCTCCAATAAAATGTATGTACTGTCTCACTAGGGCCTTCGTGATGCAATGGTTAAGTGCTCAGCTGCTAACTGAAAGGTCTGCTATTTGAACCCATCAGCTTCACAGGAGAGAAGATCTGGAAATCTGCTCCCATAAAGATTTCAGCCTAGAAAAGCCTGTGGGGCAGTTCTCTATCGTACAGGATTGCTATGAGTAGGAATTGACTGAATGGCACACAACATTTGCTCACTGGTCTGGATTCATTGTTTGTTCTAATATGGATGTTCTAATATATGCTAGGTTCTCTGGCCTACTCCAAGTTTCATAAACATATTAAAAAAATAAGCACTAACATGTCATAAATAAGCGCCTTCTGATAACATTCACTAATGTTGCATATATATATAATAACAGAATAGATAGGGCAAAGTAATTTTTATTAGTATGACACATTACACTTCTTGGCTTGATTCAAGTTTATAAATATATATCAACTTAGCAATTTTTTGATTTTTGATTGTCCATGTGGATCCATTCAGAGATGATATTTATTGAATAATTCTATAAAATACATAATTTAAAAAGTATGTCTGTGAGACCAACCCTTTCCTCAATTTCTTCTTGTATGTAACAAAAGCAAACAAACTAATTGCTTCCTGTTTATTCTCTTTTCCACTTGACAATTATATGACATCAAAACGGGTTGAGCATTTCATTAAGATGTAGCCACCCTGCAGATTTTAGCAGCACATTCTCCAGAAAAGATAATTTTTCTTTATTAATGAGCTGCCACAAAAGAAAAGTCACAGATCTGGGACACATTCTGGAAAGTTCCCAGTTGTTGGCAAGACCTTGGAATTTGCATTTAACAATTGACCTGTGGGTTTACGACCATTACCTATAAAAGACAAATGATTCAGAAGTATAGGAAAATTGAAATGATAAGCAAAATTTTATCCAACTATATGTACTTGCTTAGTATCTACATGCAAATCTGGAAGGAAAAGAAAGCTACATTGTGTAATATGGGACCAATTAATGGTAGACTTCATGTAGGCCATGGGCACTGGGAAATAGGAACACACAGTGGTCAGTCTCTAAGAAAGGAATTCTAAAACTTTGTCCCAAAACATCAAAATATGGAGGTTGTTTCCCTAGTTCTTCACAACATTTTACAATTTACTAAGAACTTTTTCCATGCCTGATCTTATTTAATCAGACCAGAAATCAGGCATTTTCTCCTCATATCTTAGAAACAAAAGTTGGGTAAAAAGTGGTTTTTGAATGCTAAAGCAAAAATATGGAAACATTGAAATCACTACACTGACATGGGATACCAAAAAGATAGCCATTTTCTTTGATCCCCTACAGATAAATTGTGTGCAAATATAACCCTAATAGAATGTGAGCAAACATCTCTGTATTTGCTGTGAACTTGGCCAACAACATAGGGAATGAGTACGCTGTGAGGGGCTGTTGAGTCTAAGTTGGTACCTTGGAGAGCTGTTTTTCTCTGACCTGTAGTGAAAAATTTAGCTTAATTCCCACACCTAGGGGTTCTGGGACTAATTACATTTTATAATAGCCAAGAAAGAGAGAGAAATCCATCCCAGCTCCACATCTATTCCCGGGCAAATCATTTAGTTTCTCTAAGCCTTACTTTCTATAAAATGAGGAAAAAAAATATTTTGTATGTAGATGGTTGTAAGGATTAAATATAAAAATATGTATCAACTTTCAATTACAGTGTTTGGCATATGAATGTAATTTTTACTATTATGAACACTTGGAAACCAAGCAAGTATGGTTCTGGAACGTTCCTCTTGGATCCCTGTGGATCAATGGAATGATAAGAAGATTCTACCATACCTAGAAGCTGGGACTTCAGAAAGGGCTTTTCTGCTTCTGCTTAATGAGACTTTCAATCCATTTTCCTGTTATACATGTCAGACAAACTGATGTGTTGACCCTTTGATCTATTTTCCAACATAGCTCCCTTGCTGGCAAGTTTTCAATTTACAAGAAGGATTGCTTCCTTTTTTGCAGACATATTGCGTAGTCTCACCAGCATAGTGTTTCTCCTGGTATCTCATTTTTAAGTTTAATATTCCTGACAGAAAGCCCAAGTTGATCGTTGCCACAGAAAAATGAAGATAGATGAGTCTACACCATTTTATATCTCATATTTCTTTTCAGATCTTAGATGAATGTCAGCTGAGTGTGAAGATGCACTGTTCATCACTCTTCAAATTTATTCTTTAACTTACTCCTCAAAAAATTGTTAATTTTTGTTACAATCATGGTTCAATAGGCCATGAAATGATTCAGTGCTGTAAATAGTCCACTTGCATTACTGTTAGTTACTACTAGCTTCCTTTTCATTATACTTTCTTTTATAAAGAATCAATTTACTTTCTGTACTGTTTTATAAAATACAGAATTGTCTTTTGCATTTTAAAAAGATTTTTCTTTAAGGGTTAATTTTGTAAGGCCTGGACGGTGCATCTGTTTTACCTTGTCCACCAGTTAAGAATATTTTTAGAGACCTTTGTAGTATTCTGTCTGCTCCACAGCTAACAAAAGAACTCTCTGAAAAACAAGCCTCTCTCTTCCTTGCTGTTGGCTCTGTGTGCTAAGTAAAGTCAATGTTTACGTGGAACTCCCTGAATTCTTCTTAAACACAGTTCTTGGGAGCATGACTCCTTCTGAAAGCAATATCATTGCAGGTACAGCATGGTTTCCCAGATGTTATCTGTCTCCTGTCCTACCTGATTTGATTAGAGACACTTCAGCCTACTAGGTATTAGCTAGCAGCCTACACTCAAGGAAATGTTAACTAAGAGTCTGAAAAGCTGGAGATGGTTTTCATGGTAGCTCCAATTCTCTCTCTTTCTCACACATTTATGTAGAAGCACCCCCACATGATAGGCGAGAACAAAATGTAACTCAGAGAGCCTCAGTCATTTTCCATATATGTCCTTAACTGTCTTGCCTGAAGACCTTTGCAAAGGCCATTATTGCTTCTTCCATTTCTACCTACCCAAACTCTAATTCATGGCTAATTTTAAATCCCACCTCCTCTATTCAGCCTTCCTTGATTTATTTTCCTCCATTTGGAAGTGATCCTCTTTTCTTTTAGAGGCCTACATGCTTTGTCTTTAACTATCATAGAATATTTATATCACAGTCTTCCCTATTAGAAAACAAACTTCTGTAGAGCAGGGTCTACTGAGGCAGTGTAATAATGTAGAAATATTCTGGAGGCAGATATATTTGAATTAAAATCTTTATCTTGCCCAAGACAAGTTTGTGATCTTAGATTAGTAAACATAAACTATTGGGCCTTATATTTTCTTGTTTGAAAAGAGAAAATAATAATAGTCATAGTTTTGTTGTGAGGATTAAATTGTGCAAAGAACCACGTGCAGTGCCTGGAACATAGCAAGTATTTCATAATTTGTAGCCATCATTATTATATTAAAGCAGTAAATTATATTTTGAAAAGATTGTTAAAAATTTAGTGTATTTTGTTCTTGTTGAGAATATGCACAGTAAAACATACAGCAATTCAACAGTTTCTACATACACCATTTAATTATATTGTTTGAGTTGTGTGATCATCCTCACCTTCCTTTGTTGAGTTGTTCTTCCTTATTATCATAAATCCACTGCCCCTTATGTTTCCTATCTAATCTTTTGCATTGTTGTCAATTTAATCCCATATAAATAGTTCTTCAGGAACTTCCAACCTGTTCTAAATATGGCTGCCCACTAGAAATAGTTTTTCTTTGTATTCTTTCTAATGATCTCATAAATGACTTCATGGAGATGATTATGTCTTTATAACTTCATTGTCTGCTCCCCAGAGTAAATGTTTTGGAGTGTATGAGATTTGTTTTGCTAAGCCTTTCCCCCTTCCCCCTCAAAATATTGCTTTCATTCTGAATGCAGGATCTACATAGTGTATTAATTGTTTCAGGTTTGGGATATAATTGAGTATCAGTTACTATGACACAAGGATTTATTTCAGCACAGCCTACTAAGCAAGTACTAATTGTAAGTACTCAAATTAAAAAGAGAGAAAATGTAGAATACCCACCTATCTTTTGTCAACAAACTTTAAAAAATTTCAAATAAAAACTAAGAAAACAGGATTTTCTTTTTCACAGTTCAACTGTGGCTTACCTTTCTAGGCCCTGTGCTCTTCAGCTCAAACACATCCATTGTGTAATTGACTCTACGTCCATAGTGGTCAAATTGAACATTCCCTGTAAGCCCTTGAATTCTAACCTATGAGTATAAAAGAAAACCCACCATGGATTAATTTGCCTTTTTACTTATAGATATCTCAATGTAATCTGGTAGGTTTATGACTACACAAATGTGTGCAACTCCAAACTATAATAAAATCACTAAAAAAGTCATGAGATATTTGAGTCATTGGGATAAAATCTGAAAGAACATCAAATGAAGTATAAAAATTCTGCCAAATGCCTGAAAGATGAATATGTTTTGTTTGTTTTTTTATTATAAATAACAGAATTCTTCTTCAATATTAAGTTAGTATTTATAGTCATGAGAATATGAATGGTTTGTTTAGCGTTATTTTTCAGTTTAGTCCATATGTTCACATAATTGAGTAGCTCTGATACACGTACCAGATTATATTTTCTTCTTTGCTAATATTAAAACTAAGATTTAAGTTCATAAAATAAAAATACATTTTGAAAATATTCAAGTATATTTTACTCAAAATTTCCTTTTAACCCACTTTTGCTTGTTTTGTACCCATTGCATTTCAGAGTATTTAAAATGTAACATTGATAAACCATGTATATATATATTACATCAATCATTTGAAAAATAGTGTTAATGCAACTATAAGAGACTAAAATAAACAAATTAATTAATCAAGGTAATAAAGAAATTCAAAGAGTACTCATTAGCAGTGTTTGCCAAATACTTATAGTTCTTCTGCATTTCTGCATTTGGGCTCAAAGTAAGATTGTATTCCCTTACAATCCTGTGGTTAGCTAGGCTATGTGTCTCTGACAAATGAGTTGTAAGCAGATATGACATGTGTCACCACTGGACCAGAGCATTTAATGGCCAATTTGAGACATTCTCACAACTCTCTAGTTCCCTTTGCAGCACTCAAGGTGGTGGCTGGTGTGTCAGCCTGGTTCCCGAGTGATTACAATGAGCAGAGTTTCCCTGTTCCTCTAGTGTACGTGAGTAAGCAATACTGTTTTTTTTTTAAATAATATTTTGTAGTATTTAAGGTTAAAGTTTACACAGCAAATTATGTTCCCATTTAATAATTCCTACATAAATTATTCTGTGATATAAGTTACCTTTTTTTACAATGTGTCATGATTCCATTCGTACTTTAGCTTCCTTGCCGTCTTACTTTCTCATCTTTGTTTTAAAGTAATTTTCCACAATTTGGTCTCCTACAAATGATTTTTGTGAAGGAGATCCTTACTCATGGGTGATATTCTTTATTTTATGAGCCAATTTGTTACTTACTGAAAAGCTGACCTCATGGGATAATTTCAGTTTAAAGTTTAAAATGCATGTCAGAATGATATAGTCTTGGGGTGTCTGCTAGTCTCAACAGGTCTAGTAAATATTGACTTTTTAAAAATTTGAGTTCTGTTCCACTTTCTTCTACCATTCTATAAGAATCCATATTGTGGTGCTCCTTTGCTGTTTTAAGCCACTGAAATTGGGGGCTGTTTATTGCTGCAGCATAACCTGGCTTATCTTCACAATGCATCTATATAAGATATAAACATTAGTATTCTACTCCATTTTCTATTTAGGAAATGTCTCAAAAATGAGCAATGGCTTAGAATATTAAAATGACAATTGATAACATATACTTATGCTTAGATATATTATTCTGCTTTCTTGAACATGCCATTTAAATAAGACTGTGAAATAATATGAACTTAGTAAGGTTGTGAGCTACCTGTTTGAGCGTCCTTTCCATGTCAATTCCCTGACCCCATGGAGCAGCAGGATTTGCCAAACAATCCCCAGCATTTCCTCTCCTTGAAATATCAATTTTTTGCCTTCTAAGATTTCGGAACGTTTCGGCCATCACAAGGACTCCATCATAAGTCAGAGCAGAGGTATACTGACCAAATAAAAGCAATTATAAGAGTACATGTTAAAATTGATCTAGCACCAGGGATAATCTGGGGTCTCTGTGAGTTTAAGACACGAAGTACCATTTTGTCTAACCTGTTGCCATTAAGTTGATTTTGACTCACAATAACCCTATAGGTCAGAGTAGAATTAACTGTTTTATAGGGTTTCTAAGGCTGTAGTCTTTATGGGAACAGACTGTCACATCTTTCTCCTGCCCCATGGTCAAACCACCGACATTTGGGATAGCTGCTGAGCATATTTAACCACTGTACCATCAGGCACTATTCTGTCTGAAGGGCAGCTAAATTACTGATAATGCATTGACTCCAGCTTCAGAAATTTCAGTTAGTGATTGATCACAAAAGCTGCATACCAAATCTTACTAACTTGATTTAAAAAGAAGAAAGCACTCTGAAAAATGGAAATTTTATTAAACATTTTTCTATCAATTAGAATTTCTAGGAGTAACACACTCCATAAGCATTTTTTTTATATATATGGAAATGTAAGCAGTTTCAGAGAGAAAAAAATTCTAGAAGAAGTCTTTCGGTTGTCTGAATGTATAAACAGCTAAGGAAAAATATAAATGATAGATTCACCTTCTTAATGTATACTTTCCCTCTTGTTTGAAATATTTGTACACTGAGTAAGAGAAAAACTCAAATAATTAAATAAGCATGGAATTTCATATGAATAAAATCTAAAATGGAATTGGGGGAGCCAGGTCAGAAGGGATCATCTATCGTATCTCTAAACTTGTGCAATATTGTCACAATCTGCCTTGTACTCTGTCATTGTAGTTGAGCCCAGAAGGCTCCTCCAAAATGCTTAAGATTCCTTGAGAATTTAGGGTTTCTTTGAGACTTAATATATGTGTATTGACTTGAAGTCTATATTTTTTCAGTCCCCTAGAAGAGTGACTGAGACTGTTGTTATTCAGAAATAGAAAGTCAAATTCAGAAATGACATTGACTTATTCAACAAATGTATATGTATTAGTCACATTGCTAAGTAGGAATGGATAGTTTATACTCATTAAGTGTGTTCAGAAGTGTGTATTCCCCTAGTTTTCATTATAACTTGGGGCCAAAACAAACAAACAAAAAAAACCAAAATCACTACCGTCGAGTCGAATCAGATTCATACTACCCCTTCTTGGGTGTCCGAGGCGGTATCACTATGAAAGCAGATTGCCCAATCTTCCTTCTGAGGAGTGGCTGGTGGTTTTGAACTGCCAGCCTTCTGGTTAGCAGTCAAATGCCTTAGGCACTTCACCACCAGAGCTCCCAAACTGGGCCGGAGTGAAGAAATAAAGTATAGACCACGTGCTTTGTGATGATCACCCCATGTGCCTCCTTGAGAAAAGACTAAGTCCTCAGGAAAAAAAATATTAAGGCTAGGAGAGGAAGTAAGTAGAACCAGATAGGGAAAATATAATTTGTTTAAGCTGAAAACAAAAAGAATAAGGAATTACTTTTGGTAGAGTTTGATTAGAGAACTAAATACATGGGAAATGTGGCAGAGTTTCTTGAAGCATGGTAGAGCATCAACTCCTAATCATGACCAGCCACTGCAGTATCTTTTAAAGGAATTCCATATGGTCAGTTCCATATTAGTTCTTTCTAAGTCTATGCTAGAAGATGGTTTGTACTTTGGAGGAAAGTGTTCTCCTCCATTTGCTGCTTTCAAATGAAAAAAAAAGTAATTTGCAATTCCAATTGTAGAAAGCAAACTTAAGCAACATTATCATTAGGCATGTTGTTGTTGTTGTTGTTATGTGCCGTCGAGTCATTAGGCATAGCAGGCCAGTATTCCAGGGAAGAGAAAGACTAAAACATGGATAAAATAAAGAATTCTAATGAAGAACTAACATGTCACTAGTAAAGAGCTTAATTAAAAAGCTTTTATCAGAAAGATTTAACAATGACATGATAAAATAGGCTTATGGATAGGCATCCTCTTTCATAACTGGATTGGGGTGGCTGAAGGATACTCAAGTGGTTAATTTAAGCAAGGTGCTATGCTGAAAATGATTATATCTCCCCCCAGCCAGAACCAAGGCATCATTGAGTAAAGAAAGCTGCCCAAATATCTTCTTGTACACTAAGAAATTAACGGCAAGAAAAAAAGTGAAACTTGCTAAAGGCATAAAGGGAAAGAGAAAAATGCATTACTAGTATATCAGGATGAAGAGTGGGAAAAGAAAAATGTTGTTTTTTCAGCAGGGAGAGAAGAGAGAGGTGAGGAAAATGGCACTAAAAAGCAAATGCACTTGCTGTGTTTGAAAAAGTCCATCTATTTTTATGAAACAAGTGAACTGGAAAAAAAAGAACAGGTATCTTGCAGAGCAGAACAGGGCAGAGCCAAACAGACATTCAGCCAGAGTGGCAAGGACGTGAAATTTGACAGGTCATAGAGCTGACAGATGGAAAGAAGCAGTAGGTTAAATTAGTTTTATCTTTTTGAAGGATTTAATTCTTTTCCACTTGTCTTTTGATACTCCACCCAGGAAGCCATATTTGTGCACACATAACTTTTAGATGTATCAAGAAATTCTTAGTAAATAAACATTTAATTTTGGAGTGGGATAAAACTAGACCTTACTCTAGAGCTATTTACTGTTTCGATCAGTGTTTGGAACGGTGCCCAGTTCTGTCTGCCAAAGTTTGTAGATAATAAGACAGAGTTGGGGCAGAACAATAGTGCAGTAGAAAGAGCATAGGCTTTGAGAGGAAAGAAAGAGGTTGAGTTCATAGGTTTATGGGGAGCTCTGGTGGCATAGTGCCTAAGGCTTCTGACTGCTAACCAGAAGGCTAGTGGTTCAAACCAACCAGCCACTCCTCAGAAGGAAGGTTGGGCAATCTACTTCCGTAGTAATACTGCCTCGGAAACCCAAGGAGGGGTCGCTGTGAGTCAGGTCCAACTTGACAGCAGTGGGATTGGGTTAGATTTATAAGAATGGAGAGCACATTTTTCAACTATGGAACACAAAACAGAAATAAACCACAAGATACAAGAGAATAATGACTATCTCCTGTGGTTATTGTAAGGATGAAATCTCATATAGCTGAGCTTTTTGGAAAATGAACTAGATATTGACTGGGAATCATGAAACTAAAAAATGAATTATAGATGGTTACTGCCCTAAAGGAGTTTGTAAGAACAAAATAAAAGGAATAAAAATAATTATATTACATTCTTGGTGAAAGATCATAAATACTGGAGGAGTAAGAAAAGGCTTCATAGAGAAAGGCAAATTTATGACAAAGCCTTGGAAGACGGCTGAACTTAAACAGATAGAAATGAAAGTGGAGGGCAGCTAGGTGGAAGGAACAGCACAGGGACTGATTAGTGGGAAACAGAACCATTGATTTCTGCAGTCTTGGACTATCCCCATGATTGGTTGTAGATATGACCATTGTGATCCATTGTGCTTTCATTGGCTGATTTTTGAAAGTAGATTGGCGAGTCCTTCTCCATAGTCTAAGTCTAGAAGCTCCGCTGAAACCTATTCGGTATCAGAGCAACAGGAAAGCCTCCAGCGACAGACAAGGGGTAGCTGAGCATGAGGTGCATTGACCAAGAACTGGACTAGTTCTCCCTCATCAAAGATGAGAATTCTACCATTGAACCACCTGTGCTCTCAGCAAAGCTTACTGCCATTCAGTTTGGCTGGAATATCAGAAAGAGAGCAGAGGGGCAAGAAATTGGAAGACTTGTTTTGACTATATTGTGGAAGATCTTTGTGGCAGAAGACTTTTTTTCTTTTTGTTTCTAAGAGCAAGGAAGTGACAAAATCAGAAGTTGCCCTTTTAATCTTGGTTCAAATGCTAAAGAATTCAGTTTAATTAATTAAATGGTTACTGAGCGATAACATCATGATGAGAACGGTGAAAGAGATGAGAATTATAGATATTTATGCATTTTTTCATTCAGGATATTTACTATTGCTTGGGAGATGAGACTTACATAAATGATTCAATAAAAGTATACCAGAGAGAACAGAACATTGTGACTAAAGCTGTGGCCTAGACAAGTCTAGTTGGAGGTTATAAAGTAGGAGACATTGGGATGTACTACAGGCATAAAAGCAAAGGACTTGTTATACTGATGTGTCTGAAAGGGAGGACCACAGGGAGCAAAACTCTGCATGTTAAAAATATTAACTCTAAAATGAAAGATAATCCCATGGAACTATGAAACACTGCAAAGGTGGTTGAAGCCCATTTTAGATTCTAAAGCTAAAAGGGTAAGGAGATGTTAAAGGGAAGGTTCACAGAAGAAATGCTAACATGTTAATGGATGCAACATACATAAATTAGAGGTGTGAGGAACGAGAAAACGAGATTGTCTACCACAGGGAAAAGAAAGAGCAATGAAGTCTCTGTACATTGATGATAGAATGTGACAACTGCCCACATCAGAAATAGGTTCAAAAACAAGTTTACAATCTTTTCTTTGGGTGCTAACACTTGGTAGAATTAAATTTTTGAGATGATTTATCTTTGGACCTGCTTGAGGGCAAAAGGCAGACTAAATGACTTCTTTTAATGTAGAAGAAAATTCACATTTTGAAAATTTGACTTTTAAATGAGCCCCATGTGTACTATCTAAGTTCAGGAAGTAGTGCAATATAGTGGAAAACGTACTTGCCTAAGCCTTAGGGAACCTAAGTTTGTATCATGGACATTTCATGAACCTGGTCCCTGACTTGGGATCAGTCAATTAATATCTTACATAAGATCTTACCCCTCAATCTTAGTTTTCCTAGGCTTGAATTTCCAAATCATTCTTTGAAAACTTCTGTTTTTTGACAATGAGATATTAGCAAATGTTTGTTAATGATGATTTATTATTATGCAGGAGATCAAAAAATCACTAAGATGGGGTTTAAGAAACATTATGCCATTATTTACAGAATATCTAAGAAAACTGTCTTATTTTCAGAAATTTACAAACTTTGTTTGCCAATACTATTAGCATACTTCTGAAATGTCTGTCAGAAAAATTTAGCAACCTGACTTTGTATTGTTAATTTTGAAAAATACATTCTGCAGAAGCTTTACTGTTCTATCAATTTCCCAATTTACCTGCTTTACTTAGCAGTTTGAAAATACAGGTATTGTCTAAATGGAAAAGTTACCTATGGTTATCACATTTGAACTACTGAGTTAAAAACAAAAGAAAAACTAAAAGAACATATAATTTCTCTAGATATTCATATGCGAAATAATGATAATAGTAAATTACTTGAACTAATCTCAAACAGGGAGCTCTGGTAGCATAGTGGCTAAGACACTTGCCTGCTAACCAGACGGCTGGCGGTTCAAACCCACCAGCCACTCCTCGGAAGGAAGGTTGGGCAATCCTACTTCCGTAGTGATACTGCCTCGGAAACCCAAGGAGGGGTCGCTATGAGTCGGGGCCGACTCGACGGCACATAACAACATAACAACAACAACAACAATCTCAAACAATTCCACTCATATATAGAAGTTTAGAAATTACTAAGCACTTGTGTAATACAGTGATAGTGACAAAATTATTCTTTCCCATGCCACATTATTATCTGACTAGAAGAATTGCAGGGGCTCTGGTGGTGTAGTGCCTAAGGCATGTGACTGCTAACCAGAAATCTGGTGGTTCAAACCCACCAGCCACTCCTCAGAAGGAAGGTTGGGCAATCTACTTCTGTAGTGATACTGCTTCGGAAACCCAAGGAGGAGTTGCTGTGAGTAGGTTCTAATTCGATGGCAGGGACTTTAGTTTTTTGGTTTTTAGAAGAATTGCATAAATACCTCTGCCTTAAATAGATAGTAACATAAAATAAATACCTTTGGTGGAGTCTCAGATCCAGGATACTCTCTCTGATCTAGTTTCTTCCAGCGATCCATCAGTTTGGTTACCATAGGTGTGTTAAAATCTACCAACTGGAATCCTGTAACATTGGCTCCACCATGTATAAACCTTTCAAGAGAAATATCCTTGAATCCCTATAAAAATCAATATGATAATTTATTAAATTTTGGCTCATTATATCCACTTCAGCTCTTTAATTGTAACATAAATTAATAACTGATACGGATAGCCAAAGAGATTTCTAATAAAGCAATGGCTAGCAAGAGGTAAAAAATCCAATTATACCAATATAGTTATTAAATTCTATCATTCAAAATGTAATATATACAGGATTTCTGGTAAGATGGTGGAATAAGCAGACAAACTACACAGACTCTCTTCAACAAAGAATAGAGGAATCAATTAACACAGATACATAAGATAATCTTGGAGCCCTGAACTTTGAAAGGAAGGATACAGAAGTGGACTAAACTCCAACTAGTAGAAGAACCTGCATGAAAACACTGAAAAAGGAGACATATGGAGCTGTGGTCTGTCAGCGATTCTGATAGCAGGGACAGCTTGGATATCGCCAAGGGGTGTTAGGACCTAAGAATTAACCTAAAAATCAGCCCAGCTAACCAGGGGCTGCACGAGGACTGCACTGGTGAATAAAAGTGGAAGCAGCAAAGAGGGAGATGGGCTGAGCTGTGGACTTTTGCCTGTCCAGAGGCACAGTCATTTTGAATGTTTACAAGTGGTTGGACCATTTTGGATATTTAAAGTGACAGCACTCTCTCAGATTCCGGGGACCTAAGAATAGGCTCCTTGGCCAGGGATCACAAAGACATTCCAGATGCGAATGACTGGAAAGGTGCAATATTCCCCTTGTTACTCTTATACCCCATACCCTCTTGGTGAACAGAGGTGTGGCCATCCCTCACTCCCACCCACATTCTAGAGAGGCCGGAATTCCATCCCAGTCTGTGTGGTTGGTCGGACCTTGTGTGCCCTGCCCCAATTTTCTTTTCAGTTTGTTTTTGCCTATTTTAAAATTATTACTGCTATTATTATTCTTTTGTTTGTCCTTTTTATTATTGTTATTTATTTATTTATTAGGAGCTCTGGTATCGTGGTGTGCCTAAGCAACTTGACTGCTAACCAGGAGGCTGGCGGTTCAAACCCACCAGCCACTCCTTGGAAGGAAGGTTGAGCAATCTACTTCTGTAGTGATACCACCTCGGAAACCCAAGGAGGGGTCGCTGTGAGTCAGGTCCGACTCGATGGCACATAACGACAACAACAATTTATTTATTATTATTGTTATTCTATATTCTTCTCTTCCCAGTTTCTTGTTTTTAACGTTTTCTTTCTTCCCTATTCCTGGTTCCCGTTGTTTTTCCTCCTGGTTAACTCCATTCCTTGTTTTTCTTTTTGCATTTTTCCCATTTTTTCCCTCATTATCATCCTACTCTACCTCTTTTCTCTTATTGCCCCCTCCCTAGATAGTGCGGGATATTTGTTATTGATGTTTTGTTTTCTTTTTTCTTTTTCTGGTGATTGTTCCTGTGTGTTTATCAGTGTTTTTTTGTCTGCTTGCTTTTACTTTTTTGATGGTTTTTCAATTGTTGTTTTTGCCTACCTGAGTGGGAGATAGCAGCCATGTGCATATAATGCAACCACACTCACACCTCCTGCAGCTCCACTTACTGAGTGAGAGCCACTACTTCCTTCTCCACCAATTGGCCAACATAAATGATCACCAGGAAGAGCCTGGCTCACCCTTAACTGCTTTTCACAACTAAATACAACAGTGTCACTATGTCTCGGAGACAACAGACCACCACCGCCCACAAGAAGAAGGAAGATAAAGCAGGAGAAACAAGGGAGCAGGATACAGACCCAGAACACATCCCTGAAGAAGCAGCAGCATTGAAACTCTCTGATAAGGAATCAAAAGAATTATATTTAGGTGGCTTCAAAGGATTGAGAGACAGATCAAGGAAAATACTGACAAAATTAAGGAAAACAGACAAAATCCTAGAATAACTTTAGGAGGAAATAAAAGAACAAAATGACAAAATAAATGAAAAATTAGAAATGATACAAAATCTACAGATAGAAATCTGGAAAATTAATAGTAAATTTTCAGAATAGATAACACATTGAATGGGCAAAAGAGTAGAATAGAATCAATGGAAGACAGGATTTATGAGACTGAAGACAAATGCCTGAGTACTTCTTTGGAAAGAGATCAATCAGAAAAATGATCAAAACAAAATGAAGAAAGCCTAAAGTTCATGTGGGATACCATCAAAAGGAATAACCTGTAATCAGAATTCTAGAACAGAAAGAGGAAAACATCACTGAGAAAATTGTCCAGGATTTGTTGGAAGAGAAATTCCCTGATATGATGAAAGATGAGAATATATCCATTCAGGAAGTACAACAAAACCAAAATAGGATAGACCCCAAAAGAAAATCACCCAAGACTTATCATCATCAAATTCACCAAACCAAAGACAAAGAAAGAATCCTCAAAGCAGCATGGGAAAAATGAAAAGTTACCTACAAAAGACAACCAATAAGAGTAAGCTCTGATTTCTCAGCAGAAACCATGCCAGTGAGAAGACATTCAGATGGTATATATAAAACCCTGAAAGAGAAAACTTTCCAACAAAGAATTATATACCTGGCAAAATTGTCCCTCAAATATGATGATGAAATTAGGAGATTTTCAGATAGGCAGAAATTAAGGGAATTTGTTAAAACCAGACCAATCTTACAAGAGATACTCAAGGGAGTCCTTTGAACAGAGAACCAGTAATAGCAAACAACAACTGACCATTAATACACAAGATGATATAACCCAGAAACCAACACAGCTATGGAAGTATCCAAAGTGAAATAAGCTTACAAGATTGTAAACAGGGAGCCAGAGACATCAATTGGCAAATGAGGACAACTACAAACCAAAAAGAGGGGAAAAATAGTGTAGTTACAGAACTTCTAAATGGTGAGGAAGTCAAGAGAGTTGGAAGATGGAATGGACTGTTCTAAACTTGGGGAGGAAATTATAAATCACAGTGTTAGCTCAAAGAAAATTGATAAACCTTCACATTGCAACAAAATAAGAGGACAAGCACAAACATTTAGCAAACACTAAAACAATAACAACAAAAGAAATGATAACACAATTCATAAACAAAATGAGGTCAGCACAGAAAATTATATGGAACAAAGAAATCAGCAACACCATGAAAAAATACATAACAAAATGACAGCAACTAATTCATACTTGTTGATAATTAAACCGAATGTCAATGGGTTAAATGCACCACTCATGAGACAGAGAGTTGCAGACTGGATCAGAAAACATAACCCATCAATATGCTGTCTACAAGAGACACACCTTAGAGACAAAGACAAAAATAGACTAAAAATCAAAGGTTGGAATAGATTTATCAAGCAAATGGCAACCAACAAAGAGTAGGAGTGGCAATATTAATTTCTGATAAAATTGACTTTAAGACAAAAACCACCATACGAGACAAAGAAGGACATTATATAATCATTAAAGGATCAATTGAACAAGAAAATAAAACAATAATAAAAATCTATGGACCCAATGAAAAAGCCCAAAATACATAAATCAGACTTTAACAGAAATGAAAAGGCAAATAGATGAGTCCACAGTCATAGTAGGAGATTTTAATACACCATTTTCAATGAAAGATAGAACAACTGGAAAGAAACTCAACAAAGATGCAGAAGAGCTAAACAATACAATCCACCAATTTGACCTTAGAGACATCTACAGAGCACTTCACCCAACAACAGCACAATATACATTCTTTTCCAGTGCACATGGAACATTTTCCATGATAGGCCATATTTTAGGCCTTAAAGCAAGCCTTAATAAATTTAATAACATTGAAATACTGTAAAGCATCTTTTTGGATCACAATGCTATAAAATTAGAAATCAACAATAGGAACATCAATGGAAAAAGAGCAAACACATGGAAACTGAACAACACCCTCCTTAAGAATGATGGGATAATAGAAGAAATAAAAAATGAAATTAAAAAATTTCTCAAATCAAATGAGAATGAACACACAACATACTAAAATCTTTGACACAGTAAAAGCAGTGATCAAAGACCAATTTATAGCAATCAATGCACACATCAAAAAAGAAGAAAGGGCCAAAATCAACAGCTTAACCCAACATCTCCAACAATTGGAAAAAGAAGAGCAAGAAAAGCCAACAGTCACCAGAAGAAAGGAAATAATAAAGATTCGATCAGAAATCAATGAAACAGAAAATAGAAAGTCAATAGAAAAATCAACAAGACCAGAAGTTGGTTTTTTGAAGAGGTTAATAAAATTGACAAACCACTGGCAAATTTAACAAAGGAAAAGAGGGAGAGAATACAAATAACATGAATAATAAAAGAAATGGGCAACATCACAACAGAAGCAACTGAAATAAAAAAGATAATATCAGAATACTATGAAGAACTGTACTCCAATAAATTTGAAAATCTGGAAGAAATGGATAGATTTCTAGAAACACTACTTTTCTAAACCAACACAGACTGAGGTGGAAAAGTTGAACAGATCCATAATAATAGGAGAAATTAAACAGGTCATAAAAAAATTACCAACAACAGAAAAAGGCCTGGCCCAGATGGTTTCACTGGAGATTCTACCAAACATTCAGAGGAGAACTGACACCAATCTTACTCAAACTATTCCAAAACATAGAAAACGATGGAATCCTCTCAAATTCATTTTATGAAGCAAGCATAACCTTGATACCAAAACCAGGCAAAGATACCACTAAAAAGGAAAACTACAGACCAATATTCCTCATGAATAGCGACACAAAAATCTTCAACAAAATCCTAGCCAATAGACTCCAAGGGCATATAAAGAAAATAATTCATTATAACCAAGTGGGGTTCATATCAGGTATGCAAGGATGGTTTATATTTAGAAAAACAATCAACATTATTCACCATAAATAATACAAAGGAAAAGAACTACATGATCATATCAATCAATGCAGAAAAGGCATTTGATAAAATTCAACACCTATTTCTGATCAAAACTCTCAGCAAAATAGGAATAGAAGGGACATTCCTCAACATAATAAAGGGCATTTATGCAAAACCAACAGCCAACATTATTCTCAATGGAAGAGAGACTGAAACCATCTCCCTTGCAAACAGGAACCAAAGATGCCCTCTATCACCATGTGTATTCAACACTGTATTTGAAGTCCTAGCCAGGGCATTAAGACAAGAAAGGGAAATCAAAGACATCCAAATTGGTAAGGAAGAAGTAAAAGTATCCCTATTTGTTGATGATAGGATCATATACCTAGAAATACAAGACATTCAGTAAAAAACCTACTGGAACTAATTGAGAGATTTAGCATCATGGCAGGATACAAGGTCAACATTCCAAAATCAGTTGGATTCCTCTACACAAACAAAGAGATTGCTGAAAAAGAAATAAGGAAATCAATACCATTTACAATAGCTACCTAAATAAATAAATAAAATAAAATACTTGGGAATAAATCTTACCAGAGACAATAAAGATCTGTACAAAGAAACCTACAAAACATTAATTCAAGAAAACTAAGAGATCTACATAAATGGAAAATCATACCATGCTCATGGATAGGAATATTGAACATTGTGAAAATGTCAACTCTAGGCAAAGCAATCTATACATTCAATGCAATGCCAGTCCAGATCCCATCAACATTTTTAAGGATTTGAGAAAACCAATTACTAATTTTATGTGGAAAGGAAAGAGACCTCAGATAAGCAAAACATTATTGAAGAAGAAGAAGAACAACGTAGGAGGTCTCACACTCCTGGATCTTAAAACCTACTATACAGCCACAGTAGTCAAAACTGCCTGGTATTAGTACAACGACAGACACAATGCAATAGAGAAGCCGGAAATAGATCCATTGACTTATGGTCAGCTGATCTTTGACAAAGGGCCAAAATCCATTAAAGAGGAAGTGATTGTCTGTTTAACAAATGGTGCTGGGAATACTGGATATCTATTTGCAGAAAAATGAAGCAAGATCTGTACCTCACACCATACTAACTCCAGATGGATCAAAGACTTAAATGTGAAACCTAAAACTATAGAGTCCCTCAAGGAAAACTAGGGGATAATTTAGGGGCCCTAATATATGGCATTGGAAGGAAGGTTGGCCAATTTACTTCTGTAGTAATATTGCCTTGGAAACCCAAGAGGGGAATGCTATGATGGCAGTGAATGAGTTTTAAGTAATATATGGCATAAATAGACTGTCAAGCATAACCCCAAATGCACAAACAGCAGAAGAGAAACTAGATGAATGGGACCTTCTAAAAATTAGTCAAAAGACTTCTCCAAAAGAGTCAAAAGAGACCCTACAGATTGGGAAAAAATATTTGGCAATGACATATCTGACAAGGGACTTATCTCTAGAATTTATAGAAAACTCTAACACTTCAAAAGCAAAAAGACAAATAATCCAATTCAAAAATGGGCAGAAGACATGAATAGACACTTCACCAAAGAGGATATTCAGGCACCCAACTGACATATGACAAATGTTCACGATCATCAGCCATTGTTGTTGTTGTTGTTGTTATGTGCCGTCGAGTCAGAGAGATGCAAATCAAAACCACAAGGAGATACAATCTTGCTGCAGCACCAATAGCAAAATTCAACAAGACAGAAAATAACATATGCTGAAGAGGATCTGGAGAGACTAGGACTCTCACACACTGCTGGTGGCACTGTAAAATGGTACAACCACTCTGGAAAGCAGTATAGCAGTTCCTTAAAAAGTTGGAATGAGAAATACCATTTCACCAGGGCATTCCATTATTCCATTACTAGGTATATATCCTGAAGAAGTGAGAGCCAGGACAGGAATAGATATATGCACACCCATGTTCATCGCAGCACTATTTACAACAACCAAAAGATGGATACAATCTAGGTGCCCATCAACAGAAGAATGGATAACCAAACTATGGTACATAGATACACAATGGAATACTGTGCAACCCTAAAGAATAATGTAGAATGGTCAAAACACCACATAAAGTGGATGAACTTGGAGGACCTTATGCTGAGTGAAATAAGTCAATCACAGGACAACTATTGTACTAGTCCATTAATGTAAAAAGTCATGGAAAGGTTTATATATGGAAGGAAATGTTCTTTGTTGGTTACTAGGGGTAAGAGGATGGGAGCTCTGGTAGCATGGTGGCTAAAGGCACTTGACTGCTAACCAGAAGGCTGGCGGTTCAAACCCACCAGCCACTCCTCAGAAGGAAGGTTGGGCAATCCTACTTCCGTAGTGATACTGCCTCGGAAACCCAAGGAGGGGTCGCTATGAGTTGGGGCCGACTCGAAGGCACATAACAACAACAACAACAGCAGGGGTAAGAGGGGAGGGGACAGGAGGGAACACTGTTCTGGTTTTACAGAAATTTTTTATACTGATTTGTTTAATAGATGATCAGTTTTGTACACAGACTGAACAATACAGCACTTGACCAAAACTAAGTGTAGCATTACTTAAATTTTGTATATTAACACCAGTTATTTGTAATTGGTTTAGTGGTGTATTTTGTAGTACCTGGCAGTATGGTTTTTAATATGTCAGTAAATAAAATGTCCTTTAACTTAAAAATAATGCAATATATGAAAAAGGATGTAAATGTTTTTAGTTCAGTTCAATTCAATTTCACAAGTATTTTCCTGAGTGCCTTTTATGAAACAGGGAGAAAAATATGATAGCATCAAAAAGGCTTTTGTTGAGAACATAATTGCCATCTGGTATAGATATGTAGAAATTCATATTATATGAAGGCAACACTAAGGTATTATTGTATTCTGAGTCTGTGATGGATAAGACTATTTTCAGGGTTTCAGTTTAATTACAAAGTGATCTAAAGGCAGATAGAGCTGGTAATGTGAGCCAGACAGGGTGAAAGCTTTCATTGAACATCTGTTACCACAACTCTCATACTTGTACAAAATGGTAGTAGAAGAGAGTAAGGTAAACTATCCAGTGACTCATTTGTGGGAGGAAAACATGGTGTCCACCACATGGAGTCAGGAAGCTGAGAAGAAAGTGTATGGTTTCTGAGTTACCTGGGTTTCAAAATTCTGGAAACATATTTATTATCTCTCTCTCTATCATTTGTTTTTTAAGGGGCTCTGCTTTCCACTAAGTATTTAAGGTGCCTTACAAAAATACACACACAATGCAAAGGTTCAAAAAGAGGGCAAAATAACATTAAGGACATAAATTAATAAAGCCTAAGGTGTTGGCTCAGAGAAAAGTAAACTGTAACACACATAAATATATATGTGTGTGTGTGTGTGTGTGTGTATATCTATATATATAGATAGATAGATAGATAGATAGATAGGGGGAGCTCTGGTAGCATAATGGCTAAGGCACTTGACTGCTAACCAGAAGGCTGGCAGTTCAAACCCACCAGCGACTCCTCAGAAGGAAGATGGGGCAATCTACTTCCGTAGCGATACTGCCTTGGAAACCCAAGGAGGGGTCGCTATGAGGTCGGGTCCAACTCGATGGCACATAACAACAACAACATATATATAAGTTTGTAGCATCTGTCATCTTTTTTGTTTTCTCTTAGTATTTAGTAAAGTTTCTTTTGAAAATGTGAATATGATCAACTGAGCTGAGGAACTAAGGGAAAGTATTTTTCCATTATTATTTTTGTGTCAATTTTTGGTAGAAGTACAATGTGAAGCAGTAACCATGTAGTTATAGCAAGAATCAGTGAGGGAATCAGAAAGAGAAGAGGAAGTCTTGGGGTTAACCATACTGTTTAATGCATCTCAGTCTTGATTTTGATCTTCTGTATTTTGTTATATAATGAAAGAGATTGTCTTCCTAGGCATTACATGTTCATTGCTGTCTTCATTTTCTAAGAAACAAACTAATCTATTGCCAACTGCAAAATCAAGCTAACTACTGCCATCGAGTTGATTCTGACTCATAGTGACCCCCATTGGGTTTCCAAGGCTGTAAAGCAGAAAGGCTCATCTTTCTTCCATGGAGCAGGTGGTAGTTTTGAACTACTGATCTTTTGGTTAACAGCCAAATGCTTTAACCACTGCACCACTAGAACTCCTTATTGGCAACTGCAGTGCAGTGAATTACTTAATATGGCCCTTCTAGCCATAGCCTGTGACTCTAATCAGGTGACTGGGTGGGACTATGCAAATGTGAGGTTCTGTGGCCTGCGAAGGGGATTGGATGGCTTGCTAACAATGTAAATAAGATACATGAGACCTTGTGAGGATAGGACCATGAAATAAGGTGTATGGAACCCTAATGCGAGGATTGATCATTTTCACCATCTGCTAGGCTTAAAATGAGCTATCCCAGAAGTGGAAAAGGCGATCTCACTACCATCAAGAAAGAACAGCCAGGAGTGGAACACACTCTTTGAACCTCAACTACCCAAGAGACAGAAAGAGAGCTGTAACACTTGGTTGAGACACTGAGAGATGGTGACTAAGACACAGTGGCAGTAGACTGGCATGAGGCAGAGCAGAGAGCTTCCTGGCCCATGGAGTGAGAAAACTGAGTGTCTCAGGGCAAGCGCTTGCTGGTGGAGTGGAGTGTCTCTCTGGGCACCTATTGGCAGAGCTAAAAGAGCTTTGTAACACTTGCCTGAGCAGGGCAGAGGTTAGGCTGAGGGGCCGAAGGGCTGAGGGCCGGCTGTCCTGACTGAAGAACTGTGTCCTGAGCATTCCTGAACCTTAATTGTAACCTGTTACTTCCTTAATAAACCCCATAATCATGAGTATTATGAGTTCTGTATGGCCATTGCAATGAATTATTGAATCCACTAGAGAAGTAGATAGTGTAATAGTAGGGTCAGTTGGTGTCAGAATTGGCAATGATGACTTTTACCTCATAAGAATCAGCCTTAGGCTGTTGACCTTGACCCTTCTTCCTCCTTGTGAAGTTAGAGGTCAAACTCCACCCCCACACCCTTTTTACAACAACTAAGTAGAATTGCTGTTGACAGCCCTAGGAGACTGTAATGATAGCTAATGTTAGTGTTGGGCTTATTTTGTGCCAGGTGCAGTGCAAAGTTCATCACACACATTGTATATCAGGTTTAGACCTCACAATGTTGAGATAGATCCTCTTATTCAAGATCACCTAGCAAATACATGGTAGAAACAAGATATCAGTGAGACAACCTGTCTCTTGAGTTTACCTTTTTTTACCTTAAGGCTGTGAATTCCAACACAAAGTTGTTTTTAAATTTTCTAATTATCATAATGTCCTTAGGGGAAACAAGATGATATCATGTAAAAAGCCCAGACTTTGAATCTCTGTAAATTTCTAGCTTCAGGTTTCCCACATGCAAAAGCAAAAAGATAATCCTAAAGTTATCTAACACATCTCTTTGTAATTCTAGAAATGACAGCTATTATTAATTAATTCACTCAACAGAATTTATTGCATGCCTATTATATGGCAACAGATTTGACAGATCATCAATAACATTCTCATTTCATTGAGAAAGAAACCAGACACCAGAAAACAAATCTGTGTTTTTGAAATGGGCATATTGTCTATCAATCTCTAGCTAAAAAAAAATGTCAGTTGAACATTTGTTTGCTCCTACAAGAGCATAGAGACAACCCATAGGCTGACAGATGATTTCAATGCTTTCTAAAAGCCACAATGATTCAACTATTGCATTAATTGTTAATTGATGACATTGTTATTTTCTTTCAGCTGTGGCTGAAACAGAGACTCTGTCAAACTTTGTTCATTGTGTCATCCCACAGCTGCAAGACATACAGGCAAAAGATGCAGCCTTTAGAAAAATCATCTTATGCAAAGTGGATGGCAAATAACAACAACAACAATTGAAAAATAACAGTCTACAGTTCTCTGATTCCATTCTGCTTCTATGCTGAGGGTTAAAAAAAATAAAAAAAAAGCCAAATCTGAGTAAAAAATCCTTTTAGTTACAATTTGAATGAATGGGTTGCTCAGTTAATTTTGGCTGTACCTGTTTAAGTACAGGCAATATCCGTTTATATATATATTTTTTTAAATTTTATATTTAAAACTGATAGGATCTAGACTGTGAAGCAGTTTTCTTGGAAACTATTACTTTGGAGGTCATTTAGATTTCAGTTTTTACACAGAAAATATTGTGGAGCTGATAGTTTGGGGCAACCCTGCAAAAAAATTGGTATGTTGTTGTTGTTAGTTGGCATTGAATGGATTCCAACTCAAAGTGACTCCATTTGTGCAGAGTAAGACTGCTTCTTCTTGGATGCCTCTGAGTAGGTTTGAACCACCAACCTTTTGGCTAGTAGTCCAGGGCTTAAACATTTGTGCCACTAGAGAAATCCGTTAGTAACTAAATAAGTATATAATGCTCCTGCAGGCAGAGAGAAACCAGAGGAGAAGTTGAAGTTGGTCACTATGGTGTTTGTATCTTCTGAAAAGTAAAACCAAACCCTTTGCCAGAGATGCTGACTCAGAAGGACCCTATAGGACAAAGCAGAACTACTCCACAGGGTTTCTGAGGCTATAATCTTTAGGGAGGCAGACTGCCACCTCTTTCTCCCACAGAGTAGCTGGCAGGCTCAAATCACTGATCTTTTGCTTAACAGCATTGCTTAAGCACAGCTACAGGCTCCTTCTTACTTTTTTTCTTTCAATTGTGAACATTGTGACTACAGAATATTTTAAAGTTCTGGAATGTTTGTACCTACCAGTAGCCAAAAAGAATTATTATTTTAGAAATTATTGCTTATTAACACCTTAAAGCCAGGCTCTAAAAGTCAGTTAAGTAGCAGTTCCCCACTAATTTTAAATTGAATTATAAATTGTAAATGGAATTATTTTATTAATTTCATTTTCACAGTGTTGCTAGTATACAGAAATACAACAGAGACATTTTGGCTTATGATTTTTTTTTTTTTTTTCCCAATTCTGTAGTTAACAGAAATGTAGTTACTTTCTGAAATGCTGGAGCTTTTTCTTCTTTGTCATCACTTACATCAGCAGTGATTAAAAAGAAACAGTGTTGGTGAGCTAGACATAAGGGAATCAGGTTCTTATTCTTTGTTGATGGGAGAATAAATTGGTACCCCTAGAGAAGGCAATTTGGCAATATCTGATAAAATTCATGATAACCATTTTATTTTATTTTTAAATTTTTATTGTGATTTGGGTGAAAGTTTACAAAGCAAATTCATTTTTCATGCAGCAGGTCATACACATTTTGGGTCATGACACTGACTGCAATTCCCTACAATGTAACAGCATTTCAGGGTCAAAAGTCCTCCCTGTAGTTACCTCTTCTCTGTGTCCTTTCCTATTCATTCCTGCCCCCGACCTATCTTCCTGTGCAAATACTGCCCTCTAGTTCTCCCATGATTGATTGTTCTAAGGAGTGTATCTATCTGATGTAAACATTCACCATATATACCTGTCTATTGTTTGGCTGGAAGCCATGGGAGTGAGTTCAATTCCACACCTGAAGGGGAACTAGGGGGGCCATAGTCTCAGGGGTCTCACTGGGTTCCATGAGACCAGTAAACCTTGTCTTTTTTATGATTGTGAGTTTTTTTTTTCCATATTATTCTCCCACTCTATCCAGGATCTCCTGCATTCATCCCTTTCCTAGTGGTTGACAGTGGTAGCTAGGTACCATCTAGTTCTTCTGGTCTCATGGTCATATAGGCTGAGGTTCACATGGTCCACTAGTCCCTTGGACTAATTTTTTCTATGCATCCTTGGTTTTCTTCAATGATACCATTTAACTTCACCCAGCAGTTCTGTCTGTAGGAAATTTTCTTCAGATAGCTGCTGTATGTGTGATACAACATGTACAATATCAAACAATTGGAGGAAACCCACATGTCTGTTTGAAGAAGATTGGTTATTCGTATATGGTTATTCATACAGTGTTCTGTGGAGTAATGTGAAGTTGTGTTATGCAAAAACCACTAACGGGGGTGATGGAGATTTATATACTTGCCTGTGAATTAATAGATGCCTTCCTAAGGGGAAATATAATAGTAGTTGTCTCTGGGACAGGGTCTGGTTGGGACATATGTAGAAGGGAAACTTAAGTTTCATAGCATACCTTTTGAATTTGAATCATGTGAATGTATTGCATATTCAAAAATGAGTTTGAGAATTTTGTTATTAAATAATTGAAATTATTGAATCAAATTAAATAAACCCATACTGACAGAAAAGTAGAGAGATGACATACCACTTCTTCCTATCAAATCTTAATGTTTTTTCTTTTTGCTCCTTTTTTTTTCAACTGTGGTGAAACTATACACACTCAAATATTTGTCAATACAACCATCTTCACATTGACATTTCACTGACACTGATTACATTCTTCATGCTATGAAACCGTTACCACTATTATTTCCATACAATTTTACCACCATTACCATGAAATCAGTGCTCCCCAAACAAAAATTTCCCTTTTTCCCCTCCCTCCCATCCCTGGTAAGCATTAGTAACCTTCAGCTTCTATACATTACTTTGGGGGCTCTTGTGGCATAGTGCCTAAGGCAATTGACTACTAACCAGAAGGCTGGTGGTTCAAACCCATCAGCCACTCCTTGGAAGGAAGACTGGGCAATCTACTTCCATAGAGATACCACCTCGGAAACCTAAGGAGGGGTCAGTATGACTCAGGACTGGATCGACAGCAGTGAGTTTGGTTTTTTTGGATACACTATTTCCTCAGAAGGAAGATGGGGCAATCTACTTCCGTAGTGATACTGCCTCGGCAACCCGAGGAGGGGTCACTATGAGTCGGGGCTGACTCGACAGCACATAACAACATTTCCTTTAAGTGAGATCATACAGTATTTGTCCTTTTGCAATGTAATTATTTCACTCAGCATGTTTCCAAGATTCACCCGTGTTGTGGAATGCATCCAAACTTCTTTTCTCTTATGGCTGCATAATATTCCATTGTATGTATATTCCATATTTTGTTGATCCATTCATCTGTTTATGGACATTTCACTGGATTTCACCTTTTGGCTATTGTGAAAAGTGCTGCAATGAGCCTTGTATATAGGTTTCCATTTATGTTCTCGCCCTTATTTTTTCTGGATACATACCTAGCATTGAGATTGCTTGGTCATATGGTAGTTCAATGTTCAACTTTCTGAGGAACCATCAATCTGTTTTCCACAGTGGTTGCACCATTTACATTCTTATTTGCAATGGATGAGGATTCCAGTTTCTCCAACTTTTCCACACCTTTTGTTTTCTGATCTGTTTTTGTCATTGCCATTCAAGTGAGAGTGAAGTGATATCTCATGGTAGTTTTGATTGCAGATCCGTTATACCTAATGGAGGCCTGGTGGTACAGTGGTTAAAGTGCTCAGCTGCTAACCAGAAAAAGTGTTAGTTTGAACCCACTAGCCACTCCGTGGGAGTAAGATATAGCAATACACTTCTGTAAAGATTACAATTTTGGAAACCCTGTGTATCAGTTCTACTCTTTCCTATAGGAATATGAAGTTGAATAGAATCAAAGGCAATATTTTCTTCTTTTTTTAATAGCCAATAATGTTGAACTTTTTTATATGCTTGCTGGCCATTTGAATATTTTCTCTGATGAATTATCTATGCAAATTCATTGCCCATTTGTTGATTGGCTTGTTTTTTGTTGTTAAGTGGCAGAAGTTTTACATATATTTTAGATATTAGATGGTTATTTGATATTTGGGTCTTGAAAATTTTCTCCCAATCTCTATATGTCTCTTCATTTTTTGGATAAACTCCTTTGATGTACAAAAAGTATTTAATTTTTATGAGGTCCTATTTATTGATTTTGTTATTTTGTGGTCAACTTTGTATTGTTATATCATATAATCTATTGTTAAACACTGGCACCCGCAACCTTGTCCTTAACTTTTTTCTAAGAATTATACGGTTTTAGTCTTCAACTTATGCTCCTTGGTCTGTTTTGAATTGTTTTTTATATATGGTGTGAGTCATAGATCCTTATTCATTCTTCTGTGTGTGGAAGTCCATTTTTTTCTTGTTTCTTTTTGAGAAAGAAAACATTTTGTTTTCCTTCCTGGAGGTAATCATGTGCCTAAATTTGTCATTTGTCATTCCTAGAAATGTCTTTGTATACTTTAAACCAAGATGCTTATCTATAAGCAATAAACAGCATTTTTTTGTGTGTGTTTTCAAACTTTCTGGAAACAAAATTAATTCTGCAACTGTCATTTGCTCTCTGCATGGCTGTGAGATTTTTCAGTGGTTAGTGACTTCAGCTTGCATTCTAGTTTGCTCATTTTAATTGTTTTCTTTTGTCGACACACATTCCCCTAAGGATGGGCATTTTTGATAAGATTGTAATAGGTGGTCTCAAGTTTGAGTATCCTGCCCTCCTTACTGTGCTCCTTCAGAGCAGAGAATGGTTTCATTTTTCTACATACTCCCCTTAGCTCCTAGCTTATTTCCATAAATTGTACTTGAGAAGTGTGCTTTACCTGCCAAAGAAATGGTTTCCCCTCTTTACTGAACTTGTTCTTGGTTTATGGAGGTGTTTATGGAGTAGCTTTTATCCATTTCTTCCCAAGGAGACAAAGGAGCTGCTGTGCTCACAATGGGTGAGGACCCAGACTCTGGAGACTGTGATAGCAGTCAGTCCTCAGGGAGAAGGAGGTGCTCTACTTCTTGGTAGTAATAAGGAAGACAAGGCTAAGTGCCTGGGTCATGAGGTACCACTGGTCAGGGGGCTGAGGGGTGTATGTGAGATACAACTCCAGTCTTCAAGGTGCCAGATGTTGGTGGAGGTAAGACTGCTCCGAGTAGAACATTATCCTTTTCTTGAGACCATAGTTCACTTTTCCCGTAATCCTCATGTCTGCAGTCCTCATGTCCACCTTGTGTCTGCCTGCAGTCCAGTCCTCAGTGCCTTCTTGTTGGCTGCAGTTTGTGGCCAAATATGCTTGCAGTAGATTATTTTCTTATTTGGTTTCTGAGGTTCCTATTCAAATCATTCTTTGAAAGCAATCATCCTCTGCATTTTTTGAACATATTAATTTAATTACTACACGGTAACTGAGAATTTATGAGGACAGATGCTCAGTGACTGAATTCTCACCTCTCATGTGAGAGACCATGGTTTGATTTCTGGCCAAAGCACCTCATCCTTAGCCACCACCCACCCATCAATGGAGATTTGCATTTTGCTACGATGTTGAACAGGTTTCAGTGGAACTTCCAGACTAAAGCACTAGGAAGAAATACCTGGTGATCTACTTCCCAAAATCAGCTAGTGAAAACTCTACAGATGGCAGTGGTTTCATCTATAGCCAATTATGGGGATGGTGCAGGGAAGGGGAGGATTTTGATCCACTTTGCATGGGGTCTCCATGAGTCAAGGCTGACTTGACGGCTGCCAAGAACAGCAGGCGGAATCTGGTAGATGGCCACCAGAATCTCCTGCATGTTGCTCAGGCTGAGCTCCAGCTTTGAAGTGTGTATGAAATGCAGGGTCTGGCATATAACATTGTAAGACACACTGTGAATCAACGTCTCCTACTCCTGCATTTCCCTCAGTTCTCCAGCTAGCTATCCCCTTGGCTACCAACAACATAGATTTTTGTTATGTTCATTTTGTATTCTGCCATTCAGCTAAACTTGTCCATTTGTTCCAATAGTTCTTTTTTTTTTTTTTGATTTCTAAGAATTTTCTATACACAAGATTTTCTTGCTTCTCATTGTGGATTTTTAAGTTGATATTTCTCGCCTAATTACCTTTCTAGAACCTTCAGTACAATGTTCAAAAGAAGTGATGAGAGGGCACATCCTTGTCTTGTTCCTTAGCTTAGGAGAAAATCATTCAGTTTCTCACCATTAAGTATAATGTTAGTATACTTTTTCTTTTTATGTAATTTTGCACTGACTTTAAATTTGGGAATCCTAAGTATTAGCTTTCAAGAAATAGGTGTTGACTCACTGAAACAAGAGCTACCATGGTTTTGGAGTCACAGTTCTTTAGAAATACATGACTAAGTCAATGAAATATTTTATTAGTATACTACATGATAATGTAAGTGTGTGCAAGTCACTGGCTTTATCATGTGTTACAAATACATCAAGTACACATGGTCAAAGCTTGCTGATTTCTAGTGAAAGTGATGGTTCTATACCCTAACACAAAAGTAGTTTTTCTTCTCCATATATTGGTACTTAGCCATTATAATTATTTAGATAATTAAATATGCTGTCATCTCCTAGGGCTATTTTTGACAACCCATGATACCCATTAGTATATAACTGTTAACATCCTTCCATTTTGTGCTAGTATTATTTTGGTTGTTAATGTCCACAACTCCTTTCTGGCATGATAGTTTAGAACATTTTAATTTTTTCTCTGTGAATTTTATTGTGTGGAAGAAGGGATGTCAAAACCCACTTTTGCTATAGAAGTAATTAGAATCTCACCATACAATGTTATTGTGAATACATACATCTCATAAACAGAAGTCTCTTTTTTTATAGTGATTAATACATTAATATCAGAATATGTTAGTTACATTAATACAAAAATATATCAGTTTTAAGATTTATGTTTTTGTAAAATATATGAAAACACCTAGACTATGGATCTATTAAGCTGCATAGAAGAGAAATCAAAATTCCCAGTATTTTCATGATAATCCGTTAAAAGTGGCAAAATTATATTTTATTAGGGAAATACCATACGAATTTTGGGTCTATTGCTGCATACCAATATCTCAGCTCTGCAGAGAAACTCATTTCACTAAAGACTAAGAATTCCTTTCTAAAAGCACGATGGTTCACTTGCCACATAAAAGGAGAGTAGGTAGATCTGAATATCTTTTGCATCCTTTAGCTTTTTCTTCTTGAAACTAAAAATACTTACCCAGAAATGTATGGAGGGAAAAGACAGAACAAGAAGAAAACATTCTTAACTTGTCTAGGATAAACCACTTTAGACATCAAGCTAGGGGCAGTTGATACGTCAATAAAGCAAGAGAGGGATGGCCTTCTCCACAGTTAGTTTTTCCTTCACTGAAAGGTTAACAAGAAATATTTAGCAAGTCTTGCTAAGAAATCTAGAAGGACTTGTCTCAGGTCTTGAAGGATATCAGAATAATGCATATATCTTTTTCAATAACTGCATATAATATGTGAGAAGATGACTTTTTAAAAAAATTGGATTACTCACATTCAAAAAACATGCTTAAATTGCTTAAACAGCCATTTCAATCTCGTTATTCTTAAAATTGGAGAACATGGGTCATCAGTTTAGATTATTCTTATACTACTCCTACATATTCAGAATCTTATCTATAGACTAGCACTTGCCATTAAGATGGAGAAAAAGCCACTCTTTAATTTAACAAATGATACAACAGAAAAGTAACCATTATAACATTATAATTAGCTTTACAGATCACTTGGGCACATACCAAGTTGTTCTGCATCAACATATGTTAAATTCAACTTCAGAGACATAATGATCATTTCAACTAAAACATATTGTAAAAATCTTAGTAAATAATATAGTTTAACCGTATATTAGAAGTAGCTCTGGTGGCACAGTGGTTAAGGCATTTGGCTGCTAACAAAAGGTTGGTTGTTTGAACTCATCAGTCACTCTGTGGGAGAAAGATGAGGCAGTGGGCTTCCATAAAGATTTACAGCCTTGGACACTCTATGGGGGCAGTTCTGCTTTGTCTTATAGAGTTGCTATGGGTCAGAACACACTCTATGGCGGTGGGATTGGTTTTTGGTTTTAACTCTATAATAGAGCATTATTTTAAGGCACTGTTAAAATAATCTGGAATTCTTATGAAAATTAGAAAATAAAGAGTTCTTACCAAGTTTGCAATGATATAATGGTAGCCTTTAACATGCTTCCCAACACTTACAATCTGTGAAGAAATAGAAAATAAAAGAAAGTCAATTTAACTTTTCTGACTGGTTATTTATTTTTTTTTTAAATTAAGAATTCTAGCATAATGTTACATAAAACAATGGTGAGAAAATGATGCGGTTTTCTGTTTGACAATGATTTATTCTAATTATAGATTTTTTATGAGCTATATTAGAAAAAAAATTAAAGTAAAAAATGCCACTTTTATTTCAAATGACCTAAAATTGCATTATATTTTGTTTAGAAAACTCATGCCTTATCCTCTCAAAGAGAATGACAATGCCATGAAACAAAGCAATAATGTCATATATTTTCAAAGGAGTAAATTAATGTAAGAATAAATTAACATAACATCCAAAGCATTTATATTTACTTGGTGCACTGATAAGTTGCTTTGTTGGTGTAGTGCCTAAGGCATTTGACTGCTAATCTGAATGTTGGTGGTTCAAACCCACCAGCTACACTGGAAGGAACACAAGTCAATCTACTTCCTTAAAGATTACCACCTTGGAAACCCAAGACTATGAGTCAGAATTGACTTGACTTGGAGACAGTGGGTTTTTTTTGGTAGTGCATTGAGAATTTATAGAAACGCAGTGTAGACCATTAGGTATTTCAATTATTTTCTATGAATACTCAGTTATTTCTCATCCACATATGGTTGTAGCTATATATTTGGCTTTTAAAATATTTATTTATTTTTATTGTTATTTGGGTGAAAGTTTACAGAGCAAATTCATTTTCCATACAGCAGTTCATATGCATTTTGTCTCATGACATTGACTAATATTCCTCACAAAGCAGCAGCTTTCTTCCCACTTCCTACTTGTAGTTACCTCTTCCTTGTGTCCTTCCTTCCCATGCATTCCCGCCTCCCGAGCTGTCTCCCTGTACATACACTGCCCTTCTGTTCTCTCATGATTGATCACTCCAAGTAGTAGATCCACCTGTTATAAATGTTCAGCCCATATACCTGTCTGTTATTTATCTGGAAGCCACAGGGGTGAGTTCAATTCCAGACCTGAAGGGTAGCTAGGGAGGGGCCACAGTCTCAGGGGTCTAACCAGGCTCTCTCAGACCACTAAGCTTGGTCTTTTTTTTTTTTTTAATGATTTTGAGTTTTGTTCCACATTGTTCTCCCACTCAATCCAGTATCTCCTACACAGATTCCCCTCTGAGTGGTTGACAGTGGTAGCCAGGCACCATCTAGTTCTTCTAGTCCCATGGTCATATAGGTTGAGGATTGCATGGTCTACCAGTCCCTTGGACTAATTGTTTCCATGCATCTTTGGTTTTCTTCATTCTTCTTTGCTCTGGATGAGGAGAGACCCATCGTTGCATCTAGATGGCTGCTTGCAAGCTTTCAAGACCCCAATCACTACTCACCAAAGTAGGATGTGGAACAATGCTTTTGTGCAGTGTGTTATGCCAACTGAACTTGATGTCACCTGTGACTATGGTCCTGAGCACACAGGTCTAACTACTCACTCCCTCTGGGTAGCAGGCTGTGGTCAAGATGTCACCACAACCTTATCCCTTGTCAGCTCTGCTATTTTCCTGGACATTCTTATAGAACATACAAATACACTTGTAGAAACATCATCTGCCAATCCAAAACATGGTCACGGGCACACTCCTGCCTGCCTAGCCATATCTGATAGTTCAGCCTGTCCACTCATCTATCCACCTGTAGATCAACAGCTGCCACCACTGACAACTCAGTACTATATATGCAAATGGTTCATCTTTGTTTTCTGTGCCTCTCTATGTCTTCCTCTTCCTCAATGCCACTGTGTTGATCACTCAAACATGTGGTACATTGCCCTTCCTTTCACCCAAACCAATACTTGTCTCTACCTATATAGCAGTGTTCTCTTCCTTCCCCTCTCACCCCTGGTAACCAACAAAGAATGTTTCCTTCCATATATAAACATTTCCTTGTCTTTTTTATAATAACAAACAACATCTGCCCTTCCATGATTGATTTATTTAACTCAGCATAATGTCCTCCAAGTTCATCCACGTTATGCAGTGTTTTGTAGATTTTTACATTATTCTTTAATGTTGCATGGTATTCCATTTTATGTATGTACCATCGTTTGGTTATCCATTCTTCTATTGATGTGCACCTAGGTTGTTTCCATCTTTTTGCTATTGCAAATAGTGCTGTGATGAAAATGGGTGTACATATATCTGTCCTTGTCTTGGCTCTCACTTCTTCAGGATATATACCTAGTAATGGGATTGCAGCGTCAAATTGTATTTCTAATTCCAACTTTTTAAGGAATCGCCATACTGCTTTCCACAGTGGTTGCATCATTTTACAGTGCCACCAGCAGTGTATGAGAGTCTCCATCTCTCCACATCCTTGCCAGCATTTGTTATTTTTTGTCTTGTTGAACTTTGCTATTGGTGCTGGGCAAAATGGTATCTCATTGTTGTTTTGATTTGCATAGAGATGGCTAATGTTCATGAACATTTCTTCATGTGTTTGTTGGCCGCATGAGTATTCTCTTTGGTGAGGTGTCTATTCATGTCTTCTGCCCATTTTTTAATTGGATTGTTTGTCTCTTTGTAGTTATGGTGCTGGAGTTTTCTATAAATTTTAGAGATAAGTCCCTTGTCAGATATGTCATTGCCAAATATTTTTTCCCCAATCTGTAGGTTCTTTTTTCTCTTGTTTGGGAGAAGTTTTTGAAGCACATAAAAATTTAATTTTTAGAAGGTCTCATTCATCTAGTGTATCATCTGCTATTTGTGCACTTTGGGTTATGCTTGACAGTCTATATATACCATAAATGAGGGCCCCTAAATTTGCCCCTATTTTTTCCTTGAGGAACTTTATAGTTTTTAGGTTTCACATTTAAGTCTTTCATCCATCTGGAGTTAGTTTTTGTGTATGGTGTGAAGTACTGATCTTGTTTCATTTTTCTCCAAATGGATATCCAGTTTTGCCAGTGCCATTTGTTAAATAGACAATTTCTTCCCCATGCATTTGACTGTTGGCAGTTCAAGCCCACCAGCCACTCCTCAGAAGGAAGATTCAGCAATCTACTTCTGTAGAGATACTGCCTTGGAAATCCAAGAAGGGGTTGCTATGAGTCGAATTGACTTGATGCCAGTGAGTTTTT
>NW_006921734.1:2626025-2631490 GCF_000298275.1 Orycteropus afer afer
GAAATCTGTCCATTTCTTCCAGATTTTCAAATTTGTTGGAGTACAGTTCTTCATAGTATCCTGATATTATCCTTTTTATTTCAGTTGGTTCAATTGTGATGCGGCCCATTTTGTTTCTTATTTGTGTTATTTGTATTCTCTCCCTCCTTTCCTTTGTTAAATTTGCCAGTGGTTTGTCAATGTTATTAATCTTTTCAAAAAACCAACTTCTAATCTTGTTGATTTTTTCTGTTGTCTCTCTATTGTCTGTTTCTTTTATTTCTTTTCAAATCTTTATTACTTATTTTCTTCTGGTGATTCTAAGCATTTTGTTTTTTCTGCTCTTTTTCTAATTGTTGGAAATGTTAGGTTAAGGTGTGGATTTGAGCTCTTTCTTCTTTTTTGATGTGTGCATTTATTGTTATAAATTACCCTCAGATCACTGCTTTTGTTATGTACCAAATATTTTGGTATGTTGTGCTTTCATTCTCGTTTGATTCAAGGAACTTTTACATTTCATTATTTATTTCTTCTATTACCTAATTGTTTTTAAGGAAGGTGTTATTCAATTTCTGTGTGTTTGCTCTTTTTCTGTTTAAATTCCTATTGTTGATTTCTAATTTTATAGCATATAAGAAGATGCTTTGCAGTATTTCAATGTTTTTAAATTTATTAAGACTTGCTTTGTGGCCTAACATATGGTCTAACATATTCCTGGAGAATTAGAATAACAATATTTATTGTACTAACAAGAATAAGGAAAAAAAATCTTCATCAAGGGTCTCTTTTTGCTAAATTTATTTATTTTTCTGAGAATGTTTTTGGGAATGTTTAGAAAATCAGAAACTCAAAACTTTTAAAAAAGGAAATAATAGAGATTTCTAAAAATTATTCTTTTTTGAGTTAGAGATTAATATTCCTACTTTCTCTGAAATTAACAAAAATGTGGCATTCTGACTGGTCTCTCCAAAGTGATAGTGCAACACATCTCAGTTTTCCTTTTTGATATCTTCTAAGACCTTTTTTTCTTTAGTGTTCTGCAGTTTTACTGCAGTGTATGTTGATTTTCACTTTTTAATTTTTATTTATATTTTTTTAGGATTTGCCATGCTTCCTGACTATGCGAATTCTTGCCTTTCAGCAGTTCTAGAAAATTCTCAACCAATAACTACTCAAATATTTCTTTGAAGATGTTCTGTGCTGGTTTCTATCAGAAACTGCAATGTTAGTATCACTGATCTGGGGTTACATTTATGTTAATTTCTTAACTTCAGGTTTCTTAAACACCAATTTATGCTGTAAATTCAAAATGCACTCTACCTAAAGAACAAGCATTGATAACAAATACTCAGAGAAGATAGTTAACTCACAATATCAAGCCCTGGCCTAGGCAGAAAATACTTGGTTGACTTTCTAAATGGGTGGAAGTTATTTTCCTATTACACTCTTTTATTGAGGGTAGTATCTTTCAATGGTCTGGCATTACATGGTAGTCTAAGTTTGAATTCATTGCCTTAATTGAGTGCAAATTTCCAATCAGGCTACTCAATCTGAGAACCTCCTTGGAGCCATCCCTTTCATCCTTGGTCCCTGAAGAATTTCTTTACTTTCTTGGAAGCTTAGCTACGTATGTGTAATGTTAATAAAGCATTTCTACATGCTTTATGGTGCTAGGTTCATCTAGTCCATAATTGTTCTAAAATTAAACTTCCCTTGACAATCCTACTATGAAGATGAGGGCAAGCAGCATGGGTCAGGTTGTAAGAAAGTATAGCAAAGAAACAGTAAATGAGTCCTCATATTCAAACCTCAGTGACTCAGCATAGGCTGAGCAGGATGAGACTTTCTTAAGTTCTTTGGGAATCTCAGGTTCAGTGAGTGCAAAAGACAGTTATCAGGAGATATTTGATGGTTGGTACTCAGTCACTGTATTATTGATTATAATATAGTAGTCAATCACTCTGTCATTGTGTCCATTATAGATTCCTGCTATTTGACCTTAGTAGGGATTATTGCCACACAGCAATCCATTACTTATCTCTTACCAATTCAGTAAAATGTTTTCTTATGTGGTTATTAAAGACTTTAAATTCTCTTTAAACTTCTCCTTGCCTCTTCATCTCAGCATTCTCAGCCTGTGATTTCTGTGTACTGTAGTCAATAACCTGGGTTAGTTTTTTTTTTTTTTAAATTAATTTTAAGGTATACAAAATAAAGGTGTAAACACTTGTAAATATTTAAAAATTGTAGAACTGATAGAAATGATGCACTGGCTGTCTCCACAGAGAAATCATGCCAGTTCTACTTTGTTTAGTAAAAAACTGTAATAAATTAAAGCTAGTGTAATATATTTTCAAAAGGTGAACCTTAGAAGCTAAAATGGACAAAAATCTCGGCAGAGAAGGTCTTGCAGTGCTCGGAATGCATCAACATTCTGGGGACCGAGGGCCTCAGGTGTGTGGTCTGAAGATTTATTTACCTGGTTGGTGATGCTAGGGATCATCATCTTTGCTGAGCCAGATCCTGGGTGGGGAAAAACAAATGTGCTGCACGAAGTGTGTGAAAGCTTCATTGCCTTTCAACAGTATAGAAGTCATCTACCATCCTGACCTGAGGAGGCCATGCTTTAACTCTTAGATCTTGGTCCCTTTAGTGTGTGCATCTACTATTACATGGAAGTTTCTTTGTGAGAAAATCCAATTTACACTTACTAGAAAAGTGCTCTGTAAGTAAACTTTTGCTTGTTTAGTTTTTCTTTTCTTTTTTTAAATGATCCTGTAAAACTGAAAATGTCATGTTTATAGTTTTACATGGTTTTCATTAAGTGTACCAAAGTTAAGACTACCTTATGCAAAAAACAAAAATGAAACAAAAACCATCTGAGTGACTTGACTTTGAATTCAGACCAAACATGAGTTTCTGTATATTTGATGTTATTATTATTATTATTATTATTATTATTATTTAGAACTAGGGAAAGAAACAGCTTGGGATGAAACATCTGAATATAAAATAGCACTGCCTTCCTTTCAGGTATAGTTAGCACAGTTGTTAAGGAAAAATAATGTGTAGCATGAGGACTTGGTTACAAAAATTAATGAGCTTTCACAAAGAAAAAAATATAAGAGCAGAGAATTTGCAACTCCACTGTTTTATGTTCTTAAAAGAAACAGAGGATATAACTAGACAAAGAATAATGATCAAGTGTTTGTTTGTTAGAGTTCTATTGAATAGGTTAGGAGAGACGCACAAGTTACATTGATCACACACTTTCAAAGGAACACATCTTCACAAGAATAAAATGCGTAAGAGAAGTGACTACAGGCATACCTTGCTTTATTGTGCTTCAATACATACTACATTTTTTACGATCTGACAGTTTGTGGCAAGTCTATCTGCACCATTTTTCCAACATCATATGCTTAATTCATGCCTCTGTGTCACATTTTGTTGTTATTGTTGTTAGGTGCCATTGAGTTGTCTCTGACTTACAGCAACCCCATGTACAACAAAACCAAACACTGCCTGGTCCTGTGCCAGCCTCATGATCCCTGCTATACCTGAGACCATCATTGCAGACACTGTGTCAATCCATCTTGTTGAGGGTCTTCCCTTTTATGTTGACCCTCCATTTTACCAAGCATGCTACCTTTCTCCAGGGAATTGTCCCTTCTGACATCATAACCAAAGTAGGTGAGATGAAGTCTGGCCATTCTTGCTTCCAAGGAGCATTCTGGCTGCACTTCTTCCAGGACAGATTTGTTAGTTCTTTTAGCAGTCCTTGGCACTTTCAGTATTCTTCACCAACACAACTCAAAAGCCTCAATTCTTCTTTTGTTGTTGTTGTTGTTGTTATTTGCCGTCGAGTCGGCCCGGACTCATAGCGACCCTTCCTTGGGTTTCCGAGGCAGTTATCACTACGGAAGTAGGATTGCCCAACCTTCCTTCCGAGGAGTGGCTGGTGGGTTTTAACCGCCAGCCTTCTGGTTAGAAGTCAAGTGCCTTAGGCACTATGCTACCAGAGCTTCTTCTTTAGTCTTCCTCATTTATTGTCTGGCTCTCACGTGTGTATGAGGCAATTGAAAATACCATGGCTTATGTTGGGTGCACCTCTTCAAGGAGACATCTTTGCTCTTCAGCACTTGAAAGAGGTCTGTTGCAGGAGACTTGCACAATACAACAGTCATCTAATGTCTGAACTGCTGCTTTCATTGGTGTTGATTGTAGAACCAAGTAATATGAAGTCCTTGACAGCTTCAATCTTTTCTCCATTTATTTTGATGCTGCTTATTGGTCCAGTTGTGAGGATTTTGGTTTTCTTTATATTGAGGTGTAATCCATAGTGCAGACTCTAGTATTCAATCTTCATCAGTAAATGCTTCAAGTCATCCTCATTTTCAGCAAGCAAGGTTGTGCCATCTCTGTATTGCAGGCTGTTAATGAGACTTCCTCCAATCCTGATGCCACATTCTTCTTCATTTAGTACAGCTTCTCAGATTATTTGCTCAGCATACAGATTGAATAAGTATGGTGAAAGGATACAGTCCTCACACATTTTGGTAATTCTCAAAATATTTCAAACTTTTTCCATAATGCTATAGCACACTTAACGGACTACAGCATAGTATAAACATTACTCTTTTTAAACTTTATTGTGATTTGGGTGAAAGTTTACAGAGCAAATTGGTGTTCCTTTCAACAATTTACACACATTTTATTTGTAACAATGACTGCAATCTCCACAGTGTAACAGCACTTTTCCTACTTCCTTTTTGTGTTCACTATTCTGAATATTATGCCTAGGCAAATGCTGCCTTTTTAACCTCATATGGTTGGTTGTTCTAATGAATGCATATCTCATCAGTGTCATTGTTCACTTCATAGGACTGTCTATTGTTTGGCTGAATGTTGAACCATAGAGGTGAGCTCAGTTCCATGCTTGAAGGGTGACTAAGGACCACAGTCTAGGGGGTTCCACCGGTCTTTATCTGACCAGTAAGTCTGGTCTTTTTTTTTTTTTTTTTAATATTATTTTGATTTTTGTTGCACATTTTCCTCCTACTCTATCCAAGACATTTTATTGTGATCCTTTTGAGAGCAGTTCACAGTGATAACCAGATGCTATCTAGTTCTTCTGGTCTCAGGATAATGGAGGCTTGGGTTCACATCTATTACTCCTTTGGACTAATTGTTTCCATGCATCTTTGATTTTCTTTGCTCTTCTTTGCTTTGCATGGGGAGAGTCCAACAGTTGCAACTTAGATAGCCACTAACAAGCTTTTAAGACTCCAGTCCTTACTCACCGATGTAGGATGTAGAACGTTGTCTTTATAGACTATGTATATCAGTTGACCTTGATGTTCTCCAAGACTATGGTCTCCAGACCCAGTGATTCATTCCCTCAGGGTGTTTGGTTATGGCTAAGGAGTTCTCATAACGTTGTCTCCAATATCCTCTACTATATTCATGGATGCCTTTGCAATATA
>NW_006921734.1:2631590-2632678 GCF_000298275.1 Orycteropus afer afer
TATATATATATATATATATATTCATGTTTGTAGTACCATTCACCTTCTCACACTACAGTATAGTGTAAACATAACTATTTTATGCACTAGGAAGCCAGAAAATTCATGTAACTCTCTTTATTATGATATTCACTTTATTGCAGTGGTCTGGAACCAAACTGGCAGTATGTCTAAGATATGTCTGTAATTCATTCCTTTAACTTATTTTTCATTTTTTTTTTAAATTTTGTTTTTAGGAAACAAATAATTGTTTAGAACTATTTATTGTGCTGGTCAAATAATTCAGTTCTAAAATCAGGCCTATGTATATTGTTAAGTTAAACTTAACACTACAGTCACTGCAACTGTTTTATTATCAAATCTTTATGAATGTGACTTTTAAATATTTATTTATTTATTAAAGTTAAGGAAAAACTGAATGCAAAAGGACACTTTTCCATCTTTACCCCACTTTTCAATTCAATTTAGTTCAACAAGTTCCAATGGAGTGCATCCCATGTATAAGATTAGGGCTAGGAGAATCAAGTATTATTAAGATAAGTAAATTGGTGCTGCTGGTACAAGGGCATTTATTAACTCATAAAGGGAAAAGATTCAAACAGAAATGATTCAAATACAGAACAAATTATGTGTTGTGCAATGGGTTTCATGGAGAAATGTTATCATTTAGTTGAGAGAAAAAAGTGGATTTTAAGAGTAAATAAAAGTTAAATAAATATTGACTGAATGGATGAATAAAGAAGTTAATGAGGGTATAAATGTCACAAACACTAGTGTATTAAGATTAATTTGAGACTTACTGCAAATGATTAAAGTTCAGCCTTCAATCCATTATCAGATTCTATATTAAACCTTTATGTATTGATGGTTCATAAAGTACTCAGGGGTCCTTCGAGGTAAGAGTTGCTGTATATTATTTCAAACTATATGTGTGTGTGTGTGTGTGTGTACCTATGTATGAGCTCTGATGGTGTAGTGCCTATGGCATTTGACTGGTAACCAGAAGGCTGGTGGTTCAAACCCACCAGTCACTCTTCAGAAGGAAGATTGGGCAATCTATTTCTGTAGAGATACCACCTCAGAAACCC
>NW_006921734.1:2632828-2642741 GCF_000298275.1 Orycteropus afer afer
GGGTTTGAACCACCGCCTTTTGGTTAGCAGTCAAATGTCATAGGCACTATGTCACCAGAACTCCTAACATATATATACATATATATGCATATATATTCATATAATACACACTTTATAAATATATATACATTATACATACGTATATGTACACATTATATATGTACACACACACACATATATAACTTGCCATCATTATATTGAGTACTGTCTTCTAGCTAAAGATATGCAATGATACAGTCAAATACAAATGATTTTGGTTTTGCTTTTAATTTGATCTTGTAAGTCAGATGGAATTTCCTTTCCCAGTTGCTATCATGTTCCAGAGAATTCAGTGACATGAAGAAAACAGTACAAAACATTTAGTAGCATTGTTGTTGTTGTTAGGTGCCATAAAATTAGCTCTGATTCATAAAAACACTATGTACAACAGAACGAAACACTGCCCAGTCATGCACCAGCCTCACAATCCTTGCTATACCTGAGCCCATCATAGCAGTCACTGGGACAGCCCATCTCGCTGAGGGTCTTCCCCTTTTTTGCTAACCCTCCATTTTAGCAAGCATGATATCTTTCTCCAGGGACTGGTCCCTTCTGACAACATGACCAAAGTAGGTGAGACGAAGTCTGGCCTTTCTGGCTTCCAAAGAGCATTCCTGATGCACTACTTCCAGGACAGACTTGTTAGTTCCTTTAGCAGTCCGTGGTACTGCAGTACTCTTCACCAACAACACAACCCAAAAGCATCAACTCTTCTTCAGTCTTCCTTATTAATTGTTCAGCTTTCACATGCATATGAGGCTATTGAAAATACCATGGCTTGGTTTAGGTGCACCTTAGTCTGTCTTCAAAGAGACATCTTTGCTCTTCAGCACTTTAAGGATGTCTTTTATAGCAGCTTTGCCTGGTGCAATATGTTATGTGATTTCTTCACTGCTGCTTCCTTTGGTGTTGATCATAGATGCAAGTAATATGAAATCTTTGACAACTTAAATCTTTTCTCCATTTATTGTGATGCTGCTTATTGGTTCAATTGTGGTGGCATTAGAGACATGATATAACAATTGATAATGTAAATGTTGGAAGTATCTCTCAACCTTTTTCTAAAGGAATTAGAAATTTTCAAATACCAATTCAAACACCAAATCAATCAATATAAATTTCAAACTCCCAAATATCCCCCAAACATTGATTTTCAAAAATGTTTAAGAATATTTTATTAAAGATAAAAACAAAACCTTTAGTTTTACCTTCATAGCATCAAAAGAAAAATGTAAGGCAAGGGGCTTTTACAAACAAGCTGCAAACTTAAACTAAAGCCTAGAAAGCCAATGGCAGGACTTTTAATTTCAAGGGTATGATTTAGGGATGGAGAGAGGGAAATCAGAAATCCCAGACCAAGAGGAGCTAAGGGTGCTTACTGTGAGAAGATATTTAGGGAGAGGATAGGGATGAGCACCCTTTTCATTTTTTTTTTTTTTTCAGAGCAGTATAGTATGCACGTGCACACATACATTTGTGTGTATGTACATTTTATTTTCTTCCATACTAGTAGGTGCAATAAATTACCAAAGTTTTGAATTGGAAAGGATTCTTTTTGGAGGGGGAGACAAGGGAAACTTGTCCCAAATGGAAATGGCAGCATCCCAAAATGGTGAGATGTCTCTCATCAGAAGTATCTAGCAGAATCTGCCTCACCTCTCGTAATCGATGTTGGAGAAGGGTCTATCTCTGGGCTCTAGCACCTTAAAGTTCTGTGTTTTTACAGTAAGTCATTGAAATAGACACTGTTGATGCTCCATCTATGCTTCTGTCCTTACCATTTCAGTGCATAATCACTCATCTTCTACTTGCCCCTGGATTTCCTTGCCTGAATGTCTTTTCTGGTTTCTAGAGTCCACTTTGCTCTTGGTGAGAGAGCAGGTCAGAAATGCCAGAGGATTAATGTCCTCCTTCTCAGCAGCCCTCAAGCAATGAATGACAAGGGTTAGGGTACCAATACTTCATATCTATTGCCTACAATTGGGACGATTCTGAGGTGTGTGTTCTACTTTAGCTTCCAGAATTTCCAATTGCGATTAAACCTCTGCACAGACATGGTAATTTACTGGGTGGATGTATCCTTTATTGGCTGGGCTGTATTTTCTCCACTTCCTTTCCAGTTTGTTCTTCACATTTGACACCAATGTGTATATACATCTATATTCTTCTCTTAGGGTTTGCTTCTGGGGGGAACCCAATTAACAAAGTCACCAATGTGATAAAGGTATTTAAAACAACAAACAGACAAAACAATAACACCCAAACCAGTTACTGTCAAGTCTTCTGACTCATGATGGCCCTATGTCTGCAGAAAGAAATGCTCTGTACTGTCTGCAGAAAGAAATGCTCTGTACTGTCTTCAGGGATGTGATCTTTCAGAAGCAGAATGGCAGGGCTGTCTTCCAAAGTGTCTCTTGGTAGGTTTGAAGCACCAGTCTTTCAGCTAGTAGTCAAGCACTTAACTGTCCCACACAGGGACTCCTAGCAGCAGGATAGATAAGGGAAAAATCACCAACTTTTTTTTTTTTTTTGTCTGCCTGCCCAAAGCTTTTAATCTCTGCAGTATAACACATCTATTTTATCCCTAATATCTAGGTAAGGTGCCCTGAAGGCATTATAGTTAAGTGCTTGGTTGCTAACTGAAAGTTTGACAATTCTAATCCAGTAGCTCTCTGCAGGAAAAAGATGTGGCAGTCTGCTCTCATAAAGATTATAGCCTTGGAAACCCGATGGGGCAGTTCTACTCTGTTCTGTAGGCTCGCTATGCATCAGAATGGACTAAATGGCACACAACAACAAAAAATCTCTGAATATAATCAAGGACTCAAGTTGCATAAAGTATCATATTTGTTTAACATTTGGTGAAAAATGTTTTTTGAATAGGAAAGTAGAAATGAACTGTGTTTTTATTTAATAAATTCTTCATATTCCTAACGCTATGACTTCCCCCTCCATACTCCATACAGTCTCAAACATTGTAAGCACACCTGTTCTCGGTACTGTTTTGTTATTGTTTTTTTCCTTTGATTTTATTCCAAATATTAAAAAAGATTCTTTCAGTTTCATGCTTTCAGGTCACAGATTTTAGATTGTTTTATATACACCTCTCCCTCAGTTTTATCGCCTACTAAACTGAGAACTTCAGAAGAGATATGATTTGAATAGGGTCCTAGAACTAAGATGTAAAGAGCAAGTGCTGAAATTCAGGTGTATAACTCCCCTTCTGGTGTTCTTTACATGACACCCTTTAATTGCATTACAGTAACTGCCAGTAGTTACAGAAAAGCACATTGTAGAATGTATACTTCTCTCAACTTATTAAAGGCAAATCAAATCAGCTGCTGTCCAGTTGATCCCAACTCATGATGACCTCATGAATATCCAAGTAGAACCATCCTCCATAGGTTTTCAGTGGCTGCTTTTTCAGAAGTAGATTACCAGGCTTTTTTTCTGAGGATTCTCTGGGCAAATTTGAACTGCCAACCTTAAGGTTAGCAGTCAAATGTGTTAATTGTTTGTTCTACCCACGGAGCTCTGCTGGCATAGTGCCTAAGGCACTTGACTGCTAACCAGAAGGCTGGCGGTTCAAACCCACCAGCCACTCCTCGGAAGGAAGATGGGGCAATCTACTTCCGTAGTGATACTGCCTCGGAAATCCCAAGGAGGGGTCGCTATGAGTCGGGTCCGACTCGATGGCACATAACAACACCACCACCACCACCTACGGATGACTTCAGGCTATTCAGGTGGTTCTAAAGTTCTATAACCACAAGGCTTGAATACAGTTATGATTCTCATCATGCTAACTATGAACATCTCTTAGAAGAGATCCATTTTGACTTAATAGCATGTTAATTTAGTGATTTAAAACATTTCAGGCAAAAAAAAAGATTCCCTGGAATTTGTGATTATGAATGTGAAACACACATAATAGCTTGAAAGAACCAGTTAGCTTCATGCTCTTCTTTAATTAAATAAACACTTTATAAGAAGAATATAAAAATAATTCCAGTGAGATGGAGGTGGAGGAGGATAATACTTTGCTTTTATAAACAAACACATTAAATAAATACAGTCATTAAGTGATGAAACTGGAGAGCTGGGAATCCAGCCCAGATCTTTGACTACAGATTCCATACTTTTCACTACACCCAGTTGCCTTCCTCAGGCCATAGCAATGCAGAAGAAGGACTTATTTTTGGCCACTATTAATATATCTAGGAGCTCTGGTGGCGAAGTGCCTAAGGCATTTGACTGCTAACCAGAAGGCTGGCAGTTCAAATCCACCAGCCACTCCTCGGAAGGAAGGTTGGGCAATCTAATTCTGTAGTGATATCGTCTTGGAAACCCAAGGAGGGATTGCTATGAGTCGGATCCAACTCGATGGCAGTGTGTTGCATTGTTGCATATTAATATATCTTTCATAAGAAAAAAATGAATAAAAATAGATACTTGCAAAAGTGACATTGCCTATCCCAATGAGTAGTTGATGAATGTCAAACTTGTTTATGGGAAAAATCAGCTTTCTGATAATGAAACAAAGACACAGTTCCTTTTCCTGCAAATATACTTCTGTTTGAACATATTGCTTATTTGAATAACAGTGCCTTTGATGCTGCATATAAACAAGCTGTTGCTAATTTCACTTTGCATCAGACTAGGGTAGGGATATACAAATGGAGAGCTACCAGGTAAAATTTAACCCATCAAATTTGAGAAATGTAAGTTCTTCAAATATCCATAATAAAGCTAATTTAAGGAAAAAACAAAACCTTGTGTATAGTTTTATAAAATATCTACTAAATTGTAAGGTCAAGTATATTCAAGATGAAACCCAATTGTTCAAATACATCCTATTCAAAATAAGCACTCTGTCAGAATATTGTTTATGGGATGGATGATTCGCCTCAACTGATATTTCATGATTCTGTGACTCTCAGTGTTAGAGGACCAAATGCCATTGTTTCTGAGCAGCTGCAGTTAATGTTTCATATTCCAGCCACTGTCTCTTTTCTTTTTTTAAAAATTATATATTATTATCTGAAATTTCTTTCCTGTCTCTTTTTTTAAATTCAAACTTTCTCTTATTTTCTTGAATGACTATTAGGCAAATGACATGGAAAAAGTTGGCTGCAAAAACAAACAAATAAATAAATGACAACAAAAAAATGTTCTGTGGCAGAGAACATTAGGTTAAATAAGGCTTAAGAGGTTTCTTTGTTGTAAAAATTTTGTAGAGAGTTTAATATGCTAATGTACATTAAAATCCCAAGAGCCAGATAAAATATGCAGTTCTGCAGAATGCAGCATTTAAGGGTTGTTTCAGGGCATTCTTCCTATAGCATCACATTCATTCTTCTCCTCGTTAATTTTCACATACATTTCACGCTTCAGTAGCTTTCCCAGAACTTTCTTCTTTCCCATCAGTGTCACTCATCTTTACCCACAATAATAACTCAATTAAATCTTTTGAAGCATATTTAAGATAAGTTCTGTCCAATTTTGGGGATAAGATCTCATTATTTAATGACTTAGCTAATACATTTTTGGTCATTGGTTTTTATATTTTCATGTGTTTAATTACATTCAACAGATGAGATTGTAATTGGTTAAATATGTCAGAAATATGACTTAGAAATTATTCTCAGCAGAATATGTACTTTGCATTTGAGTTCATGTGTGCTTTGTTAGGCTCTACTTCAAATAATTAGGTGTTAGAGAACTATGTCCTTATGAATTGAATTCACAGGGTAAAAAGTTACCCTGTCTTGTTGTTGTTGTTGTTATGTGCCGTCGAGTCGACCCCCGACTCATAGCGACCCCTCCTTGGGTTTCCGAGGCAGTATCACTACGGAAGTAGGATTGCCCAACCTTCCTTCCGAGGAGTGGCTGGTGGGTTTGAACCACCAGCCTTCTGGTTAGCAGTCAAGTGCTTTAGCCACTATGCTACCAGAGCTCCTGGTATGGTTTTACCCTGTCTTATTAAAGGGGTAAAACATTTTCTGGGTAAACCTTTCAGATTTATTCAAACAAGTAACTGAAATATTATATTTAAAAATAAACCAATGAGGAGTCATCAATATAGAGTGAAAAGGCTATAAAAAATTCCTCTTGGTATAAAATAGATCTTCCTGTTTGATCAGTATGTAATATTTGCATAGCAAGTTCACAGGCAACACAGGCCATTGGTTCAAGCCCAGGAACAACGCCAAGATCGTCAGGCAACATGGCAGATCACTGGTTGAAGCCCAAGGATCGGAGATGAAGACTCAGCCAAATGTAGGATCTAAAAGGTGCCCAAAAGCTAGAGACCATTCCTGAAGCTTCTCCATATATACTGGGAGCTGGCCACAACCTGAAGGTAACTCCTCTTTAACTACTTAGCTGCTCACAGCAGATGCCACCAGGGATTACAATCTCATCACAGGGAATAACTACATCCAGCTGCCAAGCCACTCAAAACCATGGCCCAACCAAGGTAACACACAACTTTCACTATCATAAGATGGATCTCTTCCTGTTGGTTGGTCTTTTATTCATTTTTTTCCAAATTTCTTGGCATAGACAAGTGAATGCTTCCAGCACTGCATCTGTTTGTGGAAACATTTGAATTGGTATTCCATCAATTCCTGGAAGCTTGTTTCTCAAAAATGTCCTCAGTGCAGCTTGGACTTCTCCCTTCAGTACCACCAGTTCTTGATCATATGCTACCTCCTGAAATGGCTGAATGCTGACCAATTCTTTATGGTAAATGATTCTGTGTATTTCTTCTGTCTTCTTTTGATGTTTCTGGCATTGTTCAGCATTTTGCCAATAGAATTCTTCAATAGTGCAACTCAAGGCTTGAATTTTGTCTTCAGTTCTTTCAGCTTGAGAAATACTGCAGTTGTTCTTCCTTTTGGGCTTTGTAACTCCAGGTCCTTGAACATTTCATTTTAATGCTTTACATTGTCTTCTCAAGCTGCATATTAAATCTTCTGTCCTTTCACTTTCTCATTTCTTCCATTTGTTTTAGCTACTCTGTGTTCTAGAGCAAGTTTACAATTTGGTCTCTTTTTTTTTTGCTTGGCTTTTTAACAACCTTTTGCTTTCTTCATATATGATGTCCTCGATGTCTTCTCACAACTCTGTTCAGTAGTATTCAGTGCATCAACTCTATTCTTGAGATAGTCTGTCAGTTCAGGTGGGATATACTCGAGATTGTACTTTGGCTCTCATGGGCTTGTTTTAATTTTCTTCAGCTTCAACTTGAACTTGCATAGAAGCTATTGATGGTCTGCTTCACAGTTGGTGCCATGTTCTGACTGATGATATCAAGCTTGTCCACTTTTTCTCTCCATCAACATCATCAATTTGATCTTGTATATTCCATCTAGCAAGGTCCATGTGTATAGTTGCCTTTTATGTTGTTGAATAAAGGTATTTGCTATGAAGGAGTCATTGGTCTTGTAAAATTCTACTAGGCTATCTTCTGGTTCATTTCTATCACAAAGGCCATATTTTCCACCTACCCATCCTTCTTCTTTGTTTCCAAGTTTTGTATTCCAATCACCAGTAATTATCAATGCATCTCAATTGCCTGTTTGATCAATTTTAGACTGCAGAAGTTGGTAGAAATACTCAATTTATTTATCTTTGCCTTTAGTGGTTGGTGCATAAATGTGAATAATAATTTTGTTAACTGGTCTTCCTTATATGTGTATGGATATTAGCTTATCACTGACAACATTGTCCTTCAGGATAGAATTTTTTTTATATGATGGATATGATGCTATTCCTCATCAATTTGTCAATCCCAGCATAGAAGACAATATGTCTAATTCAAAATTGCCAATACCAGTCCATTTCAGTTGACTAATGCCTACTATATCATTCTTTAGGCATTCCATTACATTTTTTATCAACTTCCATTTTCCTAGATTCATACTTCATGGATTCCACATTCCAATTATTAATGGATGTTTGCAGTTGTTTCTTCTCATTTTCAGTTATGCCACATCAGGAAATGAAAGTCCTGAAAGCTTTACTCCATTCACCTCATTAAGACTGGCTCTACTTTGAGGTGGTAGCTCTTCCCCAGTCATATCTTGAGTGACTCCCAACCTAAGAAGCTCATCCTCTAGCACTGCATCACACAATGTTCTGTTATACTATTCATAAGGTTTTCACTGGCCATTTTATTTTTTTCCAGAAGTAGACTGTCACATTCTTCTTTGTCTGAGTCTGGAAGTTCTGCTGAAACCTGTCCAACATGGGTGACCCTGCTGATATTTGAAATACTGTTGGCTTAGTTGCCAGCCTCACAGAAACATGCAAACTACCATGGTACGACAAACTGACAGACGAGTGGGAAAATGATTTTATACATTGATATAAATGTAAAAAATATAAAGGCCTTAAAATATAAAGTTGTTGTTATGTGCTGTCACCTCGGATGTGAATATTAAATAAATACTATTGTTCATTTGGTATACTACTTAGTCACCAGGCACACTACTCAGTTACCTTCCAGCCCATTCTTTATGTTCTCATCAGAAATATCATTCTAAAACACAAAATCAATCATGTTTAATAGCATTGAATGGTTTCTTCATGCTTATATGATGAATTTAATACTACTTAGTGAAGTAGTCTGTCCTAAATTTGACATGAACTTGTCATTTTCCCTGCAGTGAATGCTCTAATTGCATTCACTTGCTTTCCCGAGGCATGCAGCTCCTTTCCATTTTTTTGCTCTTGTACATATTGTCTACTTTGAATGCTCTGTCCCTAGATCCCCGCCCCCCATCTGCTAATCAGCTTTCAACAATTTGCTCTCATTTTTTTTTTAAATTACACCTTTCCACATTGTGCTGTATCACTTGATTGTATTCCTCTGTCTTATTTTACATTTGGAACTCCTTCATGGAATGGAAAGCATTTGTTCATGTTTATACACAATGCTTGGAAATTAGTAGGTACTGGATAAATGTCAAATAACTGATTGTTATTATATAAGAACTGATTGTTGTGTATATGTGTAAAAACCAGGGAAACAATAGAGTAGGAAAGACAGGAAAAATATGTTTTTATTCTGTTGCCTGGGAGATATTTGTATTATTATATCAGTACTATATCAATGGCAGTGGGTTTGATTTTGGGTTTTGGGGCTTATATTAGGCAGTTCCTGGGTGGTACAAATGGTTAACACACTTGGCTGCTAACTGAAAGGTTGGAAGTTCAAGATTATCCAAGGTGTTTTGGAAGAAAGATCTGGTGATATACTTTAGAAAAATCAGTTATCAAAAACCCTATGGGGCACAGTTCTAGCCTGGCACCTCTGTGGTCACCATGAATAGGAATTGACTTGCTGGCGACTGTTTTTTCATATTATTTTTTAAAATTTACATTTCAGCTTACATTATTGAACAGAAAATAATGATAAATTAGAATCCTGATATAATCTATTATATATGTGTGTACGTATATGTAACATATACACACACACACATATATACATTCTATTTCAAATATGGGTTCTATGGTTTTTTCAAATATGGGTTCTATGGTTTTAAAGGGAAAGATATAAGACAGGTACAGAAGCATTTAGTGCCAAGTCTTTGGAAAAATGGAAATCATTTGGTATGGCCCTGAGAAATGTCTTTTAAAAAAGGAAACAAATTCTCTCTCTAAATTTCACATTTCTTCCATTTGCCAGTGACACTTACTTTAACAACAAAACAACATCACTTTAATTTCCTTCCACAATCTTAGACCTTAGACTTGACCCCAGTTGTGTGTCAGGTTGGAGAAAACCTACATCAATAGGGTAGTAGTGTTTATTATATGATTAATCTTCAAGGTAGAGTTAGGAATGAACTTGTTCCATTGCCTC
>NW_006921734.1:2643649-2655336 GCF_000298275.1 Orycteropus afer afer
GTGTTTGAACCGCCAGCCTTCTGGTGAGCAGTCAAGTGCCTTACGCACTATGCTACCAGAGCTCCTATGATGAGATTGGATGTGGTGTAATCAACTCCATGGTGGGATCTGTGAGCAGCTAATTAGTTGCCTTCAGGGTGTGGCCTACTTCCAGTATATATGGAGAAGCTTTGAGGAATGTCTTTAGCTTCTCGGCACATTTGGATCTTGAGTTTGGCCAAGTCTTCATCTCCAGTCCCTGGACTTGAAACAGTCACCTGCCATGTTGTCTGCCAATCTTGGCATTCTTCCTGCACTTGAACCAATTGTCTGCCTGCTGATCTTGGGATTGATCCATTTTACCTATTGGCCTTGGCTTCATCAGCCTCAGTAGCCAACAGCTGTGTGAATTAAGAGATGCCTCTAGCTCCAGTGGGCCAGGAACAAGAGGCAGGTCTAAAGTGCAAGGTTTAGGGGCCTTCACTAAGCGTAAGTGCTGGCACTCTGAATTCAGACTTACAGCCTCCTAAACTGTATGACAACAAATTCTGGTTCATTAAGCCATCCATTTATGGTGTTTCTGTTACAGCAGCACTAGAGAACCAAGACACCTGGCAGCAGTTGCTAAGAGAAGATTAGACACCCTTTTCTAGCCCCCACAAATTCTATTTGCAGTAGTCTGGCTGAGATCTGTAAAAGTGTTTTTGTTTTTCATGAAAACAATAAACTTTGTATGGGATATGCACATTTCAATGAATTCAACTAAAAAGGTAAGATGAAAGGAGTTAAATTCACCTTCTTAGCATAACTCCTAGGAAGGAAGATGGGGCAATCTACTTCTGTAGTGATACTGCCTAGGAAACCCAAGGAGGGGTTGTTATGAGTTGGGGCCGACTCGACGGCATATAACAACAACAACAACAGCATAACTTCATGTCTGTTGAGTTTCTTCTTGCTTAATATACAAAAGCAGATATATAAGGAAGTAAAAGCAGCAGGCTCTGTCAATACTGCAGTGCTGGAAATTGCTGATATGATTTCTGTTGTAGGAATTTCCTTGGGAGTCTGCTTTGTTCCTGTTGCATCAAAGTCATTGTTACTTTAAGGTATGAAAATGAAATTCTTGTGCTTTAAACAGCCTATACAACAAGCTCTAGAAAATGTAGGTTTGCCATCACCTTTGGTGGATGAGCAACTCTGTATAAGAAAGCTTTCCAGGTAACTGAGGTCTTACCTTAAGGAACTTCAAAAGTTACTGGGACCTCTTGCTTTAAACACAGAGTAGTGGTATTGCCCATGTCTACAAGTGAACCTTATTTAGACTCTCATTTATTCAAAAATTATCTTTGAGCCTCTACCATGCCATTGAATAGTTTGGTAAAAGATTACCAATGAAATTAAATATTGGGTAAATGATAATAAACGCAAACCACGCTCTGATGAAGATAAGATTTCAACAGGAAAAACAGTAACTAAACTGATGTAATATATAGACTTCCAGCAAGATGGAGGAATAGGCAGGCAAGCTACACAGACCCACCACAACAATGAAATGAGAAACTAATTGAAACAGATACAGAAGATAATCCTGGAACCCTGAGCTTTGAAGGGAAGGATAAAGACATGGATTAAATACCAGCAAGAAGAAGCTGAATGAAAACAGTGAATAAGGAGACAAATAGAGTGGTGGACTGTTGGCTGGCCTGATGGTGGGGTCATTATGAATATCTGCAAGCAGCATTCCAATCTGGGCAGCAATCTAAGAATTGTGTCTGTTTGTTGGGGGTTGCACAGGCAGCCATACTTGTGGCTTTCTAGTGAAACTTGTGATATTCCTTTGTTGCTCTTGTATCCCATTCCCTCATGGTGAATGGGAGTGTGGCCATCCCCTCAACCCCACCCACCTTCTGGACTGGCAGGAATTCCTGGTTGTTCTTGGTGCCCTGCCACCAGCTGCCTTCTGGGCAGGCAGGAACTGGTTCCAGCACTAGGTACCCTGTTCTGAGACACCTTTTGGGTCAGTAGGGACTTTTTCTGAGATGAGGTACCCTATACCCAGCTGGCTTTTGGGACAGCAGGAACTTTTTTTCTGGGAACATGACCATGCTCCCAGTTATCTTTTGAAACAGCAGAAATTATGCCTAGGACTAGATGCCATGCACACAGCTGCTTTTTGAGCTGGCTGGAACTCTTTCTGGAAGCAAGTGCCATGCTCCCAATCCCATTTTGGACTGGCAGCAACTTTTTCCTGGGTCCAGGATCCTTGGCCCCAGACACCTTCTGGACCAGCAGAAACTCATTTGAGATCAAACACCTTGCCTACAGTTGCCTTTTTGGTAGATAGGGACTAGCTCTGAGATCAGCTGCCCTGCTTCCAGCAGCATTTTTGGCTGGCAAGAACTTTTGCTAGAATGAGGTGCCCTACACCAAGCCCCCTTTTGGGATAGCAGGAACGTTCCTGGGAGTAGTGGTTCTGGTCCTAGCTGTCTTTGGGGACAGCAGTAACTTTTTCTGAGACTAGATGTCCTGTCCTCAGCTGCATTTTGAGGAGGCAGGAACTTTTTCCAGCTCTGGGTGCTCTGTCTTTAGACATCTTCTGGATTGAAAAACAAAACAAAACCCAAATTCATTGCTGTCAAGTCAGTCCCGACTCACAGCAACTGTCCTTGGGTTTCCAAGGTGGTATCTCTGTGGAAATAGATTGCCCAATCTTCTTTCTGAGGAGTGGCTGGTGGGTTTGAACCACCAGTCTTCTGGTTAACAGACAAATGTCTTAGGCACTATGCCACCAGAGCTCCTTCTTCTAGATTAGCAGGAACTATTTTAAGATTAGGCACCCTGCCATCTTCTGGGTAGGCAGGAAGTAGTACCAGGACCAGGTGCCCTGATTCCATTGCCTGCTTCACCAGCAGAAACAGAGCCCTGGTGCTCTGCCCTCACTGTTTTGTTTTTGTTTGTCTTTAAATTATTATTATTTTTTTTCTTCTTCTTTCTAATTTTTTTCTTGCCCTTCCCTGCTTATTTATATTTTTTCCCTTTTCCTTGGTTCTCTTCTGTTTTCTTTCTGTTCTCCCATTGCTTGTTCTTCTTTTTGCTTTTATCTTATGCTTTCTTTATTATTATTTTTCTCTTGCTCTCTTCTCTTATTCCCCTTTCCCCAGATAATTGTTTTTTCTTTTCTTTTTTCTGTGTCCTTCTTTCCTCTTTTTTTTCCTTTTTAAAATTTTCTTCTTATTTATTGCCTTTTCTTTTTGTGGTTGTTGCTGTTTGTTTATGTAGATTGTGTTTTTTGTTCAATTTGATGGGAGACAGCAACTGTGCCCACACAACCTAACTATATCTGCATGTTCTTTAGCCCCACCCACTGGGTGATGGCTACTACCTACTTTTGCACCCATTGATCAATGATAGATGGCCAATATCAGTCTAACCCACCCTCAACTGAAAAGCTAACAGAGATCTATGCATACCTTCTCATCCTCTATCACACCACCAGGAGGCAGGTGGTGAATGACTAACTGCTGCCAAACTAGTGAACAAAATAGCACACAAACCTTGCTCACTAGGATATATTAATAAATAAATAAATAAAGCAAACAACAGCAACAACAAAACAAACAAAACCTGGGTGGATCACATCAACATACAATCACCAATTAAATATAAATACAAGGACATCACAATGTCACAATATCTTGGAGACAACTGACCATCCCAGTTCACACAAAGAAGTAAGATAAAGTGGTACAAACAAGGGACCAGGATACAAATCTAGAAAGCATTCCTGAGAAAGAACTGGAATTGAAACTATCTGATAAGGAATTCAAAAGAGTTTTATTTAGATACCTTCAATGGACTGAGAGATAGATCAAGAAAAACATTGACAAAATTAAGGAAAACCCATACAAAACTCTAGAATAATGTAGGAAAACAATGCAAGAGCAAACTGACAAAATAAATTAAAAAATTCATAACCATATAAAAATAGCAAATAGAAATCCAGAAGATTAATACTAAGATTTCAGAAATAGGTAACACATTTAAAGGCCATGGGAGCAGAATTGAATCAATGGAAGACAGAATTAGTGAGATTGAAGACAAATCTCTCATTACTACTTTTTTAAGGGATCACAGAGAAAATTTTTGAAGATTTGTTGGAAGAGAGCTTCCCTAATATGATGAAAGATGGGAAGATATCCATTCAAGAAATTCAATGAATCCCAAACAGGGATAATCAAACTTACCAAAGCCAAAGCCAAGGAAAGAATCCTGAAAGCAGCACAGGAAAAATGAAAGGTTACCTACAAAGGGCAACCAATAAGACTAAGCTCTTATTCCTAATCAGAAATCATGCAGACGAGAAGGTAATGGGATGACATATATAAAACCTTGAAAGAAAAATATTGCCAACCAAGAATTACAAACTGATGCAATACAAGGAATACAGAGCTTATCATGTTTCTGCTACCTTCAATTTTTATACCTTCATCTTTGAATACTATCTTACTCCATTTTCCATCTTTGTTCTGTACCCAATTTTTATCACATACAGCTATCACCTAAGGAGCTCTGGTAGTGCAGTGGTTAAAGCATTAGGCTGCTAACTAAATGGTTGACAGTTCAAATCCACCAGCTGCTGCATGGGAGAAAGATGAGGTAACCTGCTTCTGTGAAGACATACAGCCTTGAAAACCTTATGGGGCAATTCCACTCTGCCCTAAAGGGCTGCTATGTGTTGGAATTGACTTGATGATAGTAAGGCAGTTTTACTCTGTCCTATAAGGTTGCTATGAATTGGAATTGACTCAATGGCAGTGAATTTGATTTTTTTTTTTTTTTTTTTAATCACCTAGAACCCTTGAGCTTTTTCAGGACTCCTTGTTTTAGTGCTTTATTCTGTCTGAGGTAAATTTTCTGTGTTGGGAAAAATCCAGTGCATCTTTTATTTAAATGCCTGTTTTGTCTGTGAAGCATTTATTATTACTTTGATTTTTGTCAGTCACTCATCTTCTAGGTTCCTGTTATATTTTCTAAATATTTCAGTTTCTGAGCCTGTTGTTGTTGTTAGGTGCCGTCGAGTCATCTCTTATGACTATGCTGTGCATAGTCAACCCTATGCACAGCAGAAGGAAACATCGCTCAGTCCTGTGCCAGCTCTGCGACCCATCGAAGCTGCCCCTGTGTCAATCCATCTCCTTGAGGGCCTTTCCCTCTTCTGTTGACCCTCCACCTTACCAAGCTTGACATCCTTCTCTCCAGGGAGTGGTCGCTTCTAACTACATGACCAAAATGTGTAAGACAAAGTCTGGCTATTCTTGCTTCCAAGGAACATTCCAGCTGCACTTCCTCCAGGACAGATATGTTAGTTCTTTTAGTAGTCCATGGTACTTTCACCATTCTTTGCCAACACCACACCTCAAAAGCATCAACTCTTCTTTGGTCTTCCTTCATCATTTTCCAGCTCTCACATGTCTATGAAGCAATTGAAAGTACCGTGGCTTTTGTCAGGTGCACCTTAGTCCTCAAGGAGACATCTTTGCTCTTCAGCACTTAAAAGAGGTCCTTTGCAGCTGATTTGTCCAGTGCCATATGTCACCTGAGGTACTGACTGCTGCTTCCATTGGCACCAATTGTAGAACCAAGCAATGTGAAGTCTTTGACAACTTTAATCTTCTTTCCATTTATTGTGATGCTGCTTATAGATCCAGTTGTGAGGAATTTTGTTTTCTTTATATTGAGATGTAATCCACACTGCAGACTGTATTCTTCAGTCTTCATCATTAATTGCTTCAAGTCATCCTCACTTTCAGCAAGCAGAGTTGTGTCATCAGCATATTGCAGGTTGTTAATGATTCTTCCTCCAATCCTGATGCCATGTTCTTCTTCATTTAGTCCAGATTCACAAATTATTTGCTCAACATATAGATTGAATAAGTATGGTGAAAGGACACAACCCTGACACACTCCCTTCTTGAATTTAAACCATGCATTGTCCCCTTGTTCTGTTCAAATGACAGTCTCCTAGCTTATGTACAGGTTCCTCATGAGTACAATTAAGTGTTCTGGAATTCCCATTCTTCTCAATATTATCCACAATTTGTTAGGATCCACACAATCACAAGTTGCAATATTGAAAGATGGAAGGAATACACAGAGTCACTGTATGAAAAAGAACTGGTAGATCTTCTTCCCCTATTCCTTCATTGCCACTTTGACTTCCTCCTTCAATACCATTTATTCTAGATCATGTGCTACCTCCTGAAATGGATGAAGATTGACCAGTTCTTTTTCATACAGTGACTCTGTGTATTCCTTCCATCTTCTTTTGATGCTTCCTGCATCATTCAATATTTTTCCCATAGAATCTTTCAATATTGCAACTTGAGGCTTAATTTTTTTCCTCAGTTCTTTCAGCTTGAGAAATGCTGAGTGTGTTCTTCACCTTTGTTTTTCTAACTCCAGGTCTTTGCACATTTCATTACAGTAATTGGCTTTGTCTGATCAGGCTGCTCTTTGAAATCTTCTGTTCAGCTCTTTTGTTTTGTCATTTCTTCCATTTGCTTTAGCTACTCTTCACTCAAGGGCAAGTTTCAGTTTCTTCTGATATCCATTTTGATTTTTTCTTTCTTTCCTATATTTCTAATGACCTCTTGCTCTCTTCATGGATGGTGTTCTTGATGTCATCCCACAATTCCTCTGGTGTTTGATCATTGGTGCTCAATGTATCAAATGCATTCTTTAGATGGTCTCTAAATTCAGGAGGGATATATTCCAGGTCATGTTTTGGCTCTCGTGGACTTGTTTTCATTGTCTTCAACATCAACTTGAACTTCCTCATGAGCAGTTGATGGTCTTTTCCATAATCAGCTCCTGGCCTGGTTTTGGCTGAACATATTGAGCTTTTCCATCACCTCTTGCCACAGATGTTGTCAATCTGATTCCTATGTACTCCATCTGGCAAAGCCCATGTGTATAGCTGCTGTTTGTGTTGTTGAAAAAAGGTATTTGCAATGAATAAGTCATTGTTCTTGCAAAATCCTGTCATGAAATCTCCAACATTATTTCCATCACCAAGGCCAACTTTTCCAACTACTGGTGATTCTTCTTTGTTTCAAACTTTTGCATTCCAATCACCAGTGATAATTAACACATCTTGATTTCATGTTTGGTCAATTTCAGACTGCAGAAGTTGATAAAAATCTTCAATTTCCTCATCTTTGGCTTTGGTGGTTGGTGTGTAAATTTGAATAATAGTGGTATTAACGGGTCTTCCTTGTAGGCGTATGGATATTATCATATCACTGACAGCACTGTACTTCAAGAGAGATCTTGAAACATCCTTTGTGATGATGAATACCATGCCATTCCTCTTCAAATTGTCATTCCCGACATAGTAGATCATATGGTTGTCTGATTCAAAATGGCCAAAACTGGTCCATTTCAGCTCACTAATGCCTAGAATATCAATCTTTATGTGTTTCATTTCCTTTTTGACAACTTCCAATTTCCCTAGATTCATATTTCATACATTCCATGTTCCGATTATTAATGGATGTTGCAACTGTTTCTCCTCAAATTGAGTCATGCCACGTCAGCAAATGGAGGTCCTGCAAGATTTAATTTAGCCATATCATTAAGGCTGGTTCTATTCTGATGAGGCAACTCTTCCCCAGTCATACCTTGAGTGCCTTCCAACCTAAGGGGCTTGTCTTTCTGTACTGTATTGGACAGCATTTCCAGGCTATTCATAAAGTTGCCCAGTAATATATCAGACAGTGTTTCTCTGCTATTCATAAGGTTTTCCCTGGCCAATTCTTTGAGAAATGGATGGCCTCTTCCTTCTTCCTAGTCTGTCTCTGTTCTTCCTACTCTTGAAACCTGTGCACCATGTGCAACCCTGCTGGCATTTGAAACACTGGTGGCATAGCCTCAAGCCTCACAACAACATGCAAGCCACCACAGGATGACAAACTGACAGACAAGTTCATCTCCTTTAGCTGTTGGAAACCTCTCTGTCCTCCCCTTACCAAATTCCTACCTGGATCCTGCTGCTTTTTTTTTTTTTTTTCTGAACCTTTTGTCTTGTAATTATTTAGTTATGTTTTTAGTTACTGGTGGGTTGTCATCACTCTCAGAATAGGGACCGTGATATTGTTCTCCTTTATATAACACTGTAGCATCTGGAATGATGTCTGGCACATAGATGTTGAAATAATGTTGGAGGATTCAAGAGAATTGTTTTGTCTTCTGTTGTTGGCTCATTCCTACTGTCAGAATATGTGCTGCATAATCCTTCTGTAGATGATTCACATAATCAAAGCTATTATCTCCATAGATCTGATCTCTCCTGTAGTTATTACTCCTTCTCATAACTGTAGCTACCTAACACTAAAATGTTATTTTCCTTTTAGGTAATGGCTTAATGAGTTGTGGCACACAGAAGTGAGCTCTTTTTTAAGAATTTGAGTCCTTATGATGCTTTATTTAATGTCCAAGATTTTTTAGGGTGGAGGTAACACTGGATGAGGGTTGAGATTTTAGTTCAATGTCTGATACTTGAGAGTTCTGGAAATGTGGCCTTTAGATAAATGAACTTTATTATTTTATTAGTGATGTCACACATTTGACAGTTAATCAAAATGCTGCCTGGAACCTGACAATTCATTTAGGTTGTGCTAGGCATGGTAGGTGCCATGATTAAGCCTTAGGCTTTGAATAAGTTAACTTGGCTTATGTCCACATTTTACCATTTAACTTATATACAAGTGGCCAAATTTATGTTTGTGAGGAATTTTCCTCTTTTTAATTGACCTTGCCCTAAGGTAGGAGTATTGACTTTCCTTCATGATTTAATAACACTCAGAGAGGTTAATCATGGCTTTTAGGCTTCTTTGATTAATTTGCATACAATATGGGAAGGTCATTGGTTTTGCCAATTATCTGAGATTCACATTGCACCTAATGGAATACTGAGTTTTCCTTTCATATAGTGAAAATGAGAGTACTGCTGATAGGGGTGCCAATTAAATTTGAAGTATTTGATAAATAAACAGTTTGGGATACATAAACTACATTAAACTAAAAATGTAGAACCATTTTTCTCTCTCCTCTTGTTAAATATCAATTTCACACTGTAAAGTCAGTCTCTACCATCCTTTACTGATCAATAGTTGGTTAATTTCTTAAACACATCCATTGTGGATCCCAAGGTCAATAAAGTTATAGTTCTTTACCTAATATTTTTTGTCATCATTATCTGTTCAGTAAGAACTAGCATTCACAGCAAAAGCTGGAGACAATGGGAGACTCTTGCTCATTTTCTATATATTGAAGAAGTTCTGGTTGTGTCATTATTAAAGGTAACCAAAAGGTTCATGGTTCGAACCCACCAACCACTCTGCAAGAAAGATGAGGCAGTGTGCTTCTGTGAAGGTTTACAGCTTTGGAAAACCTACAGAGCATAGTTCTACTCTGCCCTAAAGGATTGCTATGAGTCTGAATTGACTTGATGGCAGTGGGTTTATATATTTAAAAGTCTCTGGGTGGTACAAATGGTTAATGTGCTCATCTGCTAACTGAAAGGATGAAGGTTCTAGTCCACCAAGTGGTGCCTTAGAAGAAAGGCCTGATGATCTATTTCAGAAAATTCAGCCATTGAAAATTTTGTGGAACACACTTTTACTCTGACACAAATATAGGTGCCAGAGGTGGAATCTAGTTGATGGTACTATACATATATATTTCTGTGTGCATGTGTTCTAGATGATATCTACACAAATGTAGATATTGGACTCTTGGGCTTTTTCATGGTGGAGCAAAACCTGTGAGCAATCACTAGACTTAAGTGTAATTTGCTCAACTAATTTTTGATGCCAGATAGTTATGATCAAGTTTGCTGCTGCATTTTCTAGTGAGTTATACTCATGAATCAAAGTCTGGTACTTGAAATTAAATTGATAAGGTATTATATAGAGTTCCTAGGGCCTCTTTGCAAGTAATTGAGTTCAGGATTTAAAATTAATGGATATTTATGAAAATAAAATTTTTTTCAAAAAAACAATAAATCTAACTTTGTAGCTGTGTTGTTTCTACTGTTTTAAACTCAGTGGTTAATATTTACATAAAGTCTTCCACTTTTGTTTACAGTATGAAACTACATTGTCAAATACTTGTTTTGAAACCCACTTTTTAAAATGCTTGAAAGAGTATATGGCTAATTTCTATTTTATTTTACTTATTTATTTTTTTAGGGGTGCAGTGAGTTTATGTTAGTAGGAGAGGAACATTTCTGAAAAGAGGGTGAGAATGGGTGTACAAATTGAAAAATATAATCAATGTCAGTGAATTGTACATGCAGAAATTATTGCATCGGTGTATGTTTTGCTGTGCATATTTTCAACAACAATAATAAAAAATAAAGATTACAGCCAAGAAAACGTTAAGGAGCAGTTCTACTCTGTGATGCATGAAGTCACCTTAAGTTGGAATCAACTCGATGGCAATGGGTTTGGCTTTTTTTATTTTTTTTAAGAGCTTGTTTTACATTCAACGTTATGTGTGCATTTAGTTTCACTCCCCATTTACCATGTCCAACCCTAACCCAGTATCCTCCCCTCCCTACCCTGTAACCCTCCCCCTGTGCCCCTCATATTTATGCACTCCTGTTTGTCCTGCATTTCCTCAATTTGAATGTTGGTCCTCTGGTGTCCCATGGTCTATTGCTCTAAGGAATGTATTACCATAGAGTATGTGGGTGTGTCATCCTGGGTTGAGTGGTCTGCATGTACATCTTGTTAACTGTTGAGCTGAAAGCCAGCCCCTGGGGGTGTGTTTTATTCCAGGCGCAGAGTGTATTCCAGGGCCATAGTATTGGGGTTCTCACCAGATTTCATCTTACCAGTAATTCTGGTCATTATTGAGTTTTTGGATTTTGTTCCACATTTGCCTTTCCACTCTATCCAGGATCTCCAGATTTGATCCTTTCCTGAGTGGTTGGCATCGGTAGCTGGGCACCATCTAGTTATTCTGGTCTCTAGGGCCATTGTGTCCTAGGGCTGATTGTTTCCAAATGCCCTTTTTTTTTTTTCATTCTTCTTTGCTTCCAATGCTAGGAGACCGTTAGCTGCTCAAACAGATGGCTGTTTGAAAGCTTTTAAGACCCCAGTCGCTACTCACCAATGTAGGATGTGGAGCAAGGCTTTTATGTGTTTTGTTGTGTCAATTGAGTCTGGTGTCCCCCAGTACTATGGTCCTGATATGGTAGATCTGTTGGATCTCTCTCCCATAGTGTCTTGTTGTCTGTGAGGGATTACTCTGTGTCTGTCTTCTATTGTTTCTGTAAGGACCACAGGTATTTTGTATCACTGGTGTCTGTGCAAGATTAGCCTCAGCTGAATCTATCCTGGGTTTAGAGTATCCTCCTATTCACTGAACCCCATTGATCCTCTCAGGTGTCTATGTGTTTTTCTGTAGCCTGGTGTTTGGTGTTAATGCAGTGTTGTGGACACATTGGTTGGTATTAGCATCTGTCGTCTATCACTTACGTGCACAATTCGGTGTCCTCCCATTTCCTAATGTTACCATGTTGTTGTTGTTGTTGTTAAGTGTCGTTGAGTTGTTTCAGACTCATAGCGACCCCATGCACAGCAGAATGAAACACTGCCCTATCCCGTGCCAGCCCCACAATCCCTGCTATACTTGAGCTCATC
>NW_006921734.1:2659966-2684875 GCF_000298275.1 Orycteropus afer afer
TTTTCAGTTTTTTAAGGAAATGCCATACCATATGCCACAATTGTTGTACCATTTTACAATCCTACCAGTATTGCACTAGAGTTCCAATCTCTCTGCAACCTCACCAGCATTTGTTATTTTCTGACCTGTTGAACTTTGCTATTATTGCTGGGGTGAGATGATATCTCATTGTTGTTTTGATTTGCTCTCTCTGATAACTAATGATTGCAAGCAATTTCTCACGTGTTTGTTGGCTGCCTGTGTATCTTCTTTGGTGAAGTGTCTTTTCAAATCTTTTGCCCATTTGTGAATTGGGTTATTTGTCTTTTTGGTGTTGAGGTGTTGAAGTTTTCAATAAATTTTGGAGATAAGTCCTTTATCAGATATGTCACAGGCAAATATTTCTCCCAATCTGTAGATACTACATAACAGCAGTAACAACAATCCATGAACAAGGTATGTTCTTCTACTTACATAGTGCCCTTGCTGTCTCTTGTAGTAGTGTTTTATAGTTTCCTTTGTATAGGTCTTTTGTATCTCTGGGGAGGTTTATTCTTAGATATTTTATCTTCTTAGTAGCCATTTGTTGTTGTTATGTGCCGTCGAGTCAGACCTGACTCATAGCGACCCCTCCTTGGGTTTCCGAGGCAGTATCACTATGGAAGTAGATTGCACCATCTTCCTTCTGAGGAGTGGCTGATGGGTTTAAACCTCCAGCCTTCTGGTTAGCAGTCAAGTGCCTTACACACTATGATACTAACTGGCATTGTTTCCCTTATTTCTTTATCAGAGGACTCTTTGTTGGTGTAGAGGAATCCAACTGATTTTTGTATGTTGACCTTGTATCCTGCCACTTTGCTGAACCTCTCTATTAGTTCTGGTAGTTTTTTATTGAGTTCCTTGGGTTTTCTCTGTACAGGATGGTATCACCCACAAATAGAGATAGTTTTAGTTCCTCTTTGCCAATTTGTATGCCTTTTGTTTCTCTTTCTTGCCTTATTGCCCTGGCCAGGACTTCCAGTACAATGTTAAATAGAAGTGGTGATAAAGGGCATCCCGGTCTGGTTCCCATTCGTAAGGGGAATCCCTTGAGTCTTTCTTCATTAATAATGATGTTGGCTGTTGGCTTTGAATATATACCTTTTATTATGTTGAGGAATTTCCCTTCTATCCCTATTTTGCTGAGAGTTCTGAACAGGAATGGATGTTGGATTTTATCAAATGTCTTTTCTGCATTGATTGATTTAATCATATGGTTCTTTTCTTTTGTTTTGTTTATGTGGTGGATTACATTGATTGATTTTCTGATGTTGAACCACCCTTGTAAACCTGGTATGAATCCCACTTGGTCCAGGTGTATTAATTTTTGATATGTAGTTGGATTCTATTGGCTAGTATTTTGTTAAAGATCTTTGTATCTTTATTCATGAGGAATATGGATCTGTAGTTTTCCTATCTAGGGGTGTCTTTCCCTGGTTTTGGTATTCATGTTATGCTTGCTTCATAAAATGAGTTTGGGAATATTCCAACTTTTTCTACGTTCTGGAATAGCTTATGTAGCATAGGTGTCAACTCTTCTCTGAATATTTGATAGAATTCTCCAGTGAAGCCATCAGGGCCAGGGCTTTTCTTTGTGGGAAGTTTTTTTATAACTTGTTCAATTTCTTCTTTTGTTACAGGTCTGCTCAAGTTTTCTGTCTCTGAGTGGGACAGTTTAGATAGGTCTTGTGATTCTAGAAACTTGTCCATCTCTTCTAGGTTCTCAAATCTGTTGGAGTACAGTTTTTCATAATATTCTGTCAGTATCTTTTTTATTTCAGTTGGTTCTGTTGTGCTGATACCATTTTCATTTACAATCTTTGTGATTTAGATCTCCTCTTTCTTTTCTTTTGTTAGATCTGCCAATGGTTTATTGATATTATTAATCTTTTTGAAGAACCAGCTTATTGTTGTGTTGATTTTATCTAAGGCTATTTTTTTTTTCTGTTTCATTTATTTCTGTTCTGATCTTTATTATTTTCTTGCTTCTAGATACTGTAGGATTCTTTTGTTGTTCTCTTTCTTGTTGGAGTTGATGAGTCATTGTGTTGGTTTTGTTTCTTTCCTCTTTTTTAATGTATGCATTTACTGATATAAACTGTCCTTTGAGTACTGCTTTCTCTGTGTCCCATAGGTTTTGTTATGATGTATCTTCATTCTCATTTGTTTCTAGGATTTTTTTTATTTCAGTTTTTATTGGTTCTATTACCCAGTAGTTTTTGAGCAGTGAGTTGTTCAGCTTTCATATGTTTGATGCTCTTTCCTTGCTCTTCCTGTTATTAATTTCTAATTTCATAGCATTGTGGTCTGAGAAGATGCTTTGTAGTATTTCAATGCTTTTGAATTTATTGAGGCTTGTTTTATGTCCTAACATATGGTCTATTCTAGAGAAGGATCCATGTGCACTGGAGAAGAATGTGAATTGTGCTTTTGTTGGGTGATATGCTCTGTATATGTCTATGAGGTTGAATTGGTTAATTGTATTGTTGAGTTCTTCTGTATCTTTGTTGAGTTTTTTTCTAGTTGACCTGTCCCTCTTTGAAAGTGGTGTGTCAAAGTCTCCTACTACTATTGTAAAGTTGTCTATCATCCCTTTTAATTCAGTTAATATTTGCTTCACGTATTTTGGAACACTTTCATTGGGTGCATAAATATTTATTATTGTAACTTCTTCTTTGTCAATTGATCCTTTTATCATCCTTCGTCTCTTATGATGTTTTCACCTTAATGTCTATTTTTGTCAGAAATTAATATTGCCACTTCTACTCTTTTTTTGGTTTCCATTGGCTTGGTATTTTTTTTCCATCCCTTAACTCTTAATTTGTTTTTGTCTTTGTTTCTATGGTGGGTCTCTTGTAGGAAGCATATCAATGGGTCTTCTTTTCTTATCCAGTCTGCCACTCTCTTTCTCTTGATGCATGCATTTAGTCCATTCACATTGAGTATAATTAGTGATAGTTATGAATTGATTGCTGTCGTTCTATAGTGTATTTTTGTTGTGTTGTTGGTGTTTCCTTGGTCCATATACTTTTCTGTGCTGAGTTTGGTTTGTTGGCTAATGTTTTCTCCCTTTTCTTCTTTATTGTTGGTTTTGTGCTTATTAAACTCATATGTTTTCCTTTTTTCTGGATTTGCTAAGGGTGATTGTTAATTTTCCTCTACCTTGGAGTATATTCTTGTCTCTACATTTTTAGAACAATGTGTACTGTGAAGAGATTGTCTTGTTTCCCTCTCCATTTGGAAGTTTGTACCTAGAAGTTTTATTCCTTCTGATAGGTTAGTTGCTATTGTTGTGTGCTGATTGACTTCCTTGGTTTTTAGAGTACAATGTTTTATGGTCTTATTTTGAGTTTCTATTTCTGATTTGGTTTTAGTGTTGATGTCATGTATCCTGATTTTGTTAATCTCTGCTGTGGATTCTCTATTGGAAGAACTTCCTTAAGCATTTCTTGTAGGGATGGTCTGGTTTTGACAAAATCCCTTAATTTCTGTTTGTCTGAGAATGCCTTGATTTCACCATCATATTTGATGGATAATTTGGCTGGATATAGGATTTTTGGTTGGAAGTTCTTTTCCTTCAGTGTTTTATATATGCTGTCCCATTGCCTGCTTGTCTGCATGATTTCTGCTGAGTAATCAGAGCTCTGCCTAACTGTTTGTTATAAGTAATATTTCTTTTGTCCTGGAAGCTCTCAAAATTTTTCTTTGTCTTTGGTTTTGGAGAGTTTGATTATAATATGCCTTGGTGTTTTTCTCTTGGAATCTATCTTGTGTGGGGTGCTATGAGTTTCTTGAACAAATATCTTTTCTTCTTTCATGATATGGGGGAAGTTTTCTGTTACCAGGTCTTCCACAATTTTCTCGGTGGTTTTTTTTCACCTCTTCTTGTTCTGGAATTGCAATGAGTCTTACGTGGTTTCTTCTCATGTCATCCCATATAATTCTTAGGTTCTCTTCATTTCTCTTAATTCTTTGTTCTGATTTTTCTTCATACAAGCTGGTGTCTAGGGATTTGTCTTCTAGTTAGGATATGTGTTCTTCAGCTAGTTCTAACCTACTCTTTTGTGCTTCTACTGTAATGTGTAATTCTGTAATTTTGGTATTCATCTTCTGGATTTCTAACTGCTGTTTTTGTATGAGTTCTGATTGTGCGTTAATCTTATTATTTTGTTCTTGAATGATTTTCCTGAGTTCTTCCAGGGAGCTGTCTATGTTCTCCTTGTTTCTGTTTGGGGTTTCCTTAGGCTCTTGCAAAGCTCTATAAACATATTTTCTACATTCCTTCTCAGATAATTCTATTGCCTCTTCTTCCTCCATGTTTAATGAGACTTTTGTTTGTGTTTTTGCTTCTAATGCTTAGTCCTGTTTTTTTTTTTTTGTTGTTGTTTGTTTGTTTGCTTTGAGGTTGCCTGTTGTTTCCTAGATATTTTGAGGTTGTCTTTAACTGTTGGTTATGTATTGATTTGTTTTGTCTTGGTTTTATGGTTTAATATCTTTAAAAGGTGAAGCTGGTGTATTTTATTTTATTTTTTTAGTTATTAATTCAGGTATGTTGGGTTGCTCTGCAGTTTTCTTTGTGATGGTGGAATCACTGTGTGGAATGTGGACATGGGCTTCTATTTGTTGTAATGAGGGTTTATAGCTCGATCTGGAAGGTTTTATGTTGGCTGAATGTGCTTTCTTCTCTTAGATGAGTGAAGCTATTGGTGGAGAAGGTGGGAGTGGAAGAAGGAAAGCTTGCTGTTGCTAGGGGCAGTTTCTAGGACTTTGAGTGGGCTGCTACTGATGACATTGAACTGCTATTCAAAGGCCTGCAGCTCAATTTCACCAAAAAGTCCAGTTGTCAGGGGGTTGCGACTTTCCACTAGGCTCAGACACACTCAAAAACCCTGCTCCCAAGGCCCCTGGTGCCAAAAAAACTGACCCAAGACAACTTCCTGGCTCTGTGATCTGCCATGGGGGTTTCTCTCTCTGGGTCTGCCTGCCCCTGGTGCTAGTGCAACCGGCCCAGACCACAATCCACCTTAGGAGTTCCTCTGTGGGTCCGCCCACCCACGGTGCCAAAGATCTGCTCGGTTTCAGCGGTGCTGGAGTCAGGAGAGTGCCTGCTAGTAATCTGTGGTCCCGATATTACTGATAAAGTCAAGCACTGGCCTCTCAGTGCCACTAAGCTGACCCAACCCTACTCGGTGACTTGCTGTGGGGGCACCTCCCTGGGCCCACCCTCCTGCAGCATCTATGGACTTTGCTCAGGTTTCAGCAGCACTGGATGTGCCCGTTTGCACCTAGTCAACCCAAGTTACTGATAAAATCAGGTGCTGAAGGTAGATCCCTGGGGTGATCGCTGGTATGCTGGTGTGGTCACTGGTATACTGATATGGTGTGTCTTCTTCCTTAATGCAGGGAGATCTTGGATGGCCATTCTCACCTGCTGGTCAGCACTCCCCCAGGGAAGTCTCCGATGGCCTTTCTCAGCTGCCTGTTGGTGCTCCACAGGATAGATCTTCTGATCTTGTTATTTTTTCCCTGTCCCTTTCTCCTTTCTAACTCTACTCCTTTGAGTTTGGTGCACTCTGACTCAGCTGTTCAGAGCACCAGAATCCCTAATTCAAACTGCCGTACCTAGTTTTTCAAGCACTAAGATGCTGGAAGGAAATAGCGTGGTGGTTACTGACAAGACTCCATTTTGAATCCTCTCTAACTTCTATTTTAAATAGAAATATGTTTCTATTTAACTAATTTAATCATGGCATTAGAAACCACCACAGTTGTCCTCATAATTTGAGAGAATTTGAGAGAAAACTGTGTAAGCTATTTCTATTATAATTTTGCAGACTGATACAAATTTGAGAAAACTGTGTAAGTTATTTCTATTATAATTTTGCAAATTGATACAAATTAAAATGTCAACAATTATTGACAGTATGCCACCAAAATATAAAGTGTGTCCATCTTTCCAGAAATTTGTGAACACATTCTCTAATCTTCACTGCAGTAATAATTTCACCATCTTCAAAGGTGCTATGTTTTTAAAGGCATTTCCTGCTCAAGATTACTCAGATTTTTTTTTTTTTTTTTTTTTTTACTTTTTAAAAAATGCTTTGGTTAATTCTCTTATATTGTTATCTCAATGTATAAAAGAGGGTATGTTGAGGTACATGTTCAATTTCCTGACAGGGTTAAGATTACTTTTTTTTTTTTTTTTTTTTTTACTTTTTAAAAAATGCTTTGGTTAATTCTCTTATATTGTTATCTCAATGTATAAAAGAGGGTATGTTGAGGTACATGTTCAATTTCCTGACAGGGTTTGGATTGATACTTGTGTTTGGATGAGTCAAAAGTTAAATCAAGAGGCATAACAAATTATTTTGCTTAGAGCTACAAAAAATTAAATTATGCTGGTAGTGTTAGCTACTGTCAAGTTGGCCCCTGACCCATGGCTCTGTCCTGCACAGTGCTCTGTCCAGCAACATCCCATGACCTGTTGGGGATCAGACCATTGTGATCCATAGGATTTTCCTTTGCTGATTTTCAGAAGTAGATAACTAGGCCTTCTTCCTAGTCCATCCTACTCTGTAAGCTCTACTGAATCCTGTTCAGCATCATAGCAACATACAAACCACCACTGACAAATGGGTGATGGCTGCACATTAGATGCATTGGCCAGGCTTCAAACCTGACTCTACCACAGGGAAGGTAAGAATTGGCCACTGAATGGCCTATGTCTCAATTACAAAATAGATAGTTAAAAAAGTAAAAAAAAAAAAGAAAAAAAGAAAAAAAAAGTCATGTTCAGAATCAGAAAACACCTTTTTCTTGGGAGGAAATTTTATAGGACAATCAAGAGTACATTATTTTCTTACAATATAGCAGACTGTTCTAATTTATAAGATTCATGCCCTAGAGGCATTGTAAAGGGACAAAGGTCTATTATTATTCTCATTATTACTATGCAGTCCTGATAGAAGAGAAAATTTTTAGAATTCAAAAGGTAGAAGAATAGGAAAGGTAGACACTGAAGTTTTCTAATTTCTTTGAAAAACCAAAACAAACCAAAAAGGGGAAATAAATAGATGTCCAGTTCTTTTAGTGAGAAGTTATTTAAGGCTTATTCAAAGAGTTTATCCAAAGCACCCAAGTGTGTCAATTTTCTTCTTAGAAACCAGCTAAGCCTCTGAAATAGGTCAGTGTGCTTTAGGCACTCAATTGCATTCTCCAGACTAGATCTACTAAGCCACAGGTGCTAAGTGGAGGGTCGTTCTGCATCTTCATATTCTGAGGAATTTGGCAATCCAGACAATTCTTAGAATTGGTTTCTCTGTGGGATTCATGGGAATTATTTACAAAGCTTCAGTTGTTCAGGTCAAACAACTCAAACTCTCAACAAGGGGAAAGAGCAAAAGAGAGTGAGTTAGAGCCATAGTGACCATCTTGCTTAAGATAGTGAAATAGAAAGGTTTTTCTTGGATTCCACAAATTCCCATTTTAAAAGAAAAACTCACCAACTTTGAATGGCTATAATTAACTTTATTTTTTTTTTTTTATTCTCTCAGGAATCAACCAGAGTGATTTATAGGTTTATATCACTATTTACCAATATGCAGTTGAGTGCTTGTTTGCTTTCTTCTATTAAGGGATAACAAGAAGGGAATACTCAGTGACATCAGTAGGGTTGGTATCACCCGGTGCAGTAACTCATGGGACAACCCGCTGCCCTGGACCTCTTCCTGTACCAGACCATACAGAATCCTTAGTAATGTTTATTATCAATTTTAATCATTGAGTAATATGTGGTAAATATGGTTGTAAATTCCTTAAATGTAATATTTTTTAGATTACATGAATACTAACAACAAAATTATATTGTGATATTTTTCTACATAGAATTACAACATTATTAGTAACTAAGTTGAAGTCCTTTTTTGATTTTTCCTTTAATTACTTCTCCATTCTCAGAAAAGTTATTGATATATGTCTTAGATCTCTACTGCTGCCATAACAAAAATACAAAAAATGGATAGCTTTAGCAAACGGTATTTTAGAGTTTAGGAGGCTAGATGTCCAAATTTAGAATGTTGGCTCTAGGGGCTGGGTGAAGGCCCCTTGACCCTGGCTTCAGCTTTGCCTCTTGTTCCAGGCCTACTGGAGCTGGAGGGTTCTTTTGACTCATGCAGCTCTTAGCTGCTGAGGCTGGCATATTCAGCATAAGCAGGTAAAATGGCACAAACCCAAGACTAGTAGGCAACACGGCAGACCACTTGTTCAAGTCCAAGAACTGGAGATGAAGACTGAGCCAAATGCAAGATCCAAAATATACAAAAAAGCTAGAGACCTTTCTCAAAGCTTCTCCATATATACTAAAAGCAAGCAACATCTCAAAGGTACCTCCCTTTCCACTGATTAATGTATCAAAGCAGATTCTACCATGGAGGTGATTACAATCTCATTGTGGGGAATAACTATATCCAGCTGCCAAGTCACTCAGAACCATGGCCCGACCACGTTGACACACAACCTTAACTACCACAATATGTTGTTGTTGTTATGTGCCATCGAATCAGATCCAACTCATAGCAACCCCTCCTTGGGTTTCCAAGGCGATATCCCTACAGAAGTAGATTGCACAACCTTCCTTCCGAGGAGTGGCTGGTGGGTTTGAACCGCCAGCCTTCTGGTTAGCAGTCAAGTGGCTTAGGCTAGGTTGCACAAATACTAATTGTCACAATATTGTAGCTAAAATGCCAGAAATTTGACAAAATCAGTGACTATAACACATTGGCACCAATGGAAACAACAGTGTGGCTTATATCATGCACAGAAGAAACCACGTAATTCAAAGCATCTTTGTACTTGAATAATAAGGACTGCTTTTTTTTTTCAGTTTTGTAGGTACATTAATACATGTAAATTTGGCTTACAAAAAACATATTTGTTGTTATAATTGACTACAGGGATATTTTTTATAGAACACTGGAACACTGCCCCCAAATTTTATAGACAGTCATTTTGGTGTCACCCACTCTGACAGTGTCACCTGATGTGAACCGCTCCCCTCCTCCTTAGTGATGCCACTGTGAATACTGACATTTCCTCCTACAGTATAATCTGGTTTCACTAGACTTTCAAAATAAATACACCATGCTTTTTACTTTTAATATATGTGAGAAAGAAAACAAAACATTTAGTCTAGTTCCATTAGGTATTTAAGAGGAATCCTTGGAACATATTTTGATTTTTTTTATAGCTATGTACTAAAGTTATTCTTATAAATGAACCTCTAAGTTGATAAGCTTACTATTACAAATACAATCGTACAATTATACAGATAAACTATATGTAGCAAACTAACCAACAAAAAGAAATCATGCTTGTCTAGCCAAGTGAATATACTGTAGATAAACATGAGCAAGCACTTTTACAACCACTAGATGGCATTCATTGACTGTAATTTTGGCCAAAATGTAGCCTCTCAAAGCTTTATCATAATTTGCAGGGTTGGGGGGAAGGCAAATGTTATCTATTATTTGACGAATTTTTCCTATCATTTAAAACAAAGACAAAGCTCAGTTTTATCTCTCCTTGTCTGCTTAAAATGAAATAATATTTACTGAAAGTTTTATTCAAGAATTCTTTTTTTGGTGGGGAGAGCTGCAAATGATCTTTACCATTGCAGTAACGTATTCACTTGCAGCATCTAGCAGAAAATATGTAATACACAGCATTCTACTCAATTTTCTTTCTTTTCTAGTTCCTTGCTATTCCCTATGGAGTTATTTCTCTAAAGATTAAAAAGAAGTTCATAGCCAACAATTTTTTAAAAAAATTCTCATATTTTAGATGACATTAATCTTCAAAATTTGTGTTCCTGAAAATAGGAGGCCAACTGGCTCTTAATGATTCACAAAGAGTCTTTCGATTGTACATGTCTTAAAAATGTGGGGGAAATAGGGCTTCTAACTGTAGTAAGACCTAAGAACAAAATGGTATTTGTTGATAAAGGACTATGATTTAATACTAGAAATTAATCCTAAGATGAAAATGCCCAAACCTCACACTCCAAACCAAAAAACTGGGAGAAGATATTGATGGGAACAAGTAAATCAAAGGGTAACTTTTCCTTAGACGGTCTATGTTAATGATAGAAAATCTAGAACTTACCTGTTCTAATATGTTTTGAAGCCTCTCTATCTCACAGTCTATTACGAATTTCTTCTCTTGTCTTCTATCAAGTTCTTCTAGAAGTTGTCTATAGCTGACATCATTAAAGTTTTCCACACATATAGCACTGACATGCCAACCATTTTGTCCTGCTTTTTCCATAATAGCTTGAAGTATTGAGTATCCTATTGGGGAAAAAACAAACAAAAGAATTAACTAACACAAAAAGAGCTTTTGACTCCCTTTTAGTGACCTGTGTCATCAAAGAGTCTAAATTAACATTTTAATGTTCTAACATCTACATTGAATGCTCCAGAACTTAAACAATCTCAGTGGTTATTTCTGAATTACTTGTTTTTGCTTACTTAACCAGGGCAACAAAATTCCTTAAAATATTGGTTGAACGAGGTAGTAACATAATAGTAAGCTCTCAAAATCTCTTTGCTGAAGAATATTACACTGCTCTAGACACATTTTAGATGAGATGAACAACAAAATCTAGTATTATATTTAGTCGATAACAACTTGATAAATACATTTTGCTATTTCACTCAGTAGGCAGAACTGAAAAATTGCTTTTGACTATTCCCTTGAGCAAGGTTGTAACATTTTTTTAGTCCAACTGTGGAAGAGCTCTGCTGGAGGAGTGGTTAAAGCATTTGGCTGCTCACTAAAAGATAAGCAGTTCAAACTCACCAGTGCTACAGTGATGAGGCAGTCTGCTTTTTAAAGACTACAGCTATGCCTTTAAGGTGAACGATTGTACTAGGGAGGTGCACTTCAATCAACCATGGGAGATTTTTGTTGTTGTTATGTGCTGTCGAGTCAGATCCGACTCATAGCGACCCCCTCCTTGGGTTTCCAAGGCAGTATCCTTATGGAAGTAGATTGCCCCATCTTCCTTCTGAGGAGTGGCTGGTGGGTTTGAACTGCCAGTCTTCTGGTTAGCAGTCAAGTGCTTTAGGCACTATGCTACCAGAGCTTCCCCTCCATGGGAGATTTCAAGGGCAGTATTTGCATAAGGAGACAGCTCAGAGGGCAGGAATGCATAGGAAACAAGGACACAAGGACACAGAGAAAAGGTAATCACAAGGAAGTGGGAAGAGAGCCGTTATATTGTGAGGTAATCAATGTTATGAAACAAAATGTCTATGAATTGTTGTGTGGAAAATGAACTTGCTCTGTAAACTTTCACCCAAACCACATACAAAAAAAAAAGCAGAGGGGAAAAAAAAAGATTAGTCATAGAAACCCAATGGGGCAGTTTTACTCTGTCCTAAAAGGGTCACTATAGTTGAAAAAGGAGCTCTGGTAGTGTAGTGCCTAAGGCACTTAACTGCTAACCAGAAGGCTGGTGGTTCAAACCCACCAGCCACTCCTTGGAAGGAAGTTTGGGCAATCTACTTCCATAGTGATACTGCTTCAGAAACCCAAGGAGGGGTCGCTATGAGTCGGGTCTGACTTGACTGCACACAATAACAACAACATAGTTGGAAATGACTCTATGGCAGTGGGTTTGGCGGTTAGTATGGAAAAGAAGAAGTAAAAGAAACAGTACAACATTATTTATTGAGGATACATTATTGTAGGAGAGACTCAGATGGTGATGTGGGCAGGTGTATGTAGAGTAGGCGTTATTTAATTCTTCTTTGCTTGGCAGGGAGTGCTGTAAAGTGGGGGCGGGTTGAATAACTAGAAGAATCAGGAATTGGATTATAACACTTTCTTTCTTAGCTAGCTCCAGACATGGATAACTGGAGGCACACAACACTCAAACCCAAAAGGGGAAGTTTAGGTTCAAAGGCTGGGATGTACTCAGGAAGTGGAGATTTAAGCACTAAAAAAAATATAGTTCTGTCAAAGGGCATATAGCTTAGAACATGCTATCATAACATGTATCGGAGAAAAGATGTGGCAGTCTGCTCCCATAAAGATTGCTGTTGTTGTTGTGTGCCATCGAGTCGGCCCCAACTCATAGTCATAGATTCATAGCGACCCCTCCTTGGTTTTCCGAGGCAGTATCACTACGGAAGTAGATTGCCCAACATGCCTTCTGAGGAGTGGCTGGTGGGTTTGAACAGCCAGCCTTCTGGTTAGCAGTCAATTGCCTTAGGCACTATGCTACCAGAGCTCCTTCCATAAGGATTACAGCCTTGGAAACATAAGGGGCAGTTCTATTCTGTCCTATAGTGTTGCTATGGTTTGCAATACACATGATGGCAACAAGTAGTGGTTTTTTTTTAAATCGTAACACTATGAAATAATTATAAAACAGAGTAGATCACAATGCTAACAGTTATCTTTGCAACTTTGCTACAAATCGAAAGCATGAAATTTCCAGGAAAACCAAGTCTAATTTCACAACTCTTTCAATATTAGGCATAGGTGAAATTTATTTTAGATATTTATTCTCTTGTGATTATTGTTGGAGATGAGGAAGATAGATATAAATTCAAATAAATACACTAATACAATCTCTAAGGAAAATTGTGAATACATTCCTGGAAGTGGGAATCCTATACTAATAAGTGTAATAGTACACTTATTACGCAATAGTACACAGTGAAAAATGTCCACTAATTATAAAATTGTTTATTGAGCTTGTTGTTGTTTACTGTCGAGTCTGACCTGACTCATAGTGACCCCTCCTTGGGTTTCAGAGGCAGTATCACTATGGAAGTAGATTGCCCAAACTACTACGGAAGTAGATTGTGCAACCTTCCTTCCAAGGAGTGGCTGGTGGGTTTAAACCACCAGCCTTCTGGTTAGCAGTCAAGTGCCTTAGGCACTATGCTACCAGAGCTGCTGTTTATTGAGCTAGCATTGGGTTAGCTGCTGGAGACAAAACAAGATAAATAAGGGACAACTTGTGCTCTCTCACCAAGTAGATGGTGAAAGGAACAAATAGTCAGTGAGTGCTGTGACAGAGACAATCACAGAATACCATGGAAATACATACATGAAAAAGGGGTTGCAGGTGTCAGGGAACACTCCTAAATTACATCTGAAATGAGCCTTAAAACAAGTCAAGATTGGCAAGGTAAAGGAAGAGTAAAAACGCATTTCAGCAGAGGATTAGCATGCCCTAAAGCAAAGAGATAAGAAAACATTATTTCCCCTTTCTTCTGGTGGTGTATCTACTTCTGTAGTGATACCGCCTGGGAAACCCAAGGAGAGGTCCCTATGAATTGGTCTGATTCCATGGCACATAACAACAACAACAATCTCTATGGAAGTAGATTGCTCAACTTCCTTCTGAGGAGTGGCTGGTGAGTTTGAATTGCCAGCCTTCTAGTTAGCAGTTAAGTGCCTTAGGCACTACGCTAATGCAGCCTCAGAAACTCAAGGAGGGGTTGCTATGAGGTGGGATGACTCCATGGCAGTGAGTTTGTTTTTTTTGTTTTTTGTTTTTACCAGGAGAGCTTCAAATTAAATGTTGAGAACAGACGTTTGCTCTGAATATCCCTCCTTGACTACACATGGATAGCTGGCTTATGTATTTCTAGCTGTTGGCTCCCTTTCTAAACTCCCAACAGGGACCAAGCAATCCCTGATGAACACTTGTAAACTTTAGCCAGCTAATAAGATAAAAACAAAAACAAAAACCTTACAAAGTTAATATCAAGCATGGTGTAAAGAATTGAACTCTCAAGCTTATAATCTTGGTGAGAAGACAGACATTCAAAGAAACAAATGCAATTTAAATTTTAAAAGTGTGATAATAATAGTACTCAAGGTCCATTCTTGGCCCAAGAGAAGTCTTGGTTAAATTTGCCTGGATGGGTCAAGAAAAATACTGCAGAGGAACAACTTGAATGGGGTCTTGAATGTTGAGAAGAAGCGTGCTGAAGAAGGAGAGGATGTTTCTTAGCCAGAGACAGCCTTCCATGAGGAGGTGGGATGGCCTCTATCCTGCCTGGGCTAAGGAATTAGAGACAAACGAAGCTTGGAATAAAAAGTGTTTTGAAACCTCCTTGCTTTCTCCAGCTCTCATTTTTACATTGAAATATGAGAGAAGAGGGAAGAGATTTTTTTTTTGTCTATAAATCAAATAACCTTTAAACAATAATAGGTTAGAATTGGGGCCCATTAACTAGTAATTTTTCACCCCATTATCAGAAGCAATATATTCTAGTCCTCTTTAAGATCCTATGGATCTTCACCGTTCAATGTCATCATATATGGGGTCACCATGAGTAAGGGACACTCAACAACTCTAGTTTACAACAGCAAAAACAACACTTATCTGAGCTCATTCTATAGCAGCTACCTAAGTCCCCCTTGACCTCTCTTGGTCCTTGGAGTTACAGTGAGCAATTGGATAGGTTAAAAATGAAGACTTAACAGTTAAAATGAATATATAGCCATTGTAAGAAAAAGCATATTTATGCAGTTTTCTGATTGGTGTGTGACTCTTCCAATATTTTGATTTTTAGGTATGTCTTTTACATGTTTTAGTGTTTCAAACATTACTGATGCTCACTTAATATCAACAGATGGAACTGATGATGAGATCACATTTGAAATATAAATTACCTGATATCCTGCCAAATGAAATACTGTGGCAGTCAGTATTCATTTTTATCTAAGCAGGGAAAAAAAAATCCCCAGAGAGGAAGAAAAGAGGGCATGGAATCGCTATATAATTATTCTGGTATTCCTGTTGCTCCTTTTAGGCTTCCCTTTTGTAATGCATGCCTATAATTATGTTTTCAAATCTTACCTAGATTTCTCCCCCAAACCTAGTACTCTTTTCTTTGATTCCTATTCAATGTGCAAGTAACACGGGTATGAATCCTCTTTTAATATATGTGTTCATACTACATTTGTTCTGTTACTGGGACTTGCTCTCTGATAGTAACTGAGGCAACGTTCCTTTTTATTCACTTTTTGACACACCTGTGAACATTTTCTTTGACTTGAAACATTTTTAAAAATGTCAACTGACATTTTAGTTTCCTCTCTTTTTATTTATAATCACAACAAAATAATTCAGACTTAGTGTTTGTTTCATTAAGCATTGTAGAAATGATAAAAGTTAAAATACTGAAGTCTTCTTGCTCCATAAGATCATCTCACAGCTTGGCATGATTCATCAGAAATTACTTTTTCTTCCTCTTCTTTTTTTTCAGCACAATATGGTCATAAGGTCTCATTTCCCTATGAGGTATCCATGTTGCTGTTTTCTTCCTGGTATGACTTTCGCAGAATGTAGGGTCACAAGCCTTCTGATGAAATATATGTTCCCAGATGCATTACTGGTATTGAAAGAATCTCCCTAATAAAATAAAACTATAATTCAAATCCAACTTTCATTATTTGATTTTTCAGATTTCCAAATTATACTAGAATTTGAAATAAGATAAAAACCTTAGGACACAATCTTGTTAAATGACAAAGTTGGCCACCTTAAAAAAACTCATTAATAATAGTCAGAAATAAATGACATATTTTCAAATGGGAGTGCAATGGACACAGTTACAGTTTCAGAGCCTGGCTGAAATCTTGAATTCTCTTATGAGCTGTGTTTCATTTTAATACACTTTCTTATTATTCAATGCTGCTCAGATGTGTGCTTCTTACTTATTTGTCAAGAAAATATTGCTGTTGAATCAGTGATTATGTAACTTAGCTGTTATGTAAACTAGCAAATCTTCTGTCATGTCATTCTATTTCTACATTTGGCCATGATATTTATCTTCTAGTTATTAGAAAATCTGCAATACTGTATTAGTAGCCCAAATATTAATGCTGTTGTTTTAGGTGAATCTCATATGACTAATGGGAAATTCACTGCTATGAAGAATCGTCTAAATCTTGTTTCTACGCTAGAAAAAGTTGTCTAATATTTTAATTCAATGCGATTTATTGAAATCCTATTACATCCAAGGTTCTGTAAGGTCTATCAAGATAAACAAAAGCATAATTCTTGTCTTTAGAAAGAATTTACTATCTAGCAAACTGACAGTTATGTAACTAACCATTACATAAATAACCTCAAAAGAATCAAAGTATTTTTTAAAATAGTACATAGAGCATGCAGTGCACATACATTATTGAATTTCATTAATTAAAGGCTTTTTCGGAGTATTAAAGAACAGAACCAACTCAATGGCAGTGAGTTTTTTTTTTTTTTGTTTGTTTATTCAATTATACATTACATATTTTAAAAAATTATCATATAATTATATTATAAATTATGCTAATAGATCAATGTAAACAGTCTTGAACTACCGCATCCTTATACATCAATATCTTTTACATAACCCATAGATAATGACCTATTTTGGATGAGTAGTACCTCAGAGATATGGCTGCTAACAACATGAGCTAGGCTTATTTATTTGATGTTCTCTTTTCATAGGTGTTATTTGATTCAACTATGTATACACAGAGGGGCAGGAAGAAAAGTAGGAGAGATCTATGCTAGGGATATAATTATAAAGAGGAGGTAGTCATCCACATGCCATAAAAATTTTCAGTTGGATAAGGACTAAATAGTGCCCACTGTGTTTTTCAATTAGAATGTCACATTGGTATATTCAGCAAGTGCAATGCCAGTGGAATGCTGGATGGAGAATCCGTATTTGAGAGGTTATATTCTGAAATTCAGGAGAAAATAGGAAGAGGTGGGAATGTAAAAACTATCAGGGAATATAATTAGGGCAATGAAGCAACGAGATGGAGAGTATGCCATCTTGATGAACATGAGGTAGAGAAACATTACGTCATGGGAACTGCTTGGGGAGGAAGGAACTGTGAGAGTCCTATGGGAGGGGAAATACAGAGGTTGTTGAAGTCTAAAAAGAAGAAATGACAAGGGGAGAAAACAACAACTTGTACTTACTCAAATTAAAGCCTCTCTTATTAGATTTGCTAATTGCTATGCCACCAGCCACTCCTCGGAAGGAAGGTTGGGCAATCCTACTTCCGTAGTGATACTGCCTCGGAAACCCAAGGAGGGGTCGCTATGAGTCGGGGCCGACTCGACGGCAAATAAGAACAACAACAACAACAATTGCTATGCAGACTCTGTGATGTTGCAGTTAATGGACCATGCTACTAACCAAAAGGTTACAAGTTCTAGTCTACTCAGAGACAGGTCAGAAGAAAGTCTGAGCCATCTACTTGTGAAAAATCAGTCATAAATGGGGTTGCTATGACTCAGAGTTGACTTTTTTTTTTTTTTTTTAATGTAAACATACTGCTACTATACTGCTAATTTCCAGGGTTTGGCATAATTGTCAGCATCCAAAGCAAGTGAATGTTTGTGTGTCTGAAATCTATTTCATGTTGCATGTTAACCTCAGTCAAAGAGAAGAATGAGGTTCTGTAATCCTCACTGAACTTAATACCACCATGCTGGAAGTGCAGAGTAGATTCAGTAACAATTTAGTATGATTTCTTTCCAAAGCAGCTTAGTTACTGAAATTGAAATAATGTGTTCAATGTTCATAGTCAGGACCCCAAAGTCTCAGCACACAGTAGAAATAACTAAGGTTGTATTTTGGTTAAAAGTATTGGCCACTGTTCTGGTTACCTACTGCCGCTCTGACAAGAAATATACCACAAATGGGATAGCCTTAACAAAAAGGAGTTTATTCTCTTATAGTTTGGTAGGCTAAAAATCCAAGTTCAGAATGCTAGGCTCTAGGCACTGGGTGCTCCACAACCTTGGGCTTCAGCTCTGCCTCTTGCTCCCGGCCCACTGAAGCTAGAGGTATCTCTTCACTCAGGGAGCTACTGGTTGCTGAGGCTAACAAGCCCAAGGTCAACAAATAAATGGCACAGTCCCAATGTTACCAAATCACATAGCAGGCCATTAATTCAAGTTCATTGAAAGTCCCAAGGTTGCAGAGCATGACAGGCTGCTAAACAATGACACATCTACATACAGGATTCAAGCATGCCATAAGCTAGTGACGGTTCCCTAAGCTGCTATTTATATGCGGAAACCGTATCCCTAAAGCAGCTACTCAGCTGCTTGTGGTAGATCCCACCATGGAGTTGATTACCAGTCTCATCACAGGGAATAATTACCACCAGCTGTCCAGCCACTCCACCAGGCCCAGCCAAGTTGACACACAAACATAACTACCACAGCCACCATGGCTATAGCTTTTATTTATGCCATAGTTCAAGGAGGGCAGAGTGAAAAGTAGCAAAGATTTTCTAACTTAAACAACTTGAAGCTATACATGTGATTGTAAACCTGTGATAAGATGGAAGGTCTTGAGTTTGACCTTTGCAGCTAACATTCAAGAGTAAAAATAGAATCCATCTTCAAAGATGCTTGTTCTGGGTCCTAGATTTTTCCTGAAGCCTCTCACATTTTCTGACAGTAACATTTACTGTTTCCTGACTCTTACGTTCCTGTACTTGTAGTTAATTCAGGTGACACCATCTAAGTGAATTTGATGTTTTAAATGTAACATTAAAGCATTGTAGTAGATTCTGCAAGTTGTTCTCTACTGGCAATTCTCTCCTTTGTCCAAAGCAATATGATTTTTCACCTGGGCACATGGATACATGGGATACGTGCATTTACTTGGCTCTTTTTGAGCAAGATGTTGCCCTGTAACTAAGTTCTGGCCAATAGTTTGAGAAAGCCGACCACTCCTGAATCATCTATCCAGGCTTTCAAATGAGAGAAAAATAACCTATTATCTTGTTTTAGCCACTGATACGGCTTAAACAAGGTTTTCTGTCAGTTGCACCTGAAGCTAATCTCAATTAATATAGGCATGTAACAAATATTCTCAATTATTTGTCCGGATTCAAGGCAATAAACATCTCCAGAGACATGCCCTACTGCTGTTTTCTCTTATTTCTCTTGAGCTTGTCTAGAGCTGGCCCTATATAATTTTACTTAAGGACAAGGAATGGCTGGGCCCATTAATGCATAAATTCACTTGTTAATTCAGCAATTAGATTGAGTTCTTCAAACAGAAACTCTACTTATGGCACATCTTTGCATAAAACCTTCACTGCTTTCTTATTCTTTTCACAATACACACCAACATCTGATCATACTTGTCTCTTGCCTCTCTCTCCAGTTTCATTTTGTGTCATAATCCTCCTTGCTATCTACCCTCTCACCACACAGATCTCAGAAATCCTGTAAGTCATCATGAGCCCTCTGCCTCAGTGCCTTTGCACATACTACTGATACCTTTAAAAGATAGTTTCTTTCCTCTTTTGCCTTCTGTTTACCCTTCATATCATAAAACACCATTTTCTCAGAAAAACCTTCCCTTACTTCCTTACTAGATCATTTCCTCCAGAAATAAATTCTCATAACTTTCTATAAATTTCTTTCAGAGATTTTTTTAAATCACAATTTCTAATTATATAGAATTAGAAATAGAAAATAGAAATTATATAGAATTATATAAAATCGTCTAACTAGAGTCTTTTTTCCCACTAAACTGTAGACTGCATAAAAGTAGTGACTATTTCTGGGCTCAGTTGGTAGCCCAGTCTATAGATGCTTAGTAGCTCCTCTGTAAATAGTTGTTTGAATTTGTGAATAAATTAATTGCTAGCTCGGACTTGATGGCAGTGAGTTCAGAGAAAGGAATCATCATGTGAAAATATCAGACATAAGAAGCTTGGCAGATCACATTCAGTAACTTCAAATTATTCATTTACTCTTGTGTGTTTTGAAGGTCAAAATGTGGGGTAGGAAAAATTGGGTTGGCTTGTGGAAAGAGCTCCTAAGTCTGAAGTGATAATCAGGCAAAGGGCATATTAGCAAGACCTTCTCTATTACAAGAAGCTCTGGTGGTAAAGGCATTTGGTTGCTAGCCAAAAGTTGGTGGTTCAAACCCACCAGCTTCTCTGTGGGAGAAAGATGAAGGAATATGCTTCCATAAAGACTTACAGCCTTGGAAACCCTATGGGACAGTTCTATTCTGTCCTACAGAGTCATTATGAGTCAGAGTCAACGTCAACTCTATGGCAGTGTGTTTGATTTAGGTTTTCTCTATTATTTTAAGGAATTTTGTCTTCTCAGGGACTTTAAGAAGAGAGTGAGAAGATAGAATTTCTTTTAGAAGGACCATTACAGCTGAAGTAAAGAAAACAGGATGGATGTGGGAAACATAAGAAAGAGGAAAATTGTTAGGAGTCTATATTGTTGTAATCCAGATGAAAAATAATGGAGGTTGGATTTGGGACTGTGCAGAGGGAGTAGATTCCAGATTAAGGTGGCCCAATCAATCAACTTGGTGATTGATGAAACATAAAAAAGGAGAAGAAGGAGAACCTGAGCGTGACCATCAGCTGCCTGTTAAGCAAACATTCTACTTGTGTTTTCAGACGGAACTGTTAGATCATTTTTGGTTCCAAAAGAAGTATGTATTTTTCTGTTTGGATTCTAGATGTCAACTGACTTTGATGAAAACAATTCTTGCAATTATCTCCTTCATCACCCAAAGCAGTATGATAACTTCTTACAAAGAATTGTGAAGTTCATTTTTATCTCTTGCTATAGACATCAATTTTTCTAAAGATCATTTCTATAATTTCTGAATATTCCCAAGAATACACTGAATTCCTTTTGAGTTTATTGAAAATTTTTGCATGTATATTTATAAGGGATATTTGTGTATTTTTTTTTGTGACTTCTAGAGAGAGTTTTGTAATATTCCTTCCTCTTCTATATTTTTGAGTAGATATAGTGGGATTGGTGTCAACTCTTCTCTGAATGTATGGTAGAATTCTCCAGTGTAGCCATTTGGTCCATGGCTATTTTCACTTGGCAGATTTTTTATAACATCTTCAGTGTCTTCTTTTGTCTAATTTGTAGGTAATGTGTTTCCAGGAATTTGTTCATTTCATCCAGGTTTTAATATTTGTTGTATACAATTTTTCATGTTGTTGTTGTTGTCATGTGCTGTCAAGTTGGACCCGACTCATAGTGACCCCTCCTTGGGTTTCCAAGGCAGTATCACTACAGAAGTAGATTGCCCCATCTTCCTTCTGAGGAGTGGCTGGTGGGTTTGAATCGCCAGCCTTCTGGTCAACAGTCAAGTGCTTTAAGCACTATGCTACCAGAGCTCCCATAAACAGTTATGATCTTCCTTATTGCTATTGGATCACTTGTAATCTCATTTCTTAATTTAGTTATTTGTCTCTTCTAGTATTTTTCTTTTGTTCATCTAGCCAGTGGTTTTTCTTTTTCATTGATCCTTTCAAAGAATCAAGTTCTGGTTTTATTGATTCCTGCAATTGTTTTTCTGTTTTCTTTTCCACTTATATCTGCCCTCATCTTTATTATTTCCTCTTTTTTTTTTTTTTTTTTCTGGGAGATTTTGGATGATTTTGGTCTTGTTTTTCTATTTGTTCAAGTTGTCAGTTAAAGTTAATGATTTTGATCTTTATTCTTTTTTTAATGTAAGCATTTATTGCTATACATTTCCCTCTGAGTACTGCTTTTACTATGTCCCAAAGATTGTGATAGGTTGTGCTTTCATTTTATTTTATTCTAGGATATTTCTAATTTCACTTTTGATTTCTTCTATGACTCAATAGTTTTTAGTAGTGTATTATTTAGTTTCTACGTATTTATTTATTTATTACCTATTTTTCCTATTGTTGATTTCTAGCTTCACACTATTATGAAGATGCTTTTTATGATTTAAATTTGATAAGACTTGTTGTGTGTTCTAGCATATGGTCTATTCTGGAAAATGATCCATGTACACTGGAGAAGAATTGTTCTGATACTGGGTGAAGCATTCTATACATGTCTGTTAGGTCCAACTGGCTTATGGTTTTAAGTTCTCGATGTCTTTAGTGATCTCCTTTTAGGTGTCCTTTTCAAAATTGAAAGTGGTGTGTTGAAATCTCCAACTATTATTGTGAAGTTGTCTATTTCTCCTTTCATATTAGCAGTTTGTGTTTAATGTATTTTGGGGCATTGCTTTTAGGTGCATATATATTTATAATTATTACATCTTCTTGCTGGATAACCATTCTATTATTACATAATGTATTTCTTTATCTTTTGTAATAGATTTGGACTTAAAGTCTGTTTTATCTGATACAGTATGGCCACAATTGCTCTTTTTTTGTTTACTAGGTGTATGGAATATTTTTCTCCATCCTTTTATTTTCAGTCTATCTGTGTCCTTATGTCTAAGATATGTTTCTTGTAGACAGCAAAAGAAGAATTGATCATGTGTTTTATAATCCATTCTGCCACTCACTGACTCTTGCATGGGCAGTTACAACATTTACATTTAAGATAATCACTGAAAATGAAATATTTACCTTACTCATTTTACTATTTGTTTTTTGAATGTTTAGTTTCTTCTTCTTCTTCATTTTTTCTCCTCACTTGTGAGTTTTCTGTTTTTATTTATATTTGGTTGCTTTCTTATGATGAGACTTTTGTTTTCTTCTAATTTTTTTTCTTGGTGTTTTTTCAATAAACCAAAAAAAACCCAAAACTCACTGCTGTTGAGTCACATCAGACTCATAGTGACCCCTACTTGGGTTTACGAGGTGGTATCACTACAAAAGTAGATTGCCCAACCTTCCTTCCTAGGAGTGGCTGGTGGGTTTGAACTGCCAGCCTTCTGGTTAGCAGTCAAATGCTTTAGGCACTATGCCACCAGAGCTCCCAATTTCTTAATGGGAATTTCTTAATGCCTACATACTGCATTACACAATTTTCAATTGGAACAACACTTAACATACGAACAACAGGTAACATGAAAACTTAACATAATAAAGCTAATTTGGATATGCTCACCCTCCTCCATTTCTGTTTGTGTGTCTCCATTAACATCAATATACAACCTGTATTTGATAAGTTTACTTTGCACTTATTTCTTACAAACTTGATGTTCTATTGTTTGTGGGACTTAATTATTCTGCCAAGCTGGACCAGTATTGGCAAATTCCCAGAGCTCCTGTTTGTTTGGTAATGTCTTAATTTCCCCTTCATTTTTGAATGATAGCTTTGCTGGGTAAAGGACTTTTCCATCATCAATTGTTTTCATTCAGTATTTTATGTATGTTGCTCCAGTGTCTTCTGGCCTTTAGAGTTTCTGGACAGACATCTGCACTGATTCTTGTAAAAGATCCTGGGTATGTTATATTGTGTTTTTCTCTTGCTGCTTTCAGAATAATCTCCTTGTCCTTGGTTTTCATGAATTTTATTAGGATATGGAACAGACTTATCTTTTTATGTTTCTTCTAATTGGGGTTCATGTAGATTCCTATATTTTTGAGGCTTCATTCTCTGTCCAGGTATGGGAAATTCTAACATTTGGAAAATTGTTTGTCCAAATGCTTTTATTGTTGTCATGATGCTATGAGATTCCAATAGCTCTAATGTTATAATTTTTAAATGAATCTCATATTTCCACTTGGGTTTCTCCATTTTTCGTTGTTCCTTTATTTTGTTCTTTCAAGATTTAATACGTTCATTTATTTTTGTCTTCCAGTTCATTTATTCTATCTTCTGTCTGTTTGACTTTATTTGTTGAGTGCTTCTCTTGCTTTTTCTAGATCAGTTGCTTAATTCTTTAATTCCAGTAGTTATCTTTTTTTTTTTTTTTTTAATGTTTTACATTTCCTTGCTGAGCCTCTCATTTGGTTCCTCCATTTGATTGTGATCTCTGATAGCTCTTGTTTTCTGTGGGCTGTTTGCTTTCTTTAACCATATTTAGCACTATAGTCTAAAAATTTTCAATTCTTTCCACTAATCTGGACTCCATAGGAGAAATTTCTTCTTCATGTTTTCCTTCTGATTAGTCATTTTTATCTTGTGATTTTGTGTATTTTACTATTTTTTGTTGAAGTTGAGCCATTTGTTGTGGCTTTCTTTTTAACTTTTAATTTTGTATTCTGGTTTTTGTGGGAAAGTTTTCTAGTTGGACATCCTAGTGGCTCAGTGGCCATGTGCCTGAAGGCCAGGGTCCTCACCCATCAGTTGTTTCACAGCAGAAAGATGAGGTAGCCTACCTTCACAAAGACTCAATGCCCTGGCAACTCCACAGGGCAATCCAGTCTGCCCCACAGGGTCACCTTAAATCAAAATTGACCTGGTAGATTGGGCTTGGTATCTTCTGTTGATAACCCCTAGAGAGTACTCTAATTCTTAGTCCCCCCCCCCCACCCCCGTGCTGTTGTGCTGTTCAGGGGGGAGCTCTGGTGCCACAGTGCCTAAGGCATTTGACTGCTAACCAGAAGGCTGGTGGTTCAAACCCACCAGCTACTCCTCAGAAGGAATATTGGGCAATGTACTTCTTGGAAACCCAAGGAGGGGTGGCTATGAGTCAAATCGACTTGATGGAAGTTCTTTTTTTTTTTTTTTTTTCACTGTTCAGGAGTTCTAGATGCTTGGGATGCTTGATCTCAGGAATTCAATATGCATGCATTGGGGGGGGGGAGTGTCTAAGCTGGTTGCAATTGTTGATTTAAGTGATTGGGCTTGACTTCCCTGTGGTGAAGGTGAGGAGCTCTCTGTGTCTTTCCCTCATGGGTACCCCTGCACAAGTTCTCCAGTGGTGTCCCATTGTGGGTAGGGAGCCAGTCATTTTCCTTTTTGTTGCCCATCTGTCCAAAGTATTCCCCTTGCCCTGCTGCCCTTGCAGTTTCTCTCTCTCTCTCTCTCTCTCTCTCTTTTAATTGTGATTTGGGTGAAGTTTTACAGAGCAAATTCACTTTCCATACAGCAGTTCACATATACTTTGTCTCATGTCATTGACCACAGTTTAC
>NW_006921734.1:2685198-2701900 GCF_000298275.1 Orycteropus afer afer
CCCTTCCAAGTGGATGACAGTGGTAGCCAGGCACCATCTAGTTCTTCTGGTCTCATAGTCATATAGGCTGCAGATCGGATGGTGTACCAGTTACTAGGACTAATTGTTTCCATAAATTTTGGTTTTCTTCATTCTTCTTTGCTCTGGATGAGGAGAGACCCATCGTTGCATCTAGATGTCAGTTTGCTAGCTTTTAAGACCTCAGTCACTACTCGCCAAAGTAGGAGGTGGAACAATGTTTTGTATAGTATGTTATGCCAATTGAGCTTGATGTCCCCACTTGCAGTTTCTCTTGGTCCTAGTATTCATGCATCTTAGGCCTGAGTGAGATTTAACAGCATTGTCTTGCAGCACCACAATCTCCCTTTTCCCCATTCCAATAGCATGACCCATGGACTCCCATGGCCAATCCACGCCACCTTAAAAAAAAATTGGGCAACAGATTTCTCAGATTAGCTTCTTTTCTGTGTTCCGTGTTTAGGGTGTTGAACAGCACCATCCCAAAATGACTGTGAAGGAGAGTCTCCAGATGTTAGCTAGTAGATGCTTCCACTTTCTGTGCTGTCCTCATTTCTCCTCTTCCCTGCTTCTGGACTCATCCTTGTTCTCCAACGCCTCAACCATTTTTGGAGTTCTGAGATCTCAGGCTGTGCTTGTTTTTATTCATTGTTCAGTGGGTTAGTTGCTGGGGGATTAAATGGGAGCGTCGATTCACTTTGCCATCTTGCTCTGCCCTTGTCAACTAGAGACTAATTTCTTAATCAGAATAAATGTCTAGCATAATTTCTATACATTTATTATTTTATTAATACAGTAAAATTTTAATGTATTTTTTATATCACTCTAAAAAATGTACAATGTAAACTGGTATAATATGCAATCATTGAATCCTCATAAGAAGATTAAATACACATTTGTGAATTATCACACATCCAAAGAATGTTTTTGTCTTATATTAAGCATTTAATGTACTCAAGTCCTAAAATTGCATGTTAAATATATCAATACACTTCTGCAAAGTGTTGAGTAGGGTGGAGGGATGGATTGGGAGGGTTTGACTGATGAGATGGGGTGTGGAAGGAGCTTCTCCAACATAAGGCAAAGGTATGGAGGCAGGAAGCTGGTTGAATAATTAGTGGATTATTAATAATTACTAATTTGTGGAAGTAGAGGATTCATAAAATATACATTATGTTTTATTGGCATATTACCATAATACTGTACCTCACAACAGCCTGTAAAGTAGGTATTATTATACCCATTTTACAGGTGAAAAAACAGAAATAATGTTTATGTGATTTACACCAAATAACTCCAATAAGTGCCAGAGCTATGATTTGAACTCAAATCTTCCATTCTCAAGACTAAGGACTTTTCCCCTACATTTTAGCATACAGAGAGAGTAAGAGATAAATCTGGGAAAAAAAAATTGAGACTTTGCTTTGAAGGGTTTTAAAATAACAGTCATCTTCAACTCTTCCCTTTCTCTCACAGACATAGATGTGTTTGTCATCCTTTAGCAAATACTGCCAGAGCTACCCTCAAAACATATCAAGAATCTGACCATTTTTCTCTGCTTCCTCTGTTACTCCACAGGTCCAAACCACCATCATCTCTGGTCAAGATTATTTCAATACTCTCCTTTCAGGGTTTGGTGCTCTGCCTTTGCCCTTTTCAGAGTATTTCTAACATAGTTAAAAAAGGTAAAACTTTTCAAGCAAGCCAGATCATAACTCAGCCCATCCGACTGCTTTTTTCAGTGGCCTGTAATGTTATACATCTTTCACCTCATTTACTATTCTCTTGCTCCACAAAATCACCAAAAAAACCTCGCCTCTTCATTGTTTCTCCAATATGGCAGTCATGCTCCTGCTTTTGCCTTCTGGTTCTCTTAGCTTTTTATTCAAATGTTACCTCTTTAGAAAGGTTATCTTTGGCTGTTGTTAGCTGCTGTGACTCAACCCCCAATTGATGAAGATCCCATGCACAATGGAAGGGAATGTTTCCTGGTCCTGTATCATCCTCATGATTAGTTTTAGATTTGACTGTTGTGATCCATAGGGTTCTTAGGGGTTCATATTCATAAATAGATCACCAGGCCTTTCTTCCTACTCTGTCTTTTTCTGAAATCTGGTTAAAACTGTTCATCACCATAGCCACATGAAAGCCTCCACAGACAGATGAGTGGTGGCTATGCATGAAGTGTATTGGCAGGAACTGAACCTGGGTTTTCCACATGGAAGACAAGAATTTTACCACTGAGCTACCAATACCTCATCATCCTTGGCTACTTTACCTAAAATTTCAGATCCCTCATCCTAACACTTTCAAATTCTTTCCTTTCTTTATTGTCTCCTAAATATTTATCACCAGCTCTGGTAATGTAGTGCCTAAGGCACTTACTTGACTGCTAACCAGAAGGCTGGTAGTTCAAACCCACCAGCCACTCCTCAGAAGGAAGGTTGGGCAATCTACTTATGTAGTGAGTGATACTGCCTTGGAAACCCAAGGAGGGGTCGTTATGAGTTGGGTCCGATTCGACGGCACATAACAATAACAATGTACTATAGTTTTAACTAACCTCCTTGGAAGGAAGGTTAGGCAATCCTACTTCTGTAGTGATACTGCCTCGGAAACACAAGGAGGGGTCACTATGAGTCGGGTTCGACTCGACGGCACATAACAACAACAACAGCATCTTGTAGATTGTCTATTTCCACCAAAAGAAGATAAGCTCATGAAGGCAGGGACTTTGTTTTGATCACTCCATCTAGAAAATGACCTAGCATCTAACAGACATTCAATAAATACTTGTTGATTAAATAAAGACTAAAATATCTAGATTTCATTCAACTTACAACGGGGAACCATTGGAGCAGGGAAGGGACAGATTTATAAAGCTGTTTTTCTAATGTTAGTTTGATATAGTGGAAGTGATAAATTAGAGTAGAAAGAGAAGGGAGAAAGGGAATCCAAGAGGAGGCTACTAAAAGTAATGCAGGTGTAATATAATATTTGCCCTAATTTATATTAATTCTAAAAAGTAAAAATGGAAAGAAAGGAGCATTCAATTGCTTGCTTCTCTTTAAATTTTATACTTGTCCCCTCGTTCTGTACTTATCTATATAAGATTCAAGAAATTTTTCATTGTATCAGGTGGAACCAAAAGAAATTGCCATTTTTATTGATGAAAAGTCAAATATCAGCAATGTCTTATGGTTCTTAATAGCAATGTCTGATAGCTTCTGAATTGATGCTGACTGATACTCAGTGATATTACAGTGAGTTGAAAGTGTAGATTTACTTGTGACTCAAAACTATTTAAGCACTAGAAGAATGTGGCAAGTAAATGTAAAATTCCCAAACGAGAGCAAGTTGAGGTATAGTTGTAGGAGCTAAGGGATCTGCAAACCTCTCAGCAGGTTCCGAGGGTATGCTTGGATGTTATTGTATGGTTTTTATTATCAATATTCATAGCAACCATCCCGAATCATTAATAAAGGGTAAAATAAACTTCAAAACACTCAGAATTAAAGGAAGTGTAAAATCCATTTTAGAAAGAACTCCATTCTAAATGATAAAACCAGAAATATTCTTGGCTCAGAGAAACCTAAAACTTCAGCTAACCCTGAAGTGTCAGCATTGGTTGAGGAAGGATGCAAGAGGGCCAAGACTTCACAAAGAATTCAGATTTTATAAAAGACCAATTATTCTACTTTATGTTGAAGTTTGAGTTCAATAGATTTCATTAATTAATCATGAAGGCAATTACTAGCTACAAAACATACAGAAGTTTTATTCAAAATATTAAATATCGGTTTGTTATATTCACATGCCAAACTGTGTACTGTAAATATTAATTTGGATCTGGCTTTTCTACACAAAGCCAAAACCATTCATTTTAGTTGATTTGAAAGTGATATTTTAAAACACTGCTTTGTTTTTTCTTTAGAAGAGGAGTAGCAGTACATAATTTTCTTGCAATGATTCTGGTGAAAGAATTTGCATACAATTACTGAGACAATTTCTGTTTCTAGCAGGAACAAACACAGGATGAAGTAAGTATTCACCATATGATTAGCTTAATTTTTATATCCCACTGAGGTTAGCTCAATTCCAAGGAGTAATTGTAAACTCATGTCAGTGACTATGAGTGAATACATTTGATTACTCACTATTAAATGTCTTTAGTGGGGAAATGACACAGAGGTGATCATCTAAATAGTGATTTCTGCAACAACATGCCAGGTGAAAAAAGGGAGGTTCAATGGTAGACTCAGTTACTTTCAACGGCAAAATGTGCATTTCTCATTTCAACTAGATGATTCTGAGGCAGGTTATTTAAATTCCTTAATCTTCCACTTTTGACTTCTACGTATTGAAGATGATTAATGTAGGATATTATTAGTCATGGTAATTTGTTCCATAGCTATTAATAAAAATCATTTTCATTCCCCATGAAAGAGCAAACTTCAGATCCTTGTGTCCATTTGAGATAAGTACTTCCTGTGTTCCTGATAGGAAAGGGAATTCACTCCTACACCTATGAGGAAATCATAATGCATAATTCAACGTCCCACACCCACTCAAAAACAAACACTCTAATTGTATTCTTGAATTCCACATCTTGGTTATTTGTATTTACTCAGTCACTTGAGTCAGAAACCTTAGCTAAAATCAATAAATCACCAAGTCTTTATATATTTTTAAAAATATTATGAAGCTGTCTCATGAGTGAGTCCTGACTTATTATTTCTTCCAATGAATATTTATTATGTGTCTATTATGTTCCAGGCCAAGAAGCCCTGGCAGCATAGTGGTCAAGCACTCGATTACTAACTGAAAAGTCAGTGGTTCAAACCTGCTACTTACTCCATGGGAGGAAGATGTGGCAGTCTGTTTCTATAAAGAGTATACCCTTGGAAACCCTATCAGGCTGTCCTGTAAGTTTGTTATGAGTTGGAATAGACTTGATGACATGGGTTTTCATTTTCATGTTCCATACCACTGTTCGAAGGGCTGTAGATATAGAAATAAGCAAAAGAGTGAAATATGCCTGTTTTCACAAACCTTACACTCCAGTGGCAGAAGCAGACAATAAACAAATACACCTATATGTTTATAATATATCAACAAGAGGTAACAAGTGAAGAAGAAAGAAGAAAAATGATAGGAACACTTTGGGGGATGGGATGGAAAGGGAAGGGCACTTATCTTCGGAACTCAGTCGTTTTCTTGTTTCTCTTAGGTATACATCATTCCCATCATACGAAATGGTTAGTAGTTTTCTGAATAAGCAATGTTCTCTCTTGCGTTAATGCTTTGAAATGGCTACTTCCTGTACTGAGAAAGTCCTTATTCTCCATGTTCATTTGCAACTTCCAATCTTTTCTGAAGCTTTAACTTCAGCTTCACCTCACTTTAGAAGTCTTCTCTGAACTTTCCATTTTAAACTGGTGACTTTTTTCTTTATTTTCCCCCAGCAAACCATTTTTACAGCACCTATGTATCACACGGTTCAAACCCACCAGCCACTCCTCGGAAGGAAGGTTGGGCAATCCTACTTCCGTAGTGATACTGCCTCGGAAACCCAAGGAGGGGTCGCTATGAGTCGGGGCCGACTCGACGGCACATAACAACAACAACAACAACATGTATCACACCATCCTGAATTAATTCAATTATTTTTCAGATAAGCATTATATGCTACTTTTGAAAATATAACGTACACAATGAGCCACAATTTCTGATCTCAAGGATGTTGAATTATAATAATTGCAACTGCTAGTTTGTCTAGTTCTCTTTAATATAAGAGTAGTTTTCATTCATTTTGTTTCCCTAATTTTTTTTCACATAAAGGAAAGAGTAAACTTAATAAGGCTAGTTAGATTGAATTGAACGACTAGGGTAAAAATATTAGCCTTTTTAATATCTCCCCTAATTTGATCAAGCCTGATAATAATAAAGGTAATAATAAAAGTAATTAACAATTGTTGAAAGCCTGCCTGATCCATGGCAGATACTGTATTAAGTGCTTTATGGGCATGGTGTTAGTTTTATTATCTTCATTTTATACAAAGGAAGCTGATGATAGAGAAGTTAAATTCTTCTGTCTGACATTAAAGTCTGCTTTTATTCTCCTCTATGATAGGGTCCATAATATAATGAAAACTTAATTCTATTCTGTTTGGTTAATTTTATTCTCTTACTAAGGTTTCATTTTTGGCCCAGAAATATCTTTGACCATGAAGCACTCCTGGGTACTGTGCAAACATTCTGTGGTTTCTGCTGTTCATCTTGGGGATATGCTTTCTGCTTTCACTCCAAGTCCATAGGAAAAAAGATGTTCTTCCCACTCCCTCCACCAGCATCTGACTGATGTGGACCATGTGCCATAACCACTGCAAAGATTGCACATGGACAAAGTTTTTTTCTACAGAATAGTCCATGAATGCTATTCTGTGGTCAAACTTGGTTAATGATGTCACTGTATGCACTGCCCAGGATATACCATTAATTGCCTTCTTTCTGTAAGGGCATCTAAGATTAAATATAGATTTAGCTCTTGTTTGGTGAAAAAAAGGAGCTCTGGTGGCACAGTGCCTAAGGCATTTGACCACTAACCAGAAGGTTGGTGGTTCAAAACCACCAGCCCCTCCATGTAAAGAAGATGGTGCAATCTACTTCCATAAAGATTTACCACCTTGGAAATCCAATGGGGGTCTCTCTGAGTCAGAATTGACTCAATGGCAGGGAGTTTGGTTTTGGTCAAAAAGCTTTTTAATTGCTCCTTAGATCTATATAAAAGGAGCTCTGGTAATGTATTTAAGGCATTTGGTTGCTAACCAGAAGGTTGGTGATTCAAAACCCCCAGCTACTCCATGGGAGAAAAATTGGGCAGTCTGCTTCCATAAAGATTTACAGCCTTGGAAACCCAATGGGGGTCATTAGCAGTTGGAATCAACTATGATAGTGAATTTGATTTTGTAGTGAGATCTATCTATCTATCTATCTATCTATCTATCTATCCATACTTGCCAAAGTTCTTTACTTCTAGAAAGAGTCACAAAAAAGCCCATAGAATGATTTCAGAAATTAAACTTGAATCATAATATGGAATGACACTTGCTGATGCAGAAGTTAATATTGGGGGATTTTTTGAATAGGTATTAAGATGTCAAAACCTCAAAGTACTTGTCTTTTTTAATTAGAATAATTTAGCCCAAGAATTAAAATGGATATACAAATATATGTCTACTAAAAAACAAAAACAAACTCACTGCTGTCGAGTTGCATCCAACTCATAGCGACCCCTCCCTGGGCTTCTGAGGTGATATCACTGTGGAAGTAGGTTGCCCAATCTTCCTTCTGAGGAGTGGCTGGTGGGTTTGAACTGCCAGCCTTCTGGTTAGCAGTCACATGCCTTGGCACTATGCCATCAGAGCTCCCATTTTATAATTGAAATACATTTGAGCCAAGTCATTATTATCAGCATGAGATAGTCAAACCAGGCTATTTTTTTTTATTTTTAAATTTTATGCAATATTTACAATTCGTCAATAAGTCAATGTCTATTTTGCTTCCTAAACTGCCAACCTATACTGTATACTTCTGCCACATGAGTTAAAACTCAATAAAGTTTCCAAAGTTCATTTTGTTTAAACCAGTAAGTCAAAATCAAAGTGATTGTGCTAATGATTTTAATTTTTAAAATTTATTCCCTTTGTTATTGTCTTATACAGTATTACATGCATTATTTCATGAAATTATTACACATATTTTCCTGATTTGATTTTTAAAATGCATCATTTGAATTATGTTCTCTGTTTTAATTCCCAAATTATTCCTCAAGGCTATTATCTTTGTTCTAAGGAGCTCTAAGTGCTGTGTTTGTGAAAATATGTTATAGACCATTTCTGAAAATGTGCCCATGTGCAGACAGGCAATGAGAGTTATGAGTATTCGTAAGGTATGCTTCCCAAAGCACTGCAAACTTTCTTTGGCATTCCTAGCTTTTTATGATGCCTGTCCCATGTTCTAAGGCATTTGACTGCTAACCAGAGGACTGGCAGTTCAAACCCACCAGCCACTCCTCAGAAGGAAGATTGGGCAATCTATTTCCATAGTGATACTGCCTCGGAAACCTCGGGTGGCTATGAGTTGGATCCGACTTGATGGCAGTGAGGTTCATTTATTTTTGTTTGTTTGTTTTTTGTTTTTAGTAGCATGTTTGATAAATCTAGAAAGTTTTTGATATTAGCTGTCCTATTTCAATGCAATTTTGAAAGCATAACTTTTTTTTTCCCCACAAAATTGAAGAATTCTAGAGTTTGAAAGGCTTGTCTTTTCCTGGGATTTACTCTGTATAGATGAGGTGACTTTTTAACCATATGAGGGAATAGGCTGAACTTTTGTAATTGAGTGTCAGTCTTGACACTTGTAAATCTTTACTTAAAGACTATAGACTATCTCTCCAATTGCGAACGGAGACTTAAGCATTCCTGCTTCTCTAGCAGATCCAAGGGCTCAGTGACTGCTTGCAGCCCCAAGACTTTAGGGATTATTTAGTCCAAACATCTTGAACATGAGCAAATGGATGCCCAGAAGCAAAATGACTTACTCAAGATGTAAGTGCTAGATCTGGTAGAAACTAAAGTAGAGGTCTTCTGATTCCTAAACCAGTATTCTTTCCTGTACACCACAGTCTATGTCTTGTTCCTGTCAAAATTCAACAACTGATATGTGAGGAAGTCTAAAGAATCTATTTTCCAACAAGAATTAATTCTAATATATGAATCTCTATCATGTACTTATTTACATAATTTTCAGATATTTTGCAAATTAATAATGCATGTTAAAATGTCTCTTGTATAAGAAAGAACTTCATGATAATTCACAATGAGGAAAATATCTGCCTTTCCTAATCAATTTGTGTGGACCCTTTGTCAGGTGGTATCAAAACAAGTCTAGCCAATCATGTCTCCTTTTTTTTTGTTTTGGATCCAAGAAAGATAAGAGCTAAATCGAAATTAGTCATATATTTCCATGATGGGATAATTAATTACATTGCATAGTGAAATCATTTTTCATATAACACTGCCCTAATACTCAAACAAAAATTCATTGCTGTGGAGTCTCTTCCGACTTGTAGCAACCCCTCCTTGGGTTTCTGAGGCAGTATCTCTATGGAAGTAGATTGCTCAGTTAGGCAATCATTTAATACTGTGTTACCAAATGTAAGCTCTAGTCACAAGTGGACTATGCTAGAGAATGGAAAAGTGTGCGTGTACCCTGTTAGAAAATAATTTAAAATTATTAGTGGTGGCTGAGTACTTACTAAAGATGATTGAGTACAATTATTAATATTAAGTCATCATAAAGCTGTAAAGTTAGAAGAAGTCAACTCTCATTTTACATGTAAGAGAAGTCAATATTAGGAAAAGGAGATGACGGACACCTCCTAAGAAGTCTGTGACTAAATCAATACCTGGAGAATAGAGTCTAAGAAAAGTTACCCACAAAATATTGACCCAGAAGTAATGCTCTGTCTCTTTTTTCCTCTTTCCTTTTTCTTTAATTCACCTTCCTTCCCCTGCTCCTTCCCTCTCTGCCTTCCCTATTATCTGGCTACACTTATTTACACTTATTACATTTTATGTACAAAATGAGATTCATTATACATATAGAGATGTTGTTGTTGATATGAGCCGTGGAGTCGGCCCTGACTCATAGCGACCCCTCCTTGGGTTTCCGAGGCAGTATCACTATGGAAATAGATTGCCCCATCTTCCTTCCGAGCAGTGGTTGGTGGGTTTGAACCATCAGCCTTTTGGTTAGCAGTCAAATGCCTTGGGCACTATGCTACCAGAGCTCCCATATATGGAGATAGTTGGCACAAATGGTTAAGTACTCAATTACTAACCAAAAGATTGATAATTTATACCTCAGAAGAAAGTCCTGGTTATCTGTTTTCAAAACATCACAGCCATTGAAAACTCTATGAAGCCCTCTCTGGCACACATGAGATTGCAATGTGTTAGAATTGATCTGATAGCAACTACCAACAATAACATACATATATGTGGGTGATATTCAAAATATTTAACAACAGATATGACATTGGTCAATCTAAACAAACACCAGTGTAGCAGGGTCTAGGAATGTCCTTTAGTTTCTTCTTACAACTGTGCTGGATATCTTCTATCCTGATCCACACTTCATTTTTCTTCAACCTGCCCTATGTTGATGGTAGAAGATGATGACCAATACAGTTTACATCTGTGCTCTTTTGCTTCCAATTACTTGGTCAAAGGAAGGCATAGGCAACATATCAAAGTCTAGGAGAACAGTGAGGTCAGAATATTTTTTTCCATGATTCCTTTCCTGCCAGCTCAAAGCAGGTGGCTGCATCCCTAAAATGATAAATTTTTGCAGGAACATTAAAATATATAATTCCTGTCAGGTGGTATTCCCCATAGAGTGATTCTCTCTCTGTGTTACAGTAACTACAGCCTTCCATAATCTATTCAGACTAGCAGTGGTTCACTATTCCTTAAACTTTGACCATAACTTTTTAAACAGTTCCATTATTAAACACTCTTCAATTGCCCAGTCGGTGTATACTTTGTTTACCACCAGGACAGTACTCAAGTTATCTCTGAGTCCAAAAGAATATGTTTAGTAGAAGTTCATAGATATAATTATTGTATTGATTCTGTTATATTTCTCACTTTAATGTGAATTCTAAGAATTGCATGTAACTTTCACTGCGCTATCATTTCCCTCCCCTTGTAGCAGAAAAGCCCATATGATCTAACACTATATTCTCAGCTCTCATTTCTAATTAAACTATATTTTAATGTTCCTGCAAAAATTTAGAAAGATCTGACTCGATGCGTTACAATTTTAAGGAATGCAAAAAAGAGTTGTATTCTACCCCTCATTATTTTTGGATTGTAACTTAATGATCTTGTATTCCTTTCACATTTTACAAAAATGCTTTTCTATAATAAATAATAAGCACATGCTCTCTATTAAGCTAATACTATTACATTGAGACCTCACTTATCGACATGTTTAGGTTCCAAAGACAAGATTGTTATGAAAAATTGGTGTTAAATGAAAATTGAGAATGACCTCATTAGATCACAAATGGAGGATGATCGCATCATTATATGACTGCCAAATTACATCATTATGCAACTGCCAAATTATACCATTATGCCACTGCCCAATTATATCATCATGTAACTGTCAAATTACATAACTACCACATTACATCACTACATAACTGCCAAACCACTGAGAATCATGCCCTAGACAAGTTGACACATACCTTAACCATCACTCAGTGTTCCTCTTGCCTTCCACCTAGGCATTCATTACTTCCAGATGTACATTGTTAATGCACAAAAAAGTCAGGTAGTAGATTTTTAAAATATTTTTGTAAATGCAAAATGTCAGATGAGATCATTGATAAGTAAAGAGTAGGTGTACATCATTTTAATAAACCAGAAGTGGCCTGAAAATCACACTTTTGCCATCCAACTGCTGTCACACAGAATGACTTATCGAGCACAAAACATGCCAAAATTAAAATGATTATTTTGGGTAGACATAATCCAAAATTAAATTGGTTAATTCTATAAAACCACAGCAAGCAAGTCTGTTAATTAAATTATATGGGGGTATACTTTCCAGTTCAGTTATGCTGGCACACACACTTATGGCTACACTGCCTCTAACCAGATATTCTAGAAGAGTATCTCTGTGGGATCTCAGTGGATCAAATGGCTCAGTCTTCATATCTTTTATTAAAAATTTTCAGATCTAAATATGTATCTCATATTATATAGAACTTTGGGGTCACAATCAAGCAATTATGTAAGTGTTTGACTTGACAGTTCCAAATCTGCTTTCTGGGAAACATTTTAGCTTTGTCTACAAATACTTTTGCTCCTCTTTCCCTTGGGGATTGATGGATATTTTTTCTGTAAGCTTTCCAAACTTCAAAATAAATATCTTACCCTGACACCTAATCATCTGATTCGCAAAACATATGGATGCTGACTCAGTCGATTTTCTTTTTTTAAATCAGTCTTTAGACCGTCATTAAAGATAGTCTTGAATTATACACTATCTTTCTTCTACCAAAAGACTAACAGAGAAAAAGAGATTAGTTCCTGGACTTATGGGACCTTACTGCCCATAAGTTTGCTTATATACTTTACACAGCAGCCTGTGCCAAAAGAGATTACTGAACGATACCAGCTCAATCCCACCTGAAGAACTTGGTTCATAAGCTACATTGTTAAACTTTCAAAGTTTATTGAGGGTTTTTGCAATAGGGAGCTCTGGTAGCATAGTGTCTAAGGCATTTGACTGCTAGCCAGAAGGCTGGCGGTTCAAACCCACCCACCACTATTGGGAAGGAAGATGGGGCAATCTACTTCTGTAGTGATACTGCCCTGGAAACCCAAGGAGTGGTCGCTATGAGTTGGATCCAACTCGAAGGCACATAACAACAACAACAAACTAAATAATTTCTATATTTGCTGTAAAATTCTTTAAACACTTTTATTCAAAGTCCTCCAAATAAGGTCTCACATTTAACCTTCCTTTACAACTTCATTACTAGGAAGAAAGTTCAATCTTTCCTGGAGAAATAGTATACTCAATGTTTTTTGTAGTAATAGGAATTATACAGTTAATAATTTTCTTTTTCTCCCACTGGATACCAAGCAGTTCAGAACAAATGTGATGCTTAAGCACTGTATTTATAGTAGCACTTCTGTTTGCATGTGTTTCTTTTTTTTCTTCTTCATGGCTTTAAACACATATACATCTATACACACACACACACAAATATTATATGTGTGATATACACACAAAAAATATTGTATGTGTAATATACACACAAAAATATTGTATCTGTAATAATATAATATATATATATTACACATATACATCTATGTACACATACAAATATTGTGTGTGTAAAATACATACACAAATATTGTATGTGTAATATACACACACATAAATATTGTATGTGTAATATACACACACAAATATTGTATGTGAGGCTACTTTAGTTCATGTTTCTTCTCATTTTTGTCTAAATTAACTGCAGGTATCGCCAAAACAATTTACATGCAATGGAAACAGGAAGAATCAGGAATTTAAAAATGGATTCTCTTTTCCAAATTTCTAATTTTTAACATTATTAACAAAGAAATATTAAATATATTGAAAGAAATTGTATGTACAGATTCCAAAGCAAAAATCAAACCAAGCCAGTTGCTTTCAAGTTGATTCTGACTCATGGAGATCCCATGTGTTTCAGAACAGAATTGTGCTTCCTGGGTTTTCATGACTGTGAGATTTCAGAAGCACACCACCGGGCCTTTCTTCCAAGGTGCTTCTGAGTGGATTCAAACCATCAACCTTTCAGTTAGAAAATGAATGCTTAATCATTTGTGCTACTCAAGCACTTCATAGGTGCCCCCAAATTCAAATTTTGTCAAATCAGAAATACATTCTTAGCATTCATTTTATAGATAAACACAGAGTTATCAATTATTATTAATTTTTTTTCCTGTGATTTGACAAAGAAGAACATTGTGATTCTCTAAGAAGGAACTGCATGAACCATAGCTAACATTTACTGAAGGTTTACTATGTACTGTGCTACGTGATTCACATACATTTTACTCATCCAGCAACTTCATGAAATATTTCCATGATATTTTCCAGGTGATGAAATAGGATTAGCAAGTTTAGTGGTAAGAGTGCATTTTCCAAGATAGCTGGAACAAGATCTCCCTTTCTACACTGAATATCCTCCTGTTGAATGGTGAAGGTCAAAAGTTCCATCCCTTTGAATGTAGGTGGCATAGTGACTATTGTGGAAATGATGCTGTGTGACTTCTAAGGCTAGGTCATACAAGCCGATATACTTTCTTCCCCTTCCTCATGAGATGCTTGTTTTTGGAGACCAGATACCATGCTGTGAGGAAGCCCAACCAACCAGTGCAGAGGTCACATGTAGGTGTACCAGTTGGCAGCCACTATCAACCACTGGACATGTGAATGAGAGAGTCTTTGAGTTTACTCCAATCCCTGACAGCCTGAATGCAACTGCATGAGAAACTCCTGAATAAAAATTGCCTAATGAAGCCCAGTCAACTCCTAGAACTATGTGAGATAACAATCAAGTAATGATTGATGTTTAAGAATTAAATGTTGAGGTGAACTGCTACACAGCAATATTAACCAGAATACTGATCAAGGTCACACAGCTAGTAGCAGAGCCTGGGCATTTTCTCTAGGCAGTCTTACTTTATCACCTGTACACACAACCACTATACTATACTACATTCTATTTATTGATTTCTTTAAACTGTAGAGATTGTTGTTGTTGTTATGTGTTATCAAGTTGGACCTGACTCATAGCGACCCCTCCTTGGGTTTCCAAGGTATTATCACTACGGAAGTAGATTGCCCAACCTTCCTTCTGAGGAGTGGCTGGTGGGTTTGAACCGCCAGCTTTCTGGTTAGCAGTCAAGTGCCTTAGACACTATGCTACCAGAGCTCCTAACTGTAGAAATTGACATATTTATATAAATATAGATGTATGAAGTAATGTATGAATATGTGTGTGCATGTAGTAGTAGTAATAGTAATAGTACTAGTAGTAGTAGCAGTAGTAATATTAGTAGTAGTGATAGTAGCAGCAGCAGCAGCAGTGATAGATTCTGTAGAGCACCAGTAGTCGTAACAGTAACAGTCTTTAGATAGCACCACAATGTAAACTGTTTTCAAAATATTCTAAATAATGGAAAGTATTTCATAAAATAGTTTAACTTCTAGGATCTTCAGAGAAATATCTGTATTCTTAACATATTTTCCCAGTAATATCAACTCTAGAAATATACATAGACTACATTATACTATGGATGGATAAGTACTTTATTAAAAGCAGTTACTGAACAGTTTGTTCTTAATGCAAAAGGTCTTGTAGTACAGTTGGTTTGCAAGTCATTAATTTTCATTTTATTCCCTGCAAGGGCATTTAGGGTCTGGGATATACAGCTGTAAAACAAACTCTCAATAGAATTCATAATTTAGTAGGTCTTAGTATTCCATTTGAGGAACTCTTGCAACATGATGAGGTCAGAGGAGAAGAAGAAAAAAGAAAACCATTTGGCATGTTTAATAATAGACTATTTGTCCACAGAATAATGTAAAATCTTTTCAAGCATAGCTGAAGGTGACCTGTATCTCAAATTCATTCAGACTGGATTGACCACTTTATAGGAATTGGAAGGAGAGGGTATATATATTTCATTAAATTTTTAGCTCAACAATCTTTTATTTTGATTGCTTATAATAAGTTGGGTGACTGTACAATTTATTATATGAACTGAGACACTTTTAAGAGTAAAAGAGGGCACTGTTAATATTACACTAGGGTAATGTGTAAACCATGACTGTGTTGGACAAACCAAGAAGTAAAATCCAGTTACTAGGCTCAGTTCTGGGAAAGAACAGAGACAAATAGGCACATTTCCTGCCTTGAAGTAGTCCATAATCTTCAAATTTCTCTTATGTTGTAACTGAGAGCTGGCAAAAAGGAATAATGTAGAAAATGATCAATGGAAGAGGTAACCCAAAAGTTCAGAGATATCCCGGGATTATCTGTGGAGAGGGGTTTGGTGTTCATGCAGTCCCTGAGTCTCAATGTTTTTCTCTTTCTTATCTAGACAAACATCAGTAACCAACTTTCTGGGTAGTTATGTGTGTTCCTCTTGGTATTTCTACTTTGTTATTTCAGAAATTTATGATATTGTTAGAAATTCAATGAGGTATCAGGAGATGGAGCCAGGAACTAGAATCTAGTGCTCGATGTCAGAAAATTCTAGATCCCCAATGTTTGCAGAATGTTGAGGCCAAGGGTGTTGCAATTGTAATGGAATTGCAATGGAACTGCAATGGAAGGCAATACTAGCTTTCTTGGGAAGATATGGAAAAAGATTCTATTTCAGAAAATTAATTTTTAGATATATGTGGGTATTCAAACATAGGCTTTAATATATTACGTATTGACTATTTATTGGATATTACTTTTTATATTTTACAAACAAATTTAAAAGTGTTGACAACAATAACAGCAACAAAAGCTGTGTAAGAGCAGTATGTATAAAACAACATAAACTAATAGATTTGGAGAGCAAGTGACCCTACTAGGTAAGCAAATTTCACTTACAATTTTAATCCATGTTGAATGAATACATTTTACATTTGGGAGCAATTATAGTGACAATTAAATCAAATGTCTGATGTGGACACAAAGGCTGAGACAAGGCTGTTACGTGACTTGCTCAAGGCAAAAAGCTAGTTATGGGCAGAGCAGGATCTAAAAAGTCCTTGCTTGTGGCTCTGAAGACGTTTTTCCTTGTCTTTGGGGAAAGAGCTCCAAAAATCTAGACAGGGAAACGTCTGAGAGAGAGTGAACAATTTTCACAGGGATTTAAGCTATCATCAGTTTTGGGCAGGGTAGAGCAAAAGGAGAAAAGGAGCAAAATAAGAATATGCCTTGAATTCCCAGTGAGATAAAGTTACAATGGCACATAAGAACAGCCCAAAGTTTTGTTCTCTTTCTCCTTAGCATCTGTTATAGACTGAATTGTGTGTCCCCCCC
>NW_006921734.1:2703500-2716516 GCF_000298275.1 Orycteropus afer afer
CTGCTTTCCACAATGGTTGTACCATTTTACAGTCCCACCAGCAGTGTATGAGAATCCCAATCTCTCTGCAACCTCACCAGCATTTGTTATTTTCTGTCTCATTGAACTTTGCTATTAGTGCTGGAGCAAGACGGTACCTCATTGTTGTTTTGATTTGCATCTCTCTAATAGCTAACGATTGTGAACATTTCTTCATATGGTTGTTGGCCACTTGAATATCCTCCTTGGTGAAGTGTCTATTCATGTCTTCTGCCCATTTTTTAATTGGATTGTTTGTCTTTTTGTTATTGAGGTCTTGGAGTTTTCTATAAATTCTAGAGATAAGCCCCTTGTCAGATATGTTATTACCAAATATTTTTTCCCAATATGTCGGTTCTCTTTTGACTCTTTTGGAGAAGTCTTTGGAAGCACATAAAAATTTAATTTTTAGAAGGTCCCAATCATCTAGTTTCTCTTCTGCTGTTTGTGCATTTATGCTTGGTAGTTTGTGAGTTATGCCATATATTAGGGCGCTTAAATTTGCTAGAGGTTTTTCTTTTGCTATATTAATAAGGGGAGCTCTGGTAGCGTAGTGCCTAAGGCACTTGACTGCTAACCAGAAGCCTGGTGGTTCAAACCCACCAGTCACTCCTCGGAAGGAAGATTGGGCCGTCTACTTCCATAGTGATACTGCCTCAGAAACCCAAGGAGGGGTCACTATGAGTTGGGTCCAACTCTATGGCACATAACAACAACAACAACACCATGTTAATAAGGGGATGTCATTGTAAGATGTATAGATCCCAAACCTAATCGCATCTTAATATTAAAAATACTAAAATAGATGCAGAGACAAATACAGGAGAAGACTCCACATGAAGACAGACAAATGTGGCAGATGCATCTGCAAGCCCAGGAACTTCAATGATGGCTAGAAGCTGAAATAGACTAAGTAGGAACTCCCTTAGAGTCACACCTTGGATTTAAACTTTCAGCCTCCTGAACTGTCAGAATTGACTTGAAGGCAATCGGTTTTTGTGGTTGGAACTGTGAGAAAATAAATTTCTGTTCTTTAAAGCCACTTATTATGTATTTTCAGTTATGGCAGCACTGCATAACTAAGACAGCATTGTATTCTGACTAGAAATAGATCCGCATTAAGAATTCGTGAATCTTGCAATGAATTACTGGTACCAACCACAGGAGACCTGAGAATCCACTTTCCTTGTATGTTTCAGGGAAAGATTTACCTTTACTGAATATTTCATTGCATTTGCTCTCTCATTTTCCATTAAAATAAATGCCTATTATGTCTTTGAAAGAGATCAATTGGTGTGAAGTGAGCATGATTATGTGACTGTTACATGACCTACTTAAGCAAACTTACGGGTAATGCATAAGCTGGTAGAATGGCCTAGAAAGTGGTCAGTTATTCATATGTGTCAGGAGAGTAACAGTTAATCTTGTTAGTAAATTCTTTTGGTTCTACCTTCAAAATCTAACCGGAAACTTCTTGATACATCCACTATTATTCCCTGGTCCAAGCTGCCCCACCTCTCAGCTCAATTTTTGAAATAGCCTTTGAAGAGCTCTTCCTATTTTGGCCTTGGTCCCATTCTGATCTATCCTAAACACAGGGGCCGAACTGACTGATCCTGTCAAATTACAAGTCATATTATTCTATGCGTTTGCTCAAAATCCTTAAATACGTTTTCATGTCACTCGGGCATAAGAGAAGATCTTTACAATGGCCTATAAAAACACTTTTCTCTCATCTTTTTCCTTCTTGCACCTCTTCTCTTCTCCTTGGCTCCTCCCCCTCTCTGTTCTAGTCACATTGGCTTTGTTGCTATTCGTCAGTTACCCAAGGTGCACTCTCTTCTTAAGGCGTTGCACTTGCTGTTCCCTCTACCTTTAATGTTTTTCCCCAGAAAGTCACTTGGTATTTTTCTAGTTCCTCTCAGACGGTACCTTCTCAATGAGAACTCCTCTCAGAACCTTATTGTTATTATTTTTTAAAAAAACTTTACCCACCGACTCACATCCCTCCCCTCCAAAAACTATATCTTAGAATATAGTAGCAAAAACCAAAACCAAAACCATTGCTGTTGACTTGATTCTGACTTATAGAGGCCCTTTAGAACACAAAAGAATTGTCCCGAAGGGGTTTCCAAAGCTGTAATTTTTATAGAAGCAGATTTCCACATCTTTCTACCATGGAGCAGTTAGTGGGTTTGACCCACTGACCTTTCAGTTAGCAGAGCATTGCTTAGCCATTTCACCACCACAGCTCCTTAGTATCTAGTAGGCATGCAATAAATATTAATGGAATGAATGATTGATGGTAGTGATTTGTGTTCCCATTAGCTGTGGCATTCACACCTATCAACAGCAGATATCCCTTCTAAAATGGAGAGAATTATCTCATGGAGTTATATCATGGAGAGCATGAGAAACCTGTTTAGATCTAAGGGCTACAAATACAGAATGGGAGTGGGATTTCACTGTGACTTCAGACATAAGGGTTCTTTAGTCTTTGAAATAATATAGCAACAACAAATGCAGGCACTCACTTGAGTTTGCCAGGGTTTTACATTAATAACCAAATGGTAAAAAATACACACAAAAATGTACAACTGGCATCTCTATAGGCATAATTTTATAAAAGAAAGCATTTTAACTCAAGAAGAGTGTGACAGATAATTTTAGATTGAAAAAGATTTCTTCAGATTGATTAATATTAGCTTTACAGAAAACTCTTTACACTGTTCTGACTTTACCCTCTGCCAAATCTGTAGAGTAGGCCCATGAGAGAGCTAGGAGTTGGACTCCAGGGCCACAGTCCTGTGGAGAATTAGTGCCAATGTCCACAGACAGAAAAGTGTCTCCCTCTGCTCACAAGACTTCAGCTGGAACAGTCCCTTCCATTAGAGGACAAAACTAAGGAGAGTTTAGGAAAAAGTGCCTGAGTTAAGATACTAGCTATAGAAACAAAAGTGAAAATAATTATTTTACATTAAAAATTGTTCTTGAGAATACCCATTCTGCACTGTCTTTTAAGTTCAAGTGTTCCAAATGAATGTTAACTTTGTTGACCTTACCAATGACAAATCATGTCAAAAAGAAATGAAGGCTAAAAAAAAACCATTAAAATATTTTACATTGTGGATGTTAATAATCTCAATTTCACCATGGAGCAAACAGGAAGATTAAGGAAGTCTAAAATTCCATTCAAAATTGTAGGGCTTTTCAATAACGAAGCAGGCATTTCTGCACAACCTAATTCCTTTGCTGCTGTTTTAGAGCTGTCCATAAGGCCTGGTAGGCAAGCAACCATATATTTTTCCAAGATTTAGGATGGTTGATTATGATAAGCACTATAAAAGTAAGGGAAGGCCAACAACTTTTGGTTAATAATAGATGTAAAAGGACAATTTATGAAACCATAGTAACATTAAAATGGAACAGCAGTTCAGATTCTTTTTTCTTTTTTTTTTGTAAAAAGACTACAGGTTTGTAACAAAGGTATTTATAGTACTTTACCATGTTTTGAGTCGCTAAGATGTTTGTACTTTTGGATGTCAAAAATTAAAGAAGGAGGGAGAAGATGGCCAAGATGGCGGAATTCAGGTTCCCACTTGTCCTGTGAGTCAGAAAGCTGGCTCCTTGCGGGATTTAGGGACGCAGTAGATGATAGCTACTTAGTTTAGAGCTCTGAACCGAAGCCCGGCCTTTTGTGGGAACTTCAAATTAACTACTCCTCCACCAGAACATTTGTTTCCTCAGCCAAGATGGCATCTCTGCCAAAGCACAGACAGGGCTGGAGTTCAGAGTATGAAAGGAGGTGGAGAGGGGCACAAGACAGACCATACATCGGGGCCAGGATGTAGAGGTTGCAGCCGGTCAAGTGGAGGTCCTTGGTAGCTCAATTGGAAGGGGCATATGTTGGATTCAGCCCCTGTATTTCACTTATGCCAGGGGGGTGCATCCGGGCATGGAGTTGTATTGCCCTGAGTCACAACCCAAGCTTGGTGGGATCGCAGAGTCTCAGACTCCAGCCCACCCTGCTTTACAGTCCTTCTCCTGTTGTAGTCTTCAGGCCTAGTCCAGCTCTGAGTGTTATGTTGAAAAGAGAAATATTGGAAGAGGATACTTAAAGCAGAATAGTGGGTTAAGGTGTGGAGAGAATCTAGGTCTGAATTCCAACTGAGAAGTTTACTCTCTTTAAGCCAAACTTGCCTGTAAGGTGAGGTAGAAATAATTATTTTATGAGATTAGAGGCCTCTAAAATATGTGAGCTCTTACGCACAGTGTCAGCTGCATCTGCATAAAACTAGCGTGGAGAACAATGGGGAAGATCCTGTTTAAGAAAGACACTTGTTAGCCAAATATTGGTAAGGTGCAATGGTTCACACCGCAGCTAGACTGGGTTTGAATCTCAGCTTCATCCCTTGCAACCTGTACGAGGTTGAGCAAATTACATAATCTCTGTACTTCAGTTCACTTATCTGAGAAGGGAAATACTAGAACCTAATGAGTGATTTTATGAGAATAAAATGAGTTAATATTTATAAAACACTTAAAAGAGTGACACAGTAAACGAAAGTTAAATTATTACATAACTGAAATATGTTGTTGTTGCTAAAATATAGAGAAATAAAAAAAATTAAGGAAGGAATTTTAAAATTGTTTGAGGGTCACTATGAAGCAATTTTGTATAATGTGAAAACAAAGTAGAGAAATTGCATAGGTCACAACTGTTGGTTAGTTCAGTGGTAGAATCCTCACTTTCCATGAAGGAAAACAGGTTAGATTCCTGGCCAACACATCTCCTGTGCATTCACCACATGTCTGTCAATGGAGGCTAGAGTATTGCTATGATGCAGAATGGATTTCAGTGGAGCTTGCAGACAAGATGAACTAGGAAGAAAGGCCTGATGATCTACTTCTGACGTTCAGCCAATGAAAACCCTGTGGATCACAATGGTCAAGTTTGCAATAGATCATGGGGATAGAGGAGGATTGGACAGTGTTTCATTCTGTTGTGCATGCAAACCCAAAACCAAACCAAGCACACTGCTGTTGAGTCAGATCCGACTCATAGTGACCCCTCCTTGGGTTTCCGAGGCGGCATCATTATGGAAGTCGATTGCCCAATCTTCCTTCCGAGGAGTCGCTGGTGTGTTTGAACCGCCAGCCATCAGGTTAGCAGTCAAATGCCTTAGGCATTGAGGTTGACTCCATAGTAGCTAGCAACAACAGGTATACTGAGAGCACAGCACTTTATTACTGAAGTTATGTAGCACAGCCAGCATAACTTATATAGGGCATTATAAAATGCTGTAGACACAAACTGCAGGTATATTTGGAGATTCCTGTCAAAACAAATCATATCATGTTCCCCTACCATATTGTATTTATGAAATTTCCATGAGTTATGCTGTCAATTTTGAGGGGCAGTCTTAGAATTTTAGAGAAAAATAATGTACTTTGAGAGTATTTTAATAGTTATACATCCAGTGTGAAAGAATAGTATGTTTTTGTACTAATAATATGATCCATTTTGTCATGGGTTCAGTTATTGAAGATTTGAAAGAGTTTATGATGGCAGAAAATTTTGGTTCAATTTATGAAAAGAAGAAATGGTTACTTGAAAAATGGCTAAAAGAAAAAACTGACTAAAAGGGCTCAGGAATTTTAATCTATTGTTCAAAACAAATGAAAAATATATTTATGAAATATAGTAAATATTATTTTTGATAATATTCCAAATATTGGTTAAATTAATAGAAAATCTCTAATTTTGGTAACAATAATGTAAACAACCTAGACTGATTTAGTTACTGCACTCAACTAGTTCAGCTAAGGTAGGCTAATCTTTATGTATACAAAACATTTTCTAAGAAAATAATAGTAATAAAATAACTCGAGGAAAACTGGTTCTGGTTAAAATGTATACTTGAGAAACATTTCTTAATAAGATGATGACAGTAATAATAATATTCCAAGGAAAACTACACTTGAGAGAATTTTATAAGACAATAACAATAATTGTAGTAATTATAAATAACTCTTATTTATAATTATAGATGTTACAGAAGACCCTTATGGAATTGCATTTGCTCACAAGTTTTAGCCAACAGCATTGTAGAATATGTTTGATTCACACAAAATGTTATTTCTTTTTAAAATATTCTATAATTCTGTCATAACTATTTCTTATGAGTAAAGTTTGAATACATCAGAAAGGAGACATCTACCATTATTATTATTATTATTTTACTAGAATTCAGTACTTGATATTTAAAAATAACCATTAAAAAGACTTAATAATATATTCATTTATACCACCTAGTTTTCCTTATAACATCTCTGAATACAGGCGATAAAGAACGTTTCATTTGTTCTCATCTCACAAGTGTAGAGGCTGAGTATAGAAACTAAGTATCATTCATTACTAATGAACTTGTAATAGGACTAAAAAGGAGCTCTGGCATTTGCCTACTAACCAGAAGGTTGGTGGTTCAAACCTACCAGCTGCTCCACAGAAGGAAGATGGGGCAACTCACTTCCATAAAGATTTACCACCTCGGAAAACCAGTGGGGGTTTTATGAATTGGAATTGATTCAATGGCAGTGAGTTTGGTTTTAGTTTGAATAGGACTAAGTGTGTAATTTACAATTATTTTCAATCTTTAGCCCATTAATTCCTAGACATTTTTGGTTGTGCTTATATAAAGTTTCAATACAGTATCCTACACAAACATGTGATACTTTTTTCAAGGAAGAGTGAAATCTCATAAAATAAAAAGAGCTACAGGCTAAATGACCTAAAAAAGGTTAAAAAAAAGTTTTTAGTAAAATATAAATAAGAATTGAGATATTATTTCTCTGGAGTTCATTCTTTCAAAGTTATTTATTGAACACCTTTCTATCAGTGATTGAGATCTGCAAAGAGCAATAAAACTGGCTCATGCCCATGAGTAGCTCACCTCATATCAGGAAAGGCAGGAATCCTGTTCTATAGTAGGGAAGATGACATGTGCATTAATCACTTCCATACAAGGCGGGAAGCAGTAAATGTAATTCAAGAGCTCCAGATACCATACTGTGAAAGTTCAATAACACTATCCTTTCTTATTTTCCTGAAGTAGTAGAAACTGCTGTGTATTAATAATATCAGAAAGGAAGGACACTTAGCAATTGCAGTAGGAGGCAGGCTAGTATAGTACCCCACCCATGTATGTAGGACCAGGGCTCTGTCTGTGGGGCAGGGACACTGAAGACACCAAGGAAGTAGAGGAAATAGAACAGGGTGGCAAGATCCAGGATCATTTTCAAAGAAAGCTGAATTGATAGGAGCCTAAATGTTATAGAGTGGGCCAGTTTCAGGGGTGTGTCATTAGTTACCATCCTGTCCCCAGAACTGAGGTAGCATGATCTGCAAGTCCTCTGAGTTGAGAAGAAGTGCTCCTGCCATGGATTATAAGCACCATCAGCAGCCAGAATAGGGCAGTGGTTGCTCAGTAGTAGAAATCTTACCTTCTATGCCCAAGACCAAGGTTTGATTCCAGCCAATGGACCTTAAGCTCAGACACCACCCATCTGTCAGTGGAGATAATGTATGTTGCTATGATGCTAAACAGGTTTCAGTGGAGTTTGGAGTAGGAAAAAAAGGCTTAGTGATCTACTTTTGAAAATCAGCCAATAAAAACTCTATGGATCATAATGGTCTGATCCCCAATGCATCATGGGGATGGTTCAGGGACAGGCAGCATTTTGTTCTGTTGTGCATGGGGGTTACCATGCTTTGGGAGCCAACTTAATAGTGACTAACAACAACATCAAAAGTCAGGTAGGGGTCAGTTCTTCTGCATCTTTTTAGCTAGTATTCCTTAGATCTTCCTAGAGGGCCAGAGCCAGCTCTGTAGTCAAGCATTTATCTGGGACTTTTGGTTATAATGTAGTGGGCTGGTTCTCTGTAAGCCTCACAGCAGAATAAACCCATTACTTTGTTTAGAATGAAACAGGCCTGCAGTGCTATTTTAACACATGTGCTGTGTCACCATGTAGAAAAAGCTTGATGTTACCACTTAATTCATAGAAAAGGAGCCTGTTCAAAACTCCCAGGTTTTAATTTAAAACTTAAAACATTTAAACTCACACAAAGACAACCACCATTATTTGATTAAGTGATTTTATCTTTATTAGAAAATAATGCTAGTGTTAAATACTCATTTTCTTACTTTTATCTTTTTTATTTTTTTTTACTGAGCTTTGTAATCAGCTTTTTATCAAAGTTTAATTTATTCTAATGATTAAAACCTTAGTATGAATTTGAAAATTGCCAGAAATAGGTCAATAATTCTGAAACCAATCTAAATAAAATGTCTTCAGATGAGAGGAGAGAGCGAGCTTTATCTCTCTAGGCTCATTATGAGTGTATTGCAAAGATAAGTGATTGTAATAGAAACAGAATTAATCACTCTGTCATGTTTTCCCACCTAGCACTGCAAGTCACAATAAGGGTTTTTATTTGGATATTATAACAATCCAGGGAGTTTTGGTAGCATAGTGCCTAAGGCACTTGACTGCTAATGGGAAGGCTGGCGGTTCAAACCCACCAGCCACTCCTTAGAAGGAAGATGGGGCAATCTACTTCCATAGTGATACTGCCTCGGAAACCCAAGGAGGGGTCGCTATGAGTCGGGTCCAACTTGACAGCACATAACAACAACAACAACAATTCTAGCTCTGGTGGCGTAGTGCCTAAAGCATTAGACTGCTAACCAGAAGGTTGGCAATTCAAACCCACCAGCCACTCCTTGGAAGGAAGGTAGGGGAATCAACTTTGGTAGAGATACTGCCTTGGAAACCCAAGGTGGGGTTGCTATGAGTCAGATCCGACTCAATGGCAGTGAGAGTGAATGAATGATACTGAAATTTGCAATATTTTTATCTGAAATTAATATGCAATAATGATAACTATCATATTATAAATTTTAAAGAATGATGCAAAATTCAAGAATTACTGATTAAAAAACAATTCTTCTTACCAGTATCATCTACTTCATGGTAATATATAATGCCTTCATTGATTCCTGATTGAATTCCATAGGGTACTATTCTTTTCCTTTTTGATTTTCAGCTCACTTTCCCTCTGTCCTGTACTAGTGCTATCCTCAGCAGTTGTCTTTGTTGTTCTTCCTCACTGGTCGTCTAGTGAGATCTACCTCCTTTACCTTTAAGCATACCTGGACACTAGAATCCACACTGTGCTCCTTATCCTTTCTCTAATGTCAATAACTCCATCTGTGGCCTTGGATCCAGCATGTGAAGATCCAATGTCTACCTGGGGTGTTTGTAGGAAAATCCTTACTAATGGGGATGCATTAATTTTTAACTAGGCCACTTGAGCTGCTGGCTGGTTTAAGAGCACTATGGAACTGTTGTTTAGACTATAGATTATTAACAAAATCAAACCAAACTCATTACCATTGAGTTGGATGCCACTCATAGCGACCGCTTCTTCGGTTTCTGAGGCAGTGTCACTAGGGAAGTAGAGTGCTTCATCTTCCTTCCGAGGAGTGGCTGGTGGATTTGAATTGCCTGCCTTCTGGTTAGCAGTCAAATGCTCTGGTAGCATAGTGCCTAAGGCACTTGACTGCTAACCAGAAGGCTGGCGGTTCAAACCCACCAGCCACTCCTCGGAAGGAAGGTTGGGCAATCTACTTCCATAGTGATACTGCCTCAGAAACCCAAGGAGGGGTCACTATGAGTTGGGTCCGACTCGAGGGCACATAACATCATCTAGTAGGCTTGTTAAAAAGATGATCCCTGGGCTGCATGCCAGACTTACTGAATCAGAATCTGGGTTTGGGAATCACAAGCTCCCCATGTGATTACTATGGAAAACAAAGTTGAGAACTATTGACTTGATGTGATAACAGGGATTTTATTAGTTATGAATGCTCTGAAGTTGAAACCTAAGGTGAGAAAACATATCTGTAATATGAAGGAAGAATGCCTCTCACAGCAGAAAAGTTAGTAAACAGAGGGCAGAAAGCCCAGTGGAGAGGATAGAAAACCCATTTGTCAGCAAGTCTCATTGTATCATTTCATGATTATTTCCAGTTTAATGACTAAAAGCTTTGAGTAATCCACCCTAAAATGAAGCATCTTCAAAGGCAGCTTCCACATGAAAATGAAGTAGAGGGGACCAATATTAGCTCCCCCACCTCCCTCCAGTGAATAAGTCAGCACTCAATGCTTTCCCCTTTGTCTCCTCCGTCTTCTGTGATCTGGGTTTGACCGGAGAGAGGAAGAGAGAGCAATACGTTAAAATTGCTACTTAAAGAGCTCATTGCTGCTTATGACTGTTTACTTTCTGTAGAGACTCTTTAGTAGGGAGCAAAACTAATGAAAAAATAATAGTGAATGGAAATTTTATAAAATTGCAATACAGTTTTGTAATAATTTTATCCCTTTCCTCTGTAATTTTTTAAATCTCCTTCTTTTATTGGCTCCCAACTTCTATCTTCATGTATAGAGATGTTCCTGTCTTGATAAACTTTGTTATTTTCCTTTTATTCTCATTCTACAATTATTGTCTCATTTTTCTACTTCCGTTCATTACCAAAATTCTCCAGTGATTAGTGTCTATCAGCTGGATTCATCTTCATGCAACCCACTTTAATTTTACCTTTCCATTTCAATGAAACTCCTTTCTCAAATGTCATCAATGGACTCTGCTTTTCCAGATACAATGGCTTTGCTTCTTTTCACAGAGATTAAAAGCCATAAAAGAGTAATAGAGTCCATTATGTATCATTTGGGAATCAATCCACCAAAACTGATAATTAATCACAAGTTTTAGCACAATGTCATTTCATAAAAGCCCATAGATTTGCAGATTTTCACCTGGTTGTGCATGGTTACACTTCATCACTATTTGAATCTGCCCACCATTGCATTCATGGTTTAACTTCTTATTTATTATAATATGCAGAGAATGAATATGAATGGTTGGTGGGTTTGAACTGCCAGCCTCTGGCTAGCAGTCAAATGCCTTAGGCACTATACCACCAGAGCTCCCTATAGAAAATTTCAGTATAGTATAATTTACAAATAAGCCACATCACATGCATCTCTGTTAGTTACATGGTTCTGAACCTTTGTATTATTTGTAATATAATACTCTATAAAAATATTGGTAAAGACCATGTCATGCAATAGATGCATTGTTCATGGGTAAATCAAACTATATGTGTCTAATCTAGTGATATTTTAACTGATTAAGAAAATTATCTATTTAAATGTTGGAAAATGAATCTTTGGTTTGTTTTGTTTGATTTTTTTTAAATAACTATATTTATTAATAAATGTAAAGAAACTTAAAATAGATGATTAAGTAAATGATAAAGGAGATAGAATAAAAATAATATGTTTTATTTTATAAATTTAAAATCTCTGGGATTTTAAATTTAATCTTTCTGGAAATTAAGGCTCATTTTGTATTTTATAACAAATACAATAGTGAGATCCTTTGATGATTCTCCAATCCTGTCCATAATATATTGATCAGAAACTCGTGAATCAAATACACTATACTAATGAACTGTATTTAGTAGGGTGATATTAAAATTTATTGAAGACTACTTGCAGCAGGCTGACATTTAAACAGACAGCCTGAATAAGTTTTCTCTTTGTTAGTATATCAACTTGCTGCAGGCATGCTCTAAGCATGGATGTTTGCTCTAACCTACAGGGAACTAAGCTTATCCTCTCATGCCACACAGCATGGTAGCAAAAAAGGTCTTTATATAGCAGGACAGTAATACATCTGAAAGCTTCTTTAAATACACCCACTCCTCACTTATCAGCATGGTTAGGCTCTAAAAACCAGGTTGCTATGTGAAAACTTTAGCGACCAAATAAATGCTCCCCAGGGTGCAGGTGTCATTTTGGAAGCGGCCACGTGGTTGCTGCCTTGTCAGTGGGCACCATGGCTTCCTTATTTTGGGCATGTGGGTCAGCTCTTGCCATTTCAAACCACAGGCAGAGAGCTGCTTGGGTCAGGACCAGCACTACCCTGACCCATGGGGGTAGTTCTTGCTCTCCATGGAACCCCCCCCAAGACCCTTCATCCCCGCTCCAATGCCCCAAGCTCACAAACCAGATGTAGGGGTCTGCCTGAAGTGACTGCCATGTGTCCACTCTGCCCCCCTCTGTCACATTCTCACTGTGGCCTGAATCCACAGATTCACTCAGAAGGTGGTGTAGCCAGCAGCCCGCGAACTGGCTGGGGAGGCCAGGACCCAAAGGTGTACTTCTGGCCTTTTTTTTTTTTTCCTTTTAACTTTATTCACATCCAAGATTTGGGAAAGGGTGGTCCGGGGAATTAAGGACTTGGGGCTCAGGAGGAAGGCAGCTTCTCACACAAAGCATGAATCTTGACCTGGCTATATGGTGATTTAAGTCGATTTTTTACTATTGTCCTAAATGTGAAAATGTCAGATAACAAGATACTCAATAAGCAGAGAGTCGGTGTAACTCTTTGTTTCCCTACATATTTCTAGGTGAACACCACATTTTCCATAAGTTCTCTGGTTTACTATCCTGTCCTGTTGTCTGTAAAATGCCTCCATGCTTCCCAAAGAGAACAAAAGCATTGCTCTCCTAAAATACTTCATTAGTGGAGACAATGTGTAGCAGTGTGCCACCATGGCATTCTCTGTTTAGTGATGCTGTAGGCTTGAAGAATCACAGAACATCTGTGCTGATTTCGTCATGAAATGGTCAAAGCTTTGTAATATAAATTGTTAGATATATGGGCAGCATGTGATAATGATTCAGGTCTCAAGCTCTCATCTACCCTTCAATACTTTCCCACCAGTTTTTCACTATATTTACATGGATTACTTTATTAGGATTAATAATCACTACCTTGAATAGAAGCTCTGGTAGCATAGTGGCTAAGACACTTGCCTGCTAACCAGACGGCTGGTGGTTCAAACCCACCAGCCACTCCTCGGAAG
>NW_006921734.1:2718791-2730087 GCF_000298275.1 Orycteropus afer afer
CTACATTCTGTGGGATCACCTTTCTTTGGAATGGGCACAAATATGGATCTCTTCCAGTCAGTTGGCCAGGTAGCTGTCCTCCAAATCTCTTGGCATAATTGAGATATAACAGCCAGGAATTATGGCCACAGAATAGACATATAAATGTAACAAATATGGCTATGTAAAAATAACATAACAAAATTAGAAGATGGTTGTGATTGGGTAAAAAAAAGTGTCATGGCCCTAAGTGATTCATCTTTCATAGTACAGAGACAGTCTGCACGGTTTAAAACAGAAACATTTGTTAAGACAGAAAAATACAACTGGTTCACTCCATCCTCTTAGTAGTAGGCACAGTTTCTCTTTTAATATTAAAAAAAATCTATGGAAAATATCAAGGAGCTCTCGTGGTGTAGTGGTTAAGGCATTTGGCTGCTAACCAAAAGGTTGGTGATTTGAACCTATCAGCTGCTCCATGGAAGAAACATGAGGCAGTCTACTTCTGTACTTCTGTAAGGTTTTATAGCCTTGGACACCCAAAGGGGGTCAACTAAGAGTCGAAATTCACCTGATGGTAGCGAGTTTTTTTTTATTATTGTTATTGTTTATGGACAGTATTATCTTTTGCCACAGTAAAATGTGTCTGAAATTCATCAGTTGTTTACACTTTTTCACCCAGTTAGCTTGTCTTCTAATGAATTCAAATAAAATAATTATTAAATTTTATACGAAAAAACATGATACTTTGAATCCAAGTTTGTAAAATTATTACAACTGAGTAATTTAGGTGGAACCCAAGAATTTAACAGTGCTTGACATCTGATATACATCCAATGAATATTTTGCATGGAGACAGAGAGTGTTTGTAGAGATATAGATCTGCTTAGAGATCCAGAGTGAGGTAGTAGAGACCCTCAGAGTGCAGCTCTGATGAATGGGTGATAAAAGTGAGAGTTTCTGAAAGATGTGAGGAAGTGAAGGAAGCAGTATTGTTAAACTATTGAGATATATTTAATAATGACATAAATTTGAGGGCTGAAAAACGTGAACAGTGTTTCTGTCAATTATAAAAAACAAAGCAAAAGAAGTCAATCACAGAAGGACGATTATATTAGTCTACTATTGTAAAAAGTCAAGGAAAGGTTTATACATGGAAGGAAATTTTCTTTCTTGGTTACCAGGGATGGTGGTAGCAGAGGAAAGGGAAACAAACCAACAAACATATATTTCTTTCTGGTTGTAAGCTTTTTTCAATAGCGTTACTGGAAGCAATGCCAGTAACATATACTTTGAATTTCATGCCACAGAATAAAGTGGAATGCACAGTAATGAAAACCTGATAAGACAGGTGTTGGTCACCCTCCTGACATGTATTCTCTGCTAGGACTGATAACTATAAAACAGGAATCTCACAATTTAGATAACCAAGGTATCTGCTTGGTCAAATGAAAAGCAAGGACTTGACCTTTAATATAATTGAGTGGCTTAGTGGAAACTACTGAATTATGAATTAGAAGACATGATTCCACTTTGGAATAATCACTTTTCTGGGCTTCAGTTTGCTCACGTGTACAATGAAGATACTAATACCTGCCCTGCATATTTCAGAGACCCGCAGTAAAGAACAAATTAGATAAGGGAAGTGAACATGCACTGTACACTAAAAAGTACTGCACACGGCAAGCTTGTTATTCTGGTCATCCTTGATGTTCTGCATGCAGGGAGAAAGTCAGAAAGAAGCAGGAGCTTTACGGTGAATTAATATCTTGTCTCTGGGAGACCTTCAGAGAGCTTGTGTAAAAACAGTGATGGAAAGTTAATTGCCCCCCCCCCTTCCTTTTTTTTAAAGTAGAGATCTTCACACTTGTCTTAAGGAAGTGACTTTTACTGACCTGCTCCTCCTAGAAGATATATGCTGTGTTTTTCCAGCATTTTCATTGCGGTTTCTCAGAATGCTTCATTGGATCCCACCTTTCTTTCTCATAAATTACACAGTTATGGTTTCTGGCTATTCCTCCTGTTTTATCTATCCCATCTGCCTTACTAGCTCCAAATGAAAATTTCTGACTGCCCATCACATCTCTAGACCTGGATGTTGCATAGACACCTCAAGCCCAACATGCGCAAATGTAATTCATTGCTTCCCCCACTCAGCTTCTCCTTCTGGGTTGCCTGTCTTGTTTAACTGCATCATAATCTACTCAATCTCCCAATTTGGAACATAGGTGGCCAGTGATATGGTGGATGGTTCTTACTCTGAAAACAAACTCACTGCCATCACGTTGATTTGACTCACAGCAACCCCTCCTTGGGTTTCCAAGGTGGTATCTCTATGGAAGTAGATCGTCCAATCTTCTTCTGAGGAGTAGCTAGTGAGTTTGAATCAGCTGCCTTCGGCTAGCAGTCAAATGCCTTAGGCACTATGCCATTTGTGAATGTTACCAATGTGTGGTTGTATGATACTGCTTTTATAAAAAGGCAAGAATAGGTTTACAAACAAAGCAACATTCTTTGATGGTTACCAGGGATGGGAAAGGAGGGAGGGAGAATCACTTACTGATAGTAGACACATGTTAATTCTGGTGAAGGGAAAGGCAATACATCATATGGGGGAAGCCAGAACAACTTGGCCAAGGTAAATGAACATACTGAAAAGCATCTAAGAGTAAAGGACAACTATGGTAAATGTGCTATCATATGCAATTCTGCAACAACAGTAATAGCAACCCAAAATTTGAGTGATTACATAGGGAATCAGTTATGCATAACCTGCATAACTGAGCATAGCAGCCATTCCAACAGCTCTACAATTTGCCCCAATATTGTAGTCATCAACAATTCCTTGTGCTTCTACAATAAAGAGAAGTCTTCAGATAATTCTCTACTTATCAGAGACCTCCACTTTAAGACTCATGATACTTTATGACAGTGCTAGCTTTGGTCGGTAAGTGCAGTGGCAATATTCTGAGTATGGATATTATCATTATTGTTTTTAGTTTCCAACTCACAATAACTCTATGAACAAAACCCTGCCTAGTCCTGCATCATCCACAAAATGTTTGCTATATTGAGCCCATCTTTGTAGTCACTGTGTCAGTCCATCTCATTGAGGGTCTTTCCTTTTTTCATTAACCTTCTACTTTATCAAGCATGATATCCTTCTCCAGGTACTGGTCCCTTCTGACAACAGGACCAAAGTATGTGGGATGAAGTATAGCCATTCTCACTTCTAAGGAGTATGAATGCCTAGGTGTTAAAATCATAAAGCAGGATTTTTTTTTTTTTTTTGGTATTCATTTAAACATACACATTTCAACACTGTGTACCCATATGTGTTTGTGTGTGTGTGAGTGAGTGAGAGAGAGAGAGAGAGAGAGAGGAATAATAGTAGTAGTAGTAAATAGTCTCCAAAAGTGGTCCTCAGTATTGCCTTCCCCCCATAAGCCCATATTGCACCTCACTTCAAAAAATGGAACTTACAAGTATTTTAAGTATCAATTTGGGTGACAAGTATTAATTTGGGTGAAGGGAAGGCAATGTACCAAAAGTGAGTGACCAACATGGTGGCACTGAGAAAGAGGAAGACACAGAGAGGTACTCAAGAGGTACAGAAAACAAACCATTTTACATACACACTACTGCATTATCAGTGACAGTAAACTTTAAACTATGGGTAAATAGATGGGTAGACAGGCTGAATGATTTGGTATGTTTAGGCAAAGGGAATATACACATGATCATATATAAGGTTGGCAGATGATATTTTTACATAATATATTTGTATATGTTGTTTTCCTGTAATATATCAGACAGTGTTTGACTGCTATTCCTAAGGTTTTCACTGGCCAGTTCTTTAAGAAGTGGATGGGCCATTCCTTCTTCTGAGTCTGTTTTAGTCTGGAAGCTCCACTGAAACCTGTTCACTGTGGGTGACTCTGCTGGTATTTGAAATACTGGTGGCATAGCCTCCAACCTCATAGCAACATGCAAACCAGCACAGTATGACAAACTGACAGATGAGTGGTACAATGCCATCAGTGATAGGATAATATCCATGTACCTACAAGGAAGACCAATTAATACTACTATTATTCAAATTTATACACTAACCACCAAAACCAAAGAGAAGGAAATTGAAGATGTTTACCAATTTCTTCAATATAAAATTGACCAAACATGCAATCAAGATGTGCTGATTATTACTGATGATTGGAAAGCAAAAGTCGGAAACAATGAAGAATCACCAACAGTTGCAAAACGTGGCCTTAGTGATAGAAATTATGCTGGAGATTGCATGATAGAATTTTGCAAGACGGACAATTTATTCATTGCAAATACCTTCTTTTTTGATGACATAAATGGCAGCCATACACATGAACTTTGCCAGATGGAATACAAAGGAATCAGATCAGCTAGTCTGTGGAAAGAGGCTATGGAGAAGGTCGAATGCATCCAGCCAAAACAAGGCCAGGAACTGATATGGAACAAACCATCAATTGCTCACATTCAAGTTCACGTTGAAGCTCAAGACAATTAAAACAAATTCATGATAACCAAAATAGGTCCTCGATTATATCCCATCTGAATTTAAAGATCATCTAAAGAATAGATGTGATGCATGAACACCAGTGACTGAAAACCAAATGAATTGTGGGATGACATCAAGAACGTCATCCATGAAGAAAGCAAAAGGTCATTAAAAAGACAAGAAAGGAAAAAAAGACCAAAACGGATGCCAGAAGAGACTCTGAAACTTGCCCCTGAATGGAGAGTATCTAAAGCAAATAGAAGAAATGACAAGATTAAAGAGTTTAACAGAAAATTTCAAAGAGCAGTTTGAGAAGACAAAGTCAATTATTATATTGAAATGTGCAAAGACCTGGAGCTAGAAAACCAGAAGTGAAGAACACAACATTTCTCAAGCTGAAAGAACTGAAGAAAAAAGTTCAAGCTTCGAGTTGCAATATTGAAAAATTCTATGGGCAAAATATTAAATGATGCCAGAGACATCAAAAGAAGATGGAAGGAATACACTGAGTATACACTGTACCAAAAAATAATTGGTTGATGTTCATCCATTTCAGGAGGTGGCATATGATCAAGAACAAATGGTATTGAAGGAAGAAGTTGAAACTGCACTGAAAGAACTGGTGAGAAACAAGACTCCAGGAATTTATGGAATATACATTGAGATGTTTCAACAATGAATGCCATGCTGGAGGTACTCATTCATCTACACCAAGAAATTTGGAACACAGCTACCTGGCCAACTGACTGAAAGAGATTTATATTTGTACTCATTCCAAAGAAAAGTGATCCCACAGAATATGGAAATTATCAAACAGTATCATTAATATCACACTCAAGTAAAATATTGCTGAAGATAATTCAAAAATAAATGGTTGTAGCAGTATGTTGACAGGGAATTTCTGAAAGTGCAAGCTGAATTCCAAAAAGGATGTGGAATGAGGGATATCATTGTTGATGTCAGATGGATCTTGGCTGAAAGCAAAGAATACCAGAAAGATGTTTACTTGTGTTTTATTGACTGTGCAAAAGCATTCAATTGTGTGGACCATAACAAATTATGGATAACATTGAGAAGAAATTCCAGAACACTTAACTGTGCTCATGAGGAACCAGTACGTAGACCAAGAGGCTGCCATTTGATCAGAACAAGGGGATACCTTATGGTTTAAAATTAGAAAGGGAGCATGTCAGAGTTGTATCCTTTCAGCATACTTATCCAATCTGTATGCTGAGCAAATAATCTGAGAATCTGGACTATATGAGGAAGAACGTGACCTCAGGATTGGAGGAAGACTCATTAACAACTTGTAATATGCAGATGACACAACCTTGCTTGCTGAAAGTGAAGGTGACTTGAAACACTTACTGATGAAGATTAAAGACTACAGTCTTCAGTATGAATTATACCTCAACATAAAGAAATTGAAAATTCTCACAATTGGAGCAATAAGCAGCATCAGAATACATGGAGAAAAGATTGAAGTTTTCAAGGATTTCATTTGACTTGGAGCCACAATCAATGCCCAAGGAAGCAGCTGTCAAGAAATCTAATGAAGTATTATTGGGTTGGGCAAATCTGCTGCAAAAGATCTCTCTAGAGTATTAAAGAACAAAGACATCACTGAAAAGTAAGATAGGCTTGACCCAAGGTGTGGTATTTTCAATCACCTCATATGCATGTGAAAGCTGGGCAACGAATAGGGAAGAGTGGAGAAGAATTGATGCATTTGAATATGGTGTTGGTGAAGAATATTGAATATACCATGGGCTGCCAGAAGAACAAATAAATCTATCCTGGAAGAAATACAGCTGGAATGCTTGTTAGAAGCAAGGATGGCAAAACTTCACCTCTTATGCTTTGGACTTATTGGGAAGGATCATTCCCTAGAGAAGGATGTCATGCTTGGTGAAGTAGATGGTCAGTGAAAAAAAGGAAGATTCTCAATGAGATGGATAGACACAGTGGCTGCCACAATGGACTTAAGCATGGAAACAATTATAAGGATGACACCAAACTGGGGAGTGTTTCGTTCTGTTGTATATAGGGTCACTATGATTTGGAACTACTTGACACACCTGACAAAAACCTAACAATATCTATGGTTTATATTTTCTCCCACCAATACAATATTTTGCTGTCAGTGATATTTCTAAAATGCAAATCTGTTACTTCACTGGCCAGGTAAAATCCTTGCTGCTGAATTTCTCAATATACAGAATGGTGATATTGTTCATAGCACTGGAAGTTCTCTTGTTAGGTGAAAGAATTTGCCTTTTATGCAGTAGATAATGGAGAGGTTGTAATCATTTTTTGAGGATAGGAAAACCTAATCAAGTCAGTATTTGGGAAGAGTTCTTTCTACCCTCTCAATAGCAGATTCATTAATTGTTTTTGATTTTACAAAGGTCTGCTAGTCTTAGTTTATAGCATCTAAAAGAAATTTTTGCAGGTCTCTCTCTCTTTTTTTTTTAATGCTTCTTCCACTCTGACCTTCACATCTTCTCATGCTCCAATCCACAGTTATAATTATTTCTCAAACTCAGCCCTCCTTATGCACATCACTGTTTTAGTACATCCCTTTGAGCTCATATTTATGTAAGGATAAAAGCTTTCTGCTTCCTTCCCTTCTGTTTCTATCATCTAAAGAAACTGGAACCAGTTTCAACGCATTAGACAAATATCTCCTTGTCTTTCAAACATCTCCCCAAACAGATGTCAGCTCCTTTGTTAGTATATTTTGACATGGGATAGGGGAATAGTCTTATTATAGCTAGATTTCTTTAAGTTGTCCCTCTGGTGCTTGATGGGTAGTTGATCATGTTTCAATTAAAACTGCCTGGCAAATTCCCTTCACTTTCTACAAACACAATTGCAGGGGTTGTTACTGGAAGCCAGCAATACTTGATACTTTTGTCACTGGCAGATAAGGCTGGTAATTAAAATCATTCCACAGCCATCTGCTGAAGTCTCCTCAATTTGTGGCAGATTATCTGAGTAAGACCATTAAACACTAGGAGACATTTCTTTCTTTGACTCTGTGTAACTCCTGCTAAAGAGCTAGTTCATGCTCTCACGTTGCCAGAAGTCAGACCACCAGCTCAGAAGGGACTGAATGTTTCATTTCTTCATTTTAGAGATACCCTCAGTTCAAGTCTCTCTCTATCTTACTGATTATATAGTCTTGCTTATGCTACTAAGGCTTAATGAGTCTCAGCATTCTCATTCATAAAAAGATTATAATAGTATGTATTGTGTAAGAATTAGAAATTATCAGTGTGTGTGTCTATTTATGTGTGTATCACCATCACCTGGCACTGTGCATAATAAACAGTAGTTATTATTAGATGTTTCTATGCCTTTTTTGCCTCTAGTAGGTCTATCTGGGAATATGAAAACTCTATCTATCCTCTCATACTCAAGTCTTTAAATTGTAATAGCAAGCCGTTGTATGTGGTAAGGCTGAACATTTTCTCTGAAAATTTGGAGTGCTTTAAGTAGCTAAATAAGATATTTCATGCAAAAAATTCCCATCTTGTGACACTCCATAGATCAAGAGGTAGTCCCCAAAGACCCAATGTTATGATGCTTTCAGATAAATCATTTCTCAAGAACTGTGTTACTGGTGTTAGAAAATTTTGTTATACCATGTATGAAAAATCACATCATGGGGCTCACAAAATTGAAAGTCTGAAAGTCTCATATTATTTTTATGAAAACACTGGGATTTGTTTTACCAGTCTTTCATCTTCTGGAAAGTCTGCTGACTGGCAAAATGTCATGTTTAAATCTGTCTGCATTTTGAATTGTTACTGGGAAGTGCAAGCTTTCCTAAATATAATTTTCATCCATTTTGGTAGCCTCACAAAATGCCCTGCATTAGACATCTCAGGTAGGAGCTGCCAACTGTGCTTAGGTAGCATTTCCAACATATGGAATCATCCGGGTACATACCACATATGGGGCTAGTCGTGGCTACTGCCAACTACAGTTTCTCATGCATAAGAAATGTATGCTTGGCTATGTCATTTGTCCACCTTTAAAATCCTTCTGGGTTCAGTGTAAAATACAGTCGCTCTTAAAGAGAACAAAACAGCTTAGGAGATTTTATTTTCCCTCTACAAATGCCCAGAGGCACTAGCTCAGTTAAGAAATAAATTAAATTTTTGTAGAGGAGAAACTGTAATAAGTTTGAAATATCCAGCATTGTTCCCCTCCACTTGTATTTAAAAATGGCTAAACTGATTTAATTCACATTTGCGATGTCAGTTGTCAGGTCGGCATAAAATCTTGTGAAACGATCTTTAATGACTAAAAATAGTGTTGCAATAAAAATTCTAGCTGAAAAAGCTCCACTGCTCCACTGATGGCATCTTAACAAAGCACAACATATAAAAAGCATTTATCACATGATCTTTTAATATTTGCACTAAAATTCTTCTTTACATCAGACCCATGCCAAGCTGTTTTGCAGAATCTGTGATTCATTTAGTCTCTGCATATATAAGAAATCACAGGTAGTTAGCAATCTATTGATTTAACTTTAATTGATTTTTGATTTTATAATTTTTACACAGTATAATAAAATGTGGAAGCAAGACTGGAGAATCTGCTTCCATAAAGGTTCACTACCTTGGAAACCCAATGGGGGTTGTTATCAGTCAGAATCAACTCGACAGCAGTGGTTTTTTTTGGTTTATAATAAAATGCATGTGACTTAATAAATGTATTTTGTAGTACCTTTTGATATCACCATTGATTTCTCTTCTGTTCCTTTGATGATAAAATAATCAGTAGTATTATTGTTTAGCTCTATTTCCTCTCTAGCTCCTTAGCACTGATGAATGGAAGAATTTTCCAGGTTTTTTTTTCCCTCCTTAGCTCTCATTTTCTTTTCCTTTTCTGAAAGACAGCGGTACCAGAATAGCCATACCCTTCACTTCTCTACCATCCTGACTACATAATCAAATTATAGAATATTTTAGTAACCTATAAAATGAAGAGGATTGGTTTTAAGATAAACTGCTTGTATTTAAGAAAATTTGCTGTAATTGAAATTCAATTGCAGGTTATTTCTCTAGTTTACCTATTTTTCTTCTAAATATTTCCTATTCTTCTTCATAGTAATCAATCAGCAAGGTAATTTAACAATTACTACTAAAACAATGTCACTGAAATTGCTACCTTGTTTACAAGAAAATATTCCATGATTTCACAAATTCTTGATTTGAATGAATATTTTTGAAATCTGCAAGAATCAGGACAATACTGCAGATCACAAAAACATCTCAGGACTTGGGAACATTACAAGTCCTTGTGAGGGCTGGGAAATTGAATGGGTTAAGTAACAGTCCTCTAGAGAAAGGATACCATGCATGGTTGAGGGAAAGAGTGATACTGAAGAGAGGGGATAAAGTGAAAGTCCATGTATTAAAAGAAGAATCTCAGTCCCTCCCCCCAGGTCAGTTCTGAGAATTTTAGCAAGAGATTGATGATTCCTCTTTGGGGAAATTGACTAGCTCAAGAAGAAATATCTATGGAGCTGAAACAGGTAGGTCCCTGCCCATCATCCTACAGAGAAGCCCTCCCCTTGCAAGCTCCAGCTTATCCTAGAGTTTTTTCTAGTCAGTTTTTCAGTGCCTCAACCTCCTTGGCTAAATAGCCAAGGAACATCATAAATTTCAGAAAATCCACTGAGGTGTAAGACAGTGATCCAAACAAACATGCTAATTCAGGGAGCAGAATAAAATAAAACAAAAATTAAAAATGAAACAAAGAAAGCTAGGATGATTGGTAGGTTTAGAGAAGAGAGAAAATACTGTACCATTAAATGAAAAGAGTAAGATATTAAAAGAGATTATTCAGAAACTTAAATAAATATCTTGAAAAGTAACAAAAATGATAGCTGAGATTAGAAATTTAAAACTGGGTTAAAAGAGAAAGTAGTAGAAATCTTCTAGAAAGTAGGAAAAAGAGAGGAGAGTAAGAGAGGGAATCAAGCAAATCCTAAATTTGAATAATAGGTGTTTTAGAAAAGGAAAACAAAGAGAGGAAATTACCAAAAGAACAGCAAGAAAGTTTCCCAGAAATGAAGAACATGAATTTTACATTGAAACAATTTACTCAGAACAATTAATTCATGAACAAATATTTACCTCACACTTACTGCTGGAAGATAATTTTCCATTTGTCTCTCACATTTTTCCATATCTTGTGAGAACTATCTTTATAGCAAGCAGCCTTAGCAAATAAAGATAGATTTCACCCTGGAGCAAAGGATAGGTATGCCGACAGCTTTGGAATTACAGGGTGTCAGGATGCCTGAGTGGTCTAAGGCGCCAGACTCAAGGTATACACCTTGCCTGCAGGCATTCTGGTCTCTGCATGGAGGTGTGGGTTCGAACTACACTTCTGACGTGATAGGATCTCTGGTGGCGTAAAGCCTAAGACAGTTGACTCCTAATCAGAAGGCTGGTAGTTCAAACCTACCAGCCACTCTTCAGAAGGAAGGTTGGGCAATCTACTTCCGTAGTGATATTTCTGGGAAACCCAAGGAGGGATGGCTATGAGTTGATTCCAACTAGGGCAGTGCATTTGTTGGTTTCATTTTGGAATTATAGTGTCTTCCTATGGAGTTAGTGATGGCAGAAACACAAGGAGGCATCCTCTTCTGACCTCCTTTACCCTCCCAAGAGGGACCAGGTCTCCGGGAGCGAGGTAAGCACGGGCGGGCTTGTGCTTACTCACTGATCTGCACTGAACACTTTCCCTTGTTACCCTCCCGAG
>NW_006921734.1:2744782-2764508 GCF_000298275.1 Orycteropus afer afer
GGGCAGTGTTTCGTTCTGCTGTGCATGGGGTCGCTATGAGTCAGAAGTGACTCGATGGCACTTATCAACAACAACAACAACCCTGAGAGTATAGGGCAGGCATGCCTACTGTCCGTAATAAGATTAAGGTCCTCAGGGTTCCTATCCCTTGATACAACCAACTGTGTATGCAAGTGTTACCTGGACTTTTTTTTTTTTAAATTATTGGAAATTGGTGCTTAGAGAATTGACTTAAAAATGATGATACTCTACTTACTGCGTTTATTGTTGACTGTTTTTCATCTTTGACCCAGGTGTGTTTTGCCTTCAGTCAGCATCCATGGACTGTGGCAGTGTAACTTGTTAGCTTTAAGATTGGATAAAATGTAAGACATTTAACAGTTTTTGGCAGCTTTGCCAATGAGAATAGGATGCTGACAGATGCAACTTTCAGGAAGAGGGAGGATGAGGGCTTCATAAACTGATTAACAGGATTTGAGGTAAATTAATGGGAATCAGTAGCAAATATAGTAAGTAAATTTTATAGTCAACTAGGCAACAAATAAGAGACCTGAGAGCTCAGTGGTTATATGTTTGGCTCCTAACTGAAAGATCAGTGGTTCAACCCACTAGTTGCTCTGGGGTAGAAAGATATGGCAAGCTGCTTCTGTAAGATTATAGCCTTGGAAACCTTACAGGGCAGCTCTACTCTGTCCTGTGGGATTGCTATGAGTCAGCACTGGAGCAATGGTAAGGGACTTTTAGGCAAAAAATGGTCCTCCCACTTTATTGCCTATTAAAAGATGGAATTAAGGTGGTGGTTGCTAACCAATTAATCAGAAATAGGTTCAAAGGCAGCTGCCAAATAGTGCCCTGATTATTGTTAACTCTATTCTGGGCAGGGGACACCCTTGCCAGTCTGTTATTCCATCTCATGTCTGGCCCATTCTAACAAGTATTACTAAGATTTTTTCTAGTTGAGCAGAAAGATCCCCCCTCACTTCCTGACATCAGTTGCAAAGTCATAAACTCTCATTGAGTGAAAAGTGAGAGTAACTTTTGACTCTTATGGCCAGAAACCAAATGAACTGTTAGGAGTTTGGGTAGTTTGCTTGGAAGTTGAGGGAGGTGAGGGATGTGCAAAGCTTGTTAAGGAAGACTGTCAACAGCTATGTTGTCTTACAGCTCAGTACCTCTTGTAGTCTATTTTGGTGAACTTAGATCTATTCACAGAAGACAATAAAAGTCCTGGGTGCTATAAGGGAGTTTTGGCCCTTTCGACTACACAAGTACATTTCTCTGAGACACACTTTAATCCAAAACCAGAGACACTGACTCGTCTGCTCCAGACTGGATTTACAATGGTGATGAAAGAAACTTTCAGGAGAATGAGAAATGGAACTGAAGAAATCTAGAAATTTAGTAGCAGCACAGCTTGAAACAGAAAGTGAAATCAAAGCCTGGTTTATTGGCCCAGTAAACTGACTATTTTCTCTCTCCACACTTCCCGATCCCACAACCTTATCCCTCCTTCCTATTCTACTCCAAATCTAGCAACTCTAAAGAGAAAGATGTTTAAATATGGAACTGATGTTTCTCTCACCTCAAGGGGGTGGTGTGGCTGAAAGCTATATATACCTGTCTGCTTAATGAGAAGGGATTGAAACTTTTATGACTGTTAGATACAGGTGTCCATCATCCTACCTCATTCTGTGAGGGAGAGGAGAATGCTCAAATAAAAGTTATGGTGTTTCAGTGGGTTTTACTGTAAGAAACAAAAGTTAGTCTTATGAGTTAGGCCCTTTGGGCCAATTCAAAGTACTGTTTTTTGGATTTCATGGCAGAATCCACACAGTTGACTGCATGGATCATAACATATTAAGGATAATATTGAGAAGAATGGGAATTTCTGAAAACTTAACTGTGTTCTGAACCTATACGTAGACCAAAGACTGTTATCTGAACAGAATAAAGGCATATTTCATGGCTTAAAATCAGGTAGGGCATGCATCAGGGTTGTATCATTTCACTATTCTTATTCAATCTGTATGCTGAACAAATAATCTGGGAAACTAAAATATATGAAGAAGAATGTGGCATCAGAATTGGAGGAAGACTCATTAACAACCTGTGATATACAAATGACACAACACTGCTTATGGAAAGTGAAAAAGATTTCAAGCACTTACTGATGAAAATCAAAGACTACAGTCTTCAGTAAGGATTACACCTCAACATAAAGAAACCAAAAATCCTCACAACTGGACCAATAAGCAACAACATGATATATTCAGAAAAGTTTGAAGTTGTCAAAGATTTCATTTTACTTGCATCCATAATAAACACTCATGGATGGAGGAGTCAATAAATCAGACATCGTATTGTACCGGGCATATCTGTTGCAAAATATCTCTTTGAAATGTTGAAGATCAAAGATGACACTTTGAAGACTGAGGTGTGCCTAACCCAAACCATGGTGTTTTCAATCACCTCATAAGCATGAGAAAGCTGGACAATGAATAAAGAAGACTGAAGAAGAATTGATGCTTTCAAAGTATGGTGTTGGAGAAGAATATTGAAAATACTGTGGACTGCCAGAAGAATGAACAAATCTGTCCTGGGAGAAGTGCAGCCAGAATCCTCCTAAAAAGTGAGAATGGCTAGATTTCATCTCACCTACTTTGGTCATGTTGTCAAAAGGGACTAGTCCCTGGAGGGTATCATGGTTGGTAAAGTGCAGGGTCAATGAAAAAGGGGAAAGCCCTCAATGAGATAGATTAACATGGTGACTGCAATGATGGGGTCAAGCATAGAAAAGATTGTGAGGATGGCGCAGGACAGGGAACTGTTCCATCTGTTGTACATAGGGTCACTATGAGTTGGAATTGACTCCACAGCAACTAAACAACAACACAGCAGAATACATCAGTCGCTTTGTATGCCTGAATTGCAAATGCTCACAAACTCAAGCATGGATTTTCCCAATTGGTAAGAGTCATATGTGTGGAAGTGCTACTATCTTAGGAATCTCACAGCTCCAATCAGCCTCTGACAAAAGAAGGTAGCCTTCACTGGAGGCACTGCTTGGGGTTTGGGACTCTTTGCCTCTTTGACACAGCTACCAAGTAGAAGATTTTGTAAAAACAGCTATTAGCTTGCTACTGGACTTAGACCTATTCAGAGAAAAGAAACTAAATGTTGTGGAAGCCTCATGACTCTTTGGACTGATATTCCCATTTTGGGGTAGGTCATCTGGGACTCAATGTCTGACAAGGTGAAAAGGCCAAACAAGCCTCGGTTATTACATGGAAATTGGGTATTCAAGAACATAGTTGATCTAGTGGCATATCAGCTTTAGGTAGAAAGGTGGCACTCCAGTGCCTGAACCAAATCTCTGGCTTAGTGGGGCTCCCATTCACAGGTGCTCCAATAAATGCCTAGTCCTTTTTCACTGATGGTTTGACTAAGGTGAAACCCAATGACATGTATGGACTGTTGTGACGATACAGACTCAGTGCCAATTATGTTGAATTGATCTGGTCATTTTTCTTACTGCATAGAACTCAAGGCCATTCCCATAGCTCTGGCTAAAGTACTCCCCTTGATGAAACTTGCTATATTTTTACTGATCCTTAGTTGCCAATCGCCTGGATGTTTGGTCTGCTACTTGGAAAGCTACAGACCAGCAAATTAAAGATGTATGTCTGAGACCAAGAATTGTGGAAACCAATTGTGATTATTGGTTGAGCCAACTGGATCACTAGCTACTGGCTTCAGTGACTAACAAAGTTAAGGGCCATTTTCTGATGAGACTGATGGCAATGAAGCTGCTGATTGAGCCTGCAGCATCCAGAATGCTACCACTGTTTGCTGGATGCATCATCACACGGATCATGGCAATGCATCCACCATCGTAGAGTGAGCACAAAATAAAGGTATCAAGTGCTTAGGGAAACATCAGCATGTAGCCTTCAGATAACTCTGAAGATCTCTCCAAAGTGAGTCTACCTTTGGTTAATTGGAGGACATATCTGGAGAGATACCTGAGTTTTTATTTTTGCACACTCTACGAGGCACTTATTAACTCTAAGGAAGACAATATGTTGTACAAATATAACCATGGTGTCTTACATGGCTCAATATGAATAATTAAGTAGACTCAATGAAAACATCAAAAATTGTGATGAACTAATAATGCAGAGATGGAGGACATGAAATGTATATGTGGGTGTGTTTTGTGGTAGTGGAATAAGAGGTTGAGGTATGAAGAGCTAAATATGTCATCTTCCATAGTAGTAAGTAATTAGATATTGTCTAATGAAAATTTGAAGATATAGTACAAAAGAAAAGAGCTCTGGTAGCATAGTGCCTAAGGCACTTGACTGCTAACCAGAAGGCTGGCGGTTCAAACTCACCAGCCACTCCTCGGAAGGAAGGTTGGGCAATCTATTTCTGTAGTGATACCACCTCAGAAAACCAGGGAGGGGTTGCTATGAGTCAGGTCCGACTCGATGGCAAACAACAACAATAACAACAGTACAAAAGAAGTACAAAACTAAAACAGCTGAAAGTGATTGCCTTTGGGGTCAGGGAACTGGGTTGAGCAGGGGTAGAGTTGGGGGCTGTGGGGTGTTTTAAAATCTAATTCAACTGTTTGACTTAAAACTATGCATGTACTATTTCTTTTTAAATAATATTTTACTGTGTTTTTGGTGAAAGTTTACACAGCAAATTAGGTTCCTATTTGACAATTTTTATACAAATAGTTTAGTGACATTGGTTACATTTTTCGCAATGTCAGCATTCTCTATAATTGCATTCTACTTTTCCTTTTCCAGCACTCTATCTTCTCCGCCCCCTTATCTTCTCATTTTTGCTTTAGAGTAATTGTTGATTTTAGGTCTCATAGGGATAGTTTTTTAATGGAGCACCATATTCACAGATAATATCCTTTATTTTGTAGGCCACTATGTTATTTTGCTAAAAGGTGACCTCAGGGGACAGCTTTGGTTCAAGGTTTACAGAGTATCTCAGAGTGATAGTCTCAGGGAGTCCTCTAATCTCAACTAGAGCAGTAAATCTGGACTTTTTAAGAATTTGAATTTTGTTTGATGTTTTTCACCTATTCCATCAGGGTCCATCTATTGTGGCCTTGATCACAATGGTCAGTACTGGTAGTTAGACACCATCTAAACTGATGGTTATTGGCTCTGTAGAGTAATTTCTTCTCTTAGACTTTGGTTTCTTTCTTTTTTGACCCTGATAAATAGAGACCAATAATTGTGTCTTAGATGGCTTGAATGCTTTAAGATCTCACTCAGCTCACTAAGATACAGTACATGAACTTTGACTGAGTTGTCCCTTGAGATTAAAATCCCAACCCTTCCAACCCAGAAAACCGTTACTGTGAGGTGTTAGGTTATGTCTGATAAATTCTGAGCCAATATTTTATCCTGCAGACAAACTGTCCAATACTATCTAATAGACACCTTCTGAGAAAATCATAGGCTTTTACTCCTTTCATCCTCCTAATAGACTTCTTTTTCTTTTTTTTTTTTTTAACTTTTTATTGTGATTTTGGTGAAAGTTTACATAGCAAATTAATTTCCATTCAACAACAGTTCATATTTTTGGTTTTGTGACATTGATTATAATCCCCACAATGTATCGGCTCTATTCCTACTTCCTTCCTGTGGTTACCTTGTCCCTGGGTCCTTTCCTATGCATTCCTGCCTTCTGAGCTTTCTCTTTGTGCAAATGCTGCCCTTCTGATCTCCCATATTTGATTTTCCTAAGGAGTGCACCTACCTGGTGTAATAGTTCACGTTATAGCCTGCCTATCATTTGGCTGAAAGTTAAAGCACTGGATGAGTTCAATTCCAGTCCCAAAAGGTGACTATGGGCCATAGTGTCAGAGGTTTCACCAGTCTCTGTCATACCAGTAAGCCCGGTATTTTTTAGGATTTTTAGTTTTATTCCACATTTTTCTTTGACCCAAGATCTCCAATTTTGGTTCCTTTCTGAGTAGTTGGCAGTGGTAGCTGGGCACCATCTACTACTTCTGGTCTCAGGCTTGTGTAGGCCAAGGTTCCCATGGTCTACTCATCCCTTGGACTAATTGTTTACACTGTTGTTATGTGCTGTTGAGCCAGACCTGACTCATAGCGACCCCTCCTTGGGTTTCTGAGGCAGTATCACTACAGAAGTAGATTGCCCAACCTGCCTTCTGAGGATATGTTGTTTATTTTCTTCACTCTGCTTTGCTTTGGATGAGAAGAGGCCAATAGTTGCATCTTGGATGGCTACTTGCAAACTTTTAACACCACAGTCACTACTCACCAAAGTAGGATATAGAACAATGTTTTTGTGTACTATGTTATGCCAATTAAGCTTGCCGCCACCCACAACCATGGTCCCAAGCCCTCAGGCCCAGTGACTCACTCCCTTAAGCTGTGGCTAAGAAGTTACCATAACTTTACCCTCTGCTAGCTCCACTATATATATGTGTGTGTGCATATATATATATATATATATATATATATATATATACATATACATATATATTGTTGTTGTTGTTGTTGTTATGTGCTGTTGAGTAGGACCTGACTCATAGTGACCCCTCCTTGGGTTTCCAAGGCAGTATCACTACGGAAGTAGATTGCCCCATCTTCCTTCCAAGGAATGGCTGATGGGTTTGAACTGCCATACAAATACTTATGTAGAAATATCTTCTGCCAAAATTATATATGGTCATGGATATATTCTTGTTTGTCTACCCACACCTGATCATCTTGCCTGTCTACCTTTGTATCCACCCATAGATTAATGTTTGTTATCACTGAATGATGCAGAACTGTGTATATAATAGTATTTACCTTTGTTTGTATCTATTGCACACCTCTCCATGTCTTCCTTTTCTTTAGTGATAATGTGCTGGTCACTTGCTTTTGTTATACTTCTTTTCCCTTTACCCGAGTCAATATGCTAGCAATTTTTCCTCTCCTCCCCTCCCATTCCAGGTAACCAAGAAAGTTTCCTTTGTGTGTAAATCTTTCCTTGACTTTTTATAATAGAGGATTCATACAATATTTGTACTTTTGTGATTGATTTACTGTACTCAGCATAATGTCTTCCAAGTTCATCCACATTGTGAGGCATTTTGTGGATCCTTCATTATTCTTTAATGTTGGATAATATTCCATTGTGTGTATGTACTATAGTTTGGTTATCCATTCACCCACTGATGGGCACTTACATTGTTTCCATCTCTTTGCTATTGTAAATAGAGTTGCAGTGAATTTGGGCATGCATGTCTTTATTCATGTCCCATCTCTCACTTCTTTAGGATATATATCAAGTCATGATATATGGACACTGGATCACATGGGATTTCTATTTTCAACTTTTTAAGGAAGCACCATAATGTTTTCCACAGTGGTTGTACCTTTATAGTTCCACCATCAGTATATGAGAGATCCAATCTTTCTATACACTCAACAGCATTTGTTGTTTTCTGTCTTGTTGAACTTTATGTATGTCCTATTTTAATTAAAACAAAAAAAGTCTGTCTCAAAAATCTCTTCTTTTTTTTTTATAATTTGTTGATTTATGAGAAATAAAGTAAGACATGTAGGCAACACAGTTATCTGGAACTTCAAATTCCATGATTAGCTGCAACTACAATATTTATAGATGTTATTATTTGTACAGGACTTAGTAAACATTTGAGTTAATTTATGAATGCCACATCTGCTATTTTTATCAGTTGTTTCCACTCAATCTTGCAAGGCCCCCTTTTTCACCATCTGTTTTCTCCAGTTCACTCCAGCAGTTTTTCAAGATTTTTACTCATATTACTTTTGTTTCCTTCCTAGAATCTTTTTTTTTCTTTTCTCAATTTTTTTCTCTTTTTGGCTTAGTACCTTATTTTTTCTTCAAGAATCTAACCACAGAATTCTTATCTATTCTTGTAGAAGATATTGGATGCTTATGACAAGAGAAGAACAAAGAAATTCTGTGCTTTGGTCTGTAACTACTCACTTCTGTAACTTAAGCTATGTATTATAAGAAGTCAAAACTAGCTCTGGTTAAATCTGTAGGGAGACATGTGAATCTGCCAGCAAACATATTGTGATTCCAAATGAAGTCTTGTAAGCAGTGATAAGAATCCTGCTTTGTCACAATGTGCTGGGGAAGAAGATCCTGACAGAAATCCTGGACAAGATTAATGGGAAATATGAAATGGGACTGAACTGAGAGACAGTTAATAGATTGCCTAGCACCATTGTAATTTGAAAATAACAGAACACATCGAGAATAATCTATGAATACTGAAAACAGCTAAGTATTTAGATAATTTTGTAAGTATAAATGTTTAGAAACATTAATTGCCTTGCAGGTATCAGAAAGGATTTCACCAATCAAAATATAGCTATTCAACATTTATATTGTGTCCAGCCTTTGCAAATAATTTCCAAATATTATACAGTCCTATAAAAATTTCCATTTTGGTTATATATTTTTGTGACATAGTTCTCCATCATCTTTTCCCAGATGGTTTCACTGGCATTATACATTATTTAAGTATAATGTTAAAAAGATATTTAATTAAGGCACATCACGAGGCTTGTTCAATCCCAGTTCATCACTTTGTTTTAGTTAATTAATTACTCAATTACCAAAATATAAGAAAACTTCAATTAGCTTACTAGAGCACATAATTGAAGAAGAATGTGAGTAAATATGGTGGAAATAAAATCAGAGTAAAGAAAAAAAAAAAAATCAATCCCTTTCCTGAGCATCTAGAGTATGGTAGATATTGTGCTAAATGCTATAGATATACAAAGTGATTAAAAGCTGTTTCCTTCCCAGCAGCTTTTTAGGATTTATAATCTAATTGGTGACACTGACCTGCACAAACGTGTTGTAGTTTTGTGCCTGGAGTTGTCTCCAACTCATAGCGACCCCTCCTTGGGTTTCCGAGGCATTATCACTACGGAAGTAGATTGCCCAACCTTCCTTCCAATGAGTGGCTGGTGGGTTCGAACTGCCAACCTTCTGGTTAGCAGTCAAGTGCCTTAGGCACTATGTCCCCAGAGCTCTTAAAGCAAATATCTAATCCTCTTTCACTTCAAAGCCAAACCAAAAAGAAACAAGAAGGTCAATAACCTTCTGATTTGTTTTCAAAATAGCCCACCCTTGCTTTCCCTTTAGGGAAGGCCTTGGGCAGCACTCCTAGCAATATTTGCTATCTGGCATTTAAACTTTATTTTGGTTATTATTGCATACTACTGGTAAAGCTATATATTATTTGTCAAGGGCCTTATTATCCTGAAGAATAAAAGATACTACAGAAGTTAAATAACATTATGTCTACGAAGACATGGCCAGGCTTAAAGCTAAGCATTTCAGTCCCACGTAAGCTTTCCGTATTACTGTCTCTTTGTAATGCAAATTGTTTTATAGCATAAGGATTTTCCCTGTACTGGGAACCTTCTCTGAGAGCAAGGCTGAGACTAGCTCATCTGCAATATGCAAGAGTTCTGCTGCATTATATAGACACCTCAAAGCATCAATGAAATCAGTCTGACTACGCTTAATGTAAGTCATGGTGCACCAGCCACTGGTTTAAAATGGTGTTTGTGTGTGTGTGTGTGTGTGTATGTGCAAGTGTCCACATGGATTTTTTTAGCACAAATTTTATGGAGAAATTATGTAAAAAGAATGAAAGCCACAGAATACAAATTATTAAGATGATCACAATTCTTTCAGAAAGAGAAATTGCCACAATGAAATTGCTTTAACACCATTTTAATTAAATCCTTCTGATTTTGGCTTTATCTATAGCTTTTCAAACATAATTTTCTGAAAACTTTTCCTAAAATATAACTTTTGAGGTTGTTTTACTATCATCATTCTGTTGAAACTAAGTTCTCAGTTCAAGATCTCTTAAAAATTTGGTGAAATTTCACATTTATCAGAAGGAATTAAAAAAAAAAAATTTGATTAGGAAGAGGAATTAGGTCACGAAGAAAGGTCAGCAATGATGTAAATGAAGAGCCAACTAGAAAACAGCCATGGCAAATACAACAAGAAAACTACTCATATATTGTCATGGAAATCCTCCATTTGTCCCTAAAAGCCAATTAATTTGTGGTTTGCAGAATAACACACACATCTTATGAAACCAACAAAACAAAACAAAAAAACCAAAAACCCAGTGCTATTGAGTTGATTCTGACTCATAGGGATGCCACTGGGTTTCCAAGGTGGTAAATCTTTATGGAAATAGATTGCCCCATCTTCCTTCCATGGAGATGCTGGTGGATTCAAATGTAAATCTTCTGATTAGGAGTCAAATGCCCTAGGCTCTGTGCTATCAGAGCTCTCTCACAACATACACAAACCAGACCAACTCACTGCCCTCGAGTGGGGTCAGACTCATAGCAACCTCTCCTTGGTTTTCCGAGGTCTGGTAGCATAGTGCCTAAGGCACTTGACTGCTAACCAGAAGGCTGGTAGTTCAAACCCACCAGCCACTCCTCGGAAGGAAGGTTGGGCAATCCTACTTCCGTAGTGATACTGCCTCAGAAACCCAAGGAGGGGTCGCTATGAGTCGGGGCCGACTCGATGGCAAATAACAACAACAACAACATCACTACAGAAGTAGATTGCCCAACCTTCCTTCTGAGGAATGGCTAGTGGGTTTGAGCCACCAGCCTTCTGGTTAGCAGTCAAATGCCTTAGGCACCACGTCACCAGAGCTCCCCCACATCATATAAAGCATATGTAAATCAGCACAAGCTACATTTCAGAATTGTGGAGTCTAAATAAAATCTCCAGTCCCTTCATATGTTATTCTTTGAAGGACTCTTCTAAGTATGATCATGTGTGTAAGGAATTTAAAATTCAGTGGGGTTGACAGATTACTACAGATTATTAATCATGTAAACACATAGCTGAATGAAACTAGTACTAGAGAAAATAATGAATGACATCATGTGGAAACAAAAGGAAAAAGGGGAGTAAGTCTGACTACCTTAGGTAGAAGAAAATTGTCATGAATTTGGGGCACTGACTTGGTTGTTGAAGGATAATGATTTCTATGAGGGGAGAATACTTTGAAGTTGAGAAAAAATTGAAATGAAATTTGTCCAGAGTGATGACTCACATTGTGGAGCCAGTCAATAAATACATTTTTTCTCCTATCATCAAAGACAAAGGGCATCTGTGCTTGGCATGTTTGAGGAATGAGTAGTTGAAAAGCATGACTGGAGTAGAGGTCATGTAAAGAAATTCTGGAAGGAGACAAGGTGCCACAATGAAAATAGTTGGATCTGGAATCTAAAGCACTTGGGTTCTTTTACAAAACTTCATTTTTCTTTGACCTGAATATTCTTACTTGTAAAATGGGGATAGCAACACTTATTTATTTTGTTTTATTGAGTGGTGGAAATATGATGATGTGTGACAATGTATGCAAGTTATAAAATACAAATTGTCATACAGTATCTTCTATCTTTACTCCCTGCTCAAGACAGATTCATGTTCTCCTCATTCCTTTAACACTTACACATATATTTTCAGAAAGAAGAGCACCTGTAACAAATGTTGTATTTAAAATAAAATTATTCCTCCACTCAGCTTGAGGGACACCATCAGTGATACTTAACACAGCATTTTTCAGTAATGGAATATGATTTTCTATTACTTGTAAAAATTAAACTAATGAAAGCAAGCAATAATTGAGTGCATAGTATGTGCTGAGCACTGCACTAAGGATTTTCCCAAGAATGAATGGTAATCCCCACTAGGTTCATACCATCCTCATTTCATACATGGGGAAGCTGAAGGACAGAGAGGTTAATTACCTTGTTGTGTAAGGCCACATAAACACTAAGAGGAGAATCAGGAGTCAAAATTAGATCACACAACTGTAGACCACAGGCTTCTAATTTCTACCAGATATGGTTCTCCCTATATATGCAAATAAATAAATAAAGAGCTGTTTCCATTCTTTTTACCCTTCGTTGCCCTAGTTCTTTCCAAAAACTTAAACTGTTTCACCATGTCTCAAGGGACAATTTCTATACTAAAATAAACTGACTGCTCCAACTAGAAGGGCTGCTTTTGAAGTCTTCAATTCATGTGCCTTGGAAAGATGAAGGGGAAATTTCTTCCATTGCCCTTATTCCCTTGTCTAAAATGCGTGGTCATAACTTGACTTTATTATACAATCACAAAACATTGAATTAGAAACAGAGGAAGAGTTTAGGTATAAAACATATGAAAGTATGACTTCTAAAATCTCTTTATCAAACTTGTAGCAATTTTAAGATTTTAAATTTTAAATGCAAGGAGCCCTGTTGACACAATGGTTAAAGAACCACTCAACTGTTAACCAGAAGGTCAGTGGTTTGAACTCACCAGCTGTTCTGTGGGAGAAAAGATTTGGCTTCTGTGAAGATTACAGCCTAGGAAACCCTATGGGGCGGTTTGACTTTGTCCCATAGGGTCACTGTGAATTGGAATTAACTCAGTGGCACACAATGGCAACAATATATTAAATGTATGTCTGCACCATGGAGTAAAGGTCACCTGTGTATGGCTATTAACTCAAGCCCTTTTGTGTCTGTCTTTTTCCTCTTTCTGTGTAGCCTTTGGACATTTGGTGTCCATTATATCCAACTCCAGTATACCTGAAGGGAATATATCAACACATGAAAATTGCACTTATCATGTAACAGCTCTAGGCAGGCGTTTTGTGCTCTATGGTGACTGAAGAAGCTTCTCTCTGAGGTTGTTATCTATCTAAACTATCTTTGTCACTAGTATTCTAGTTTAGGAGCTCTGGTAGCATAGTGGCTAAAGCACTTGACTGCTAACCAGAAGGCTGGCGGTTCAAATCCATCAGCCACTCCTCGGAAGGAAGGTTGGGCAATCCTATTTCCGTAGTGATACTGCCTCAGAAACCCAAGGAGGGGTCGCTATGAGTCGGGGCTGACTCGACGGCACATAACAACAACAACAACAACAACAGTATTCTAGTTAACCATGTATTAACTGAGTAATTGAGGGAAAAATAAGATAACAAAGAAAGATGGAGACTAAATCTTTACCTTTAAATATTAGTGGTTATAATGGATGAAATCATCATCAGCCATATATGGAGGCTATTGCTGTGCAGTCGATTATGCAGGTGATTCTCAGAATATGCAAAATATGTCACCTCTCTCCAGCGTACCAGATCTGCATTTCCAGTTCTCTATGGAACATCTCCATCTGACGAGAGCACAGACACTTCTAACTCATTAGACTCTAACCCAACCATCACTTTTCCTACACAAATTTGTGATAAACCCTTATATATTCTGGTGGATCTCTTGGATCTGTCTTCCATAACTGCAATTTTCTATCTAATCGTATACAAATCTTTAGCTACATCCATTTTATTTTGCTTGATTTTTGGTACTCATATTGTTCTCAGCAGTGCTCATTCTCTCTCATCATTCTTCTAATTTCATCTTTATCTCTTTTTTTTTTCTTACACTACTTTCCTGAGATCTATCCTGAGCAGCTGTATCTCTGCTTTGTGCTCTTGTTTCATATCCGCACTCACATCATTAAATTAAAATGTTTTCCATAATAGTTATTGGATTAAATTTGTTGTTGCATGGTCTTCAGCTGATGTTTCTTTTCACTATTACTTTATTGTGTTTTAGGTAAAAGTTTACATAGCAAATTAGGTTCTCCTTTAACAATTTTTATACAAATTGTTCCCTACCAGTGGGTACAATTTTCACAATGTGTCAGCATTCTCATTATTTCCATTCTGTTTGTTCTGCTTTTATTGATCTAGTTCCCTCTTTGCCATCTCATCTTTGCTTTTGGATAACTATTGACCGTTTGGTCTCATACAGTTAATTGTTTAAGGGAGCACTTTACTCATGGATGATATTGTTTATTTTATAAGACAATCTATTATTTGGCTGAAATGTTATAATGATTTATTTCATTCAGCATAGGGTCCTCCAGATTTATCCATGTTATGTTTGCAGACTCCTCATTATTCTTTTTAATTGTGTAGTATTTCATTCTATGTATGAACCACAGTTTATTTATCCATTCCTCTGTTGATGTGCACTTAGGTTGTTTCCATCTTTTTGCTCTGTGAATAATGCTGCAGTGAACATAGGTGTATGTATATATGTCTATTCATGTCATTGCTCTTTTATCTCTAGGATATATACCTGGGATAGGGATTGCTGGATCATAAGGTACTTCTATTTCTAGCTTTTTGAGGAAGCACTGTAATGCTTTTGGTAGTGGTTGTACCATTTTACAATTCCACCAGCAATGTATATGAATGCTATATCCTTGTTGATTTTAACTCTCAAAGGAGGTCAGTTATACTTGGAGTAGCTATTTATAAGCAATACTGGAAAAGGCTGAGTGGAAATTTTTCTAGGGAAGCTGTAATTTTACTTAAGAGCTAGGGTTATGCCTATGAGTCTGTTTAGCTTTTACTTCTCTCCATATGGTAGAGAAAGGTAGATGCTAGATTGTTAGCAGGACAAAGCCTCTGTTCTCTGCCAACCTTCTCCCTCCTCTGCCACCTATGGGGATCTGCATCTTTACAAATGTAGATTGCCTGTACCAAGTCTTATTTAGCAATGTCTCCTCTGCCTCTCTAAGAGGATAGTGGTGGTTCCTTGGCAAAATTTGCACCTCCCATGTAGGAAGTCTGGGTTTGACTCAAGGCCAATGTACCTCAAGCACAGTTACTCCCCATCTGTCAGTGGACGCTTCTGTGAGTAATGTTGCTGGATAGGTTTCAGCAGAGCTTACATACTAAGAAGAAAGGCCTGGAAATCAACTTGCAAAAATCAGTCAGTGAAAACTTCATGGAACACAGTGGTCCTGTCTCATGCATGGGCTCACCAGGAGTTGGGGCCAACTCAACAGTAGGCAGCCTATAATCACAGCACCCCCTATTACTCTAACAAAACTGAGTCCAGGGAAGCTCCTACTGCCATTGTCTGTACCCTGTTCCCTGTTGCAAAACATTGAATTTATTAATTTATTCCTCAGGTTCTAACTATCATTTTGGGAGATTTAATTTTCCCTATCTTTTGTGGTATTTAGCCCTGATGTCTTTTTACATTTTCTTCCACTGCAACCCTGCTTGATTTATATGACTTAGGGCAAATTTTTTCATAAGTAAACAAATAAATATTTATTATTGTGAGATTTTTGTTGTTTTACAGTTTTACAAAGAAGTTTGGCTGCCAATGGTTAAAGTGCTCAACTGAGAACTGAAAGGTTGGTGGTTCAAACACACCAGCTGCTCTGCAGGAGAAAAGACCTGGTGATCTGCTCCTGTGAAGATTCCAAAAACCGAAAACCAAACTCACTGCTGTTGAGTCAGATCCTACTCATAACGACCCCTCCTTAGGTTTCTGAGGCAGTATCACTACGGAAGTAGATTGCCCAACCTTCCGAGGAGTGGCTGATGGGTTTGAACCTCCAGCCTTCTGGTTAGCCTTAGGCACTATGCCACCTGTGAAGATTACAGCCTAGGAAATCCCGTGATGTAGTTCTACTCTGTCACATGGGCTTGCTATGAGTTGATATCAAGTTGATGGTACAAACAATAACAACTACAACAACAAAAGTTTTACAAATGATGGCTTCTATGATTGTTCCAAATTTTCTTCTTGTTTTTTGTTGGGCAAAAATTCCAACAAGATAATAAACTATGTCACTATATCTAAACATGTTGTGAAGTGTAACAAATTATTTTAAAGTGAAATTTTTATATATTTCATGAGATCATGGTCATTCAAGAATCATAAATTCATTATTCTTTTCCTTTGAATACTCTTTCTTTCTTTGCTGTTGAAATATAATTCACATACCACAAAATTCAGTCTTTTAATGTATACAATTTAAGAAGCTCCGGTGGTGTAGTGGTTAAGGCACTTGGCTGCTAACCACAAGAATGGTGGTTTGAAGCCACCCAGTCATGCTGCAGAGAAAGATACGGTAGTTTGCTTCTGTAAAGACTTAGTCTTAGAAACCCAAAGGGGGTTGCTGTGAGTCAGAATTGACTTGATGGCAGTTTTTGTTTGTTTAAAGTGTATAGTTCGGTGATTTTCAGGATATTCACTATCACCACTATCTAATTACAGAAAATTTTCTTCACTCCAAAAAAGACCCCAGTGCCCATTAGCAATCGTTCTCTAATCCCTCATATTTCCAGCCTGTAGCAATAACTAATCTACTTTTTGTCCCTATTAATTTGTCTATTATGGACATTTTATGTAAATGGAATCATACAATATGTGGCCTTTTGTTTCTGGCTTCTTTCACTAAGCATAATGTTTTCAATGTTCATCCATGTAGCATGCATCTGCAATTCATCTTTTCACTGAAAAATTTTCCATTATGTGGATTATACCTTGTCTTATTTAGCTGTTCATCAGTTGATGGACATTTGGGATGTTTTTACTTTTTGTCTATTAATAATAATGCTGATACAAATATTTCATGTACAACCTTTTGAGGATGCATATGTTTTAAACTCTCTTGCATGTATACCTGGGAGCTCTGGTAGTATAATGGCTAAGGCACTTGACTGCTAACCAGAAGGCTGGTGGTTCAAACCCACCAGCCACTCCTCGGAAGGAAGATGGGGCAATCTACTTCCGTAGTGATACTGCCTTGGAAACCCAAGGAGGGGTTGCTATGAGTCAGGTCTGACTCGATGGCACGTAACAACAACAAGAAGCATGTATACCTAGGAGTGAAATTGCTGAGTCATGTGCTAATGCTATGTTTTACAGTTTTCCAAAATGGCTGTACCATTATGTGGTAAACCTGTGCAAGCAGGAACTTGGGTAAGGCGGAAACCTGTCAAAGAAGGAAAATTAAAATATTTTGCACTAATAGGATAGAAAAGTAGTAAGACTGCATCTTGTCAAAGCAGAAAACTTGTGAGACACCAAAAAACAAGACAGCCCTGTCAAGTTGCAGCTCTGACAGGTTTCACTGGACATGCCCACCATGTATGAATGTTCTAATTTCTCCACATCCTTGACAGCACTTTTTTACTTTCTTTTTGACTATAATCTTCTTAGTGGATCTAAGGTGGCATCTCATAGACGTTTTGATTTACATCTCCCTAGTGACCTGTGGTGTAGTGCCTAAGGCATTTGGATGCTAAACAGAAAGCTGGTGGTTCAAACCCACCAGTTATTCCTCTGAAGGAAGGTTGGGCAATCTACTTCCATAGTGATACCACCTCAGAAAACCAAGGAGGGGTCACTATGAGTCAGATCCAACTGGGTAGCAGTGGGTAGCTAGTAAATGGCAGGAGGTCTGGTTAGCATTTGACTGCTAACCAGAAAGCTGGTGGTTCAAACCCACCAGCCACTCCTAGGAAGTAAAGTTGAGCAATTTACTTCTGTAGTGATACTGCTTCAGAAACCTGAGGAGGGGTCGCTGTGAATCGGATCTGACTTGAGGGCAGTGGGTTTGGTTTTTGGTTTTGGTTTAATAACAGATGATGTTGAGCATCTTTTCATGTGCTTGTTATTTATTTATATGTCTTTGGATAAACAGGTATTTGATAAACTGAGTTATTTCTTACTGTTGAATTATAGTTTTATAGAATTATTTACATATTAAATATTTACATATTTTAGATAGTAAAACTGGATGTATTTTCTTTAAGATGTTTTGTAAAAATAGACCAAAATTGTGGTGACATGGCATGTACCAATTTCATTTTGCTACTAATGTAGTCAGGTAGAGTATATGCTCTTAAATTCTCCCATAATTAAAAAAAAAAAAATTAAAGTCAATCTCCAATAATGTTCTGCTTCTGATCATAGACCATATTTTCCAGATCTTAATCTACTATATTTATGACAAAAGAAAATCCTGACTTGAGACCATGATGGCTTCAGATCTATAAGTTACTTACAAAGCACACCGCAATGGTTGAAAAACTATTTGCTATCTCATGCGTGCTCTCTTCCTAAATGAATCTAGTATAAATAATTTAATGCATAGTCAATATGATAGATATGAGTATAATAATATTTTGTCATAACAATGGACACAATTTTCCATAGTTGTAAAAGTGCTAAGAGTTATGACATAATACTTTGTTGCTGAGAATAATAAGCAACTTTTATTGAGGTTTAGGCAGTGCCAGGCACTGTAAGTTATACATGCATTAACATCTAAACCTTATCATGATTCTATTGCTAGGTATATTTTATCCTTATTTAAAAAATGCTGCAGTTAGGTTACAGAGGTGTTAGATAACATCATAGTCTCCCAAAGTAGAAAGGGCAGAGTGAGATTAAAGTTTAGGTAGTCTTGCTTCAGAGGTGGGGACCTTCCATTTTTCATGAACTGTACTCTGGGGTCTTTCCAGAGAAAGTCTAACAATTGGTTGAAGTTACCAGGACATACCTTTTCCTTAGCAGACTATTGTAAGGAATGACTAGGAAAGACGTTAAAAGTTCATCCAACTTTTATATTTAAATTATTATAGTTGGAGTATGAATTACCTATTTGTGGATAGATGCAGTAAGACTTTTACTTGAGGTCAGTGCTGGTTCAGTGGTGGAATTTTGACCTTCCAGGTGGGAGACATAAGTTTCATTCCCAGCCAACGTGCCTCCTGCACAGCCAGCACCTGTCTGTTAGTGGGGGTGTGCATGTTGCTATGGTGTTGAAAAGTTTCACTGCAGCTTCCAGATTAAGAAGGATAGGAGCTCTGGTAACATAGTGCCGAAGGCACTTGACTGCTAACCAGAAGGCTGGCAGTTCAAACCCACCAGTCACTCCTCGGAAGGAAGTTTGGGCAATCTACTTCCGTAGGGATACCGCCTCGGAAATCCAAGGAGGGGTGGCTATGAGTCAGGTCCGACTCCACGGCATACAACAACAATGACAACAGGGAAAAAGGCCTGGTGATCCACTTCTGAAACAGCCAATGAGAACTTCGGAGAACTTTGTGGATCACAATGGTGCATCTTTACTCTGTTGTGCATAGGGTCACCATGAGTTGGAGTCAATTCCATGGTACCTATGAGTTGGAGTCAATTCCATGGTACCTAACAACAACAAAAATATTAACTAAAGAGATTACAAAGCTAAAACATGCAGTCTTATTTCTTACAGGCAACATGATGAGGTGTGGACCTGTGATGTGAGGAATTCAAGACATGGTAGACATGGTACTTGCTCTAAAGAACAATATAACCTGCCTTTGCATAGTTGTTTTACATCCCGGGGTAAATGTGCCACAAAGGGCATTTTTTTTTTTTTTTTTTTTTAAAGCACAAACAATTATCAATTCAGTTTAAAGATGGATTGTTCTTGAATGCATCACAAATTCAATTTTGAAATGAGGCAGATTTATTCTGGAATAATAATTCTTGTATTTTCTAGCTAAAAAATAAAACAAACTCAAAATTTCCTATGGGATAAATGTTGCCATTCATGGTATTTCTCATATTAAATTTACCATTCAGTCAACAAATATTTAGTACTTACTTTGCGCCAGGCTCGTTCTCTGAGAGCTTACAGATTTCCCTGCTGTATAAATATGGTTTTTTATATATGATGTTCTTGACTACTGAAAACACATACATATATGCAGACATAAAACTAACCCTGGGGTTCAGTCAGCCCAGGGTTATAGGTGAGGAGAGACAACTCAGGGATGCCC
>NW_006921734.1:2767922-2778589 GCF_000298275.1 Orycteropus afer afer
AGAAGGGACCATTCCCTGGAGAAGGATGTCATGCTTGGTAGGGTGGAGGGTCAACGAAAGAGGGGGAGGCCTTCAACGAGATGGATTGACATGGTGGCTGCGATGATGGGCTCAAGTATAGCATGGATTGTGGGGCTGGTGCGGGATAGGGCAGTGTTTCGTTCTGCTGTGCATGGGGTCGCTATGAGTCGGAAACGACTCGACTGCACTTAACAACGACAACAACAAAACTAACCCACTGCCATTGAGTCAATTCTGACTCATAGTGACCCTCATTTGGCTTCTGATGCAGTAAATCTTTATGGAAGTGGATTGCCCAGTCTTCCTTCCATGGAATGGCTTGTGGGTTTGAACCACCAACCTTCTGATTAGCAGTCAAAAGCCTTAGGCACTGCCTCACCAGAACTCCCTATATACAGACATACCACTTTTTATTTTGTTTCACTTTATTGTGCTTCATAGATGCTACATTTTTTTTTTCTTTTGCAAATTGTAGGTTTGTGCCAGCCCCTATATTAAGGAAGTTTATCAGCACCATTTTTCCAATAGCACATGCTCACTTCATGTCTCTGTGTCACATTTTAGTAATTCTCACAACATTTCAAACTTTTTCATAATGCTACTGCACACTTAATAGATTACAGTATAGTGTAAACATAAGTTAGTTTTATATGCACTCAAACCAAAAGCACAAATTCACAGCTATCGAGTCAATTCCAATTCATAGCAACCCTACTTGGATTTCCAAGGCTGTAAATCTTTATGGAGGCAGACTGTTTCATTTTTCTTCCAGTAAGTGGATGGTGGGTTCAAACACTGATCTTTTTGTGAGTAGCCAAATGCCTTAACCACTACACCATTAGAACTCCTTTCCATGAACTGGGAAATAAAAATTCATGTAATTCGTTTTATTGTGATAATCATTTTATTGCAGAGGTCTGGAACTTAACCCACAGTATCTCTGAGATATATCTCTTATTTTAGTAAATCTGAAATATTAGTTAGAAGCTACAAGTAGGTAGGAAACTCTTCAGAAATATAACTTACTAGTGATTTTTTTTAAAAGCATATATAAAATTTAACTGTTACAAGAATCTACTGAATTTACAGAAAATACTGACAATTGTTTGCAAATGGGCTTTATTCTATTATTTGAAAATATCATTATGAGATATTTTTTGAATTTAAAATATCCTTTTAGTATTGCAATATTTGGAAATGGATAATATACATGTGGTACCTGATATATCTTGCTTACAGTTGTGAAAAGATTGACTACAAGAAACAAAACAAAACCATGAAATATTTGCATAAATTGTTACTTCCACTTCACTGAGGATGCAATACCCATGTAGAACTGCAAAACTAGCATTCAAATATAAAAAAAACATGCACGTGTTTAATCTGTGCTATATGAATGAAGGTGTATAAACATCACAAAAACAGAGGTTTCTGTCTGTTTTGTTCACTGTTATATGAGTAGTAGCTAGAATAGTTTATGGGGACATAGTACCAAAACCCAAACCCATTTCTGATGAGCCTATTTGTACTCATAGTCACCCTATAGGACAGAGTAGGATTGCTCCATAGGGTTTCTGATGCTATAATATCTATGGAAGCAGACTACCCCATCTTTCTCCTGCAGAGTGGCTGGTAGGCTTGAAACGCCCAACTTTTGCTTCTCAGCTTAATCACTAAGCCACCAGGACTCCTTGGGGACACAGTAGAGGCTTAAAACCACATAGTTTCTCTTTCTGTCTATCCTGTGATTAGAATGTTGCTTCTTTGATAATTTACTACTATTTCATTATAACTTTGAAATAAATGGTGATTCACCAATATTTCATTTAATTTCCACAAGTCCTCAATGAGGTTAAATCTAACATTTCTTTCTTACAGATGAGGAAAGTGCAGCTTTGAGATGATAAGTAACCTGCTTAAGATATCTGCGCCCAAAATTGTAGGTTATGGACCTACAATATTAATGGACTTTCAGAAGTGAACTTAAATTTGCATTAGTTTATTAGACAGGAATGTTTACATTCATCATACTGATTTAAGCAAAAGGGGAGTTTACTGACTGTTAACTGAGATGCTCTGAATTTAGTGACCATATGAAGAATATGTTTGATGAACTGAATAACAATGACTGAAGACCAGATGAGTTGTGGGATAACATCAAGAACATCATACATGAAAAAAGCAAAAGGTCATTAAAAAGACAGAAAAGGAAGAAAAGCCCAAAATGGATGTCAAAAGAGACTCTGAAACTTGTTCTTAAGTGGAGGGTGGCTAAAGTGGAAGAAATGATGAAATAAAAGAGCTGAACAGAAGCTTTCAAAGGGTGGCCTGAGAAGACAAAGTAAAGTATTATAATGAAATGTGCAAAGACCAGGAGTTAGAAAACCAAAAGGGAAGAACATGCTCGGCATTTCTCAAGCTGAAAAAACTGAAGAAAAAATTCAAGACTTGTGTTGCAGTACTGAAGGATTCCATGGGCAAAATATTGCATGATGCAAGAAGCATCAAAGGAAGATAGAAGTAATATAGAATCATTGCACCAAAAAGAATTGGTAAGTGTTCAACTATTTCAGGAGATAACATATGATTAAGAACTAATGGTTCTGAAGAAAGAAGTCGAAGCTGCACTGAAGGAATTGATGGAAAACAAGGCTCCAAGAATTGACAGAGTACCCACTGAGATGTTTCAACAAGTGGATGCAGCTCTGGAGGCACTTATTCATTTATGCAAGAAATTTGGAAGACAACTACCTGGCCAACTGACAGGAAGAGATCCATATTAGTGCCTATTCCAAAATAAAATGATCCAACACATTGTGGAAATTATCGAACAACATCATTAATATCACATGCTAGTAAGATCTTGAAGATAATTCAAAAATGGTTGTGGCAGTATATTGACAGGGAAATTCTCAAAACTCAAGGTGGAGTCAGAAGAGGATATGGAACAATGTGGAACATTGTTGATGTCAGATGGATCTTGGCTGAAGGTGAAGATATCAGAAGGTTGTTTACCTATGTTTATTGACTGTATAAATGCATCCAACTATTTGGATCATAACAAATTATAGATAACATTGCAAAGAAAGAGAACTTCAGAACATTTAATTGTGCTCATGAGGAACATGTATGTAGACCAGGAGGATGTCATTCAAAAAGAACAAGGGGATACTGCATGGTTTAAAATCAAGAAGGGTGTATGTACATCAGGGTTGTAACCTTTTACCATATTCATTCCATATGTATGCTGAGCAAATAATCTAAAGCTGGGCTATATGAAGAAGAACACAGCATCAGGTTTGGAAGAAGGCTCACTAACAACCTGTGATATGCAGATGGCAGAACCTTGTTTGCTGAGGGTGAAGATGACTTGAAGCACTTACTGATGAAGATTAAAGTACGGTTTACACTTCAACATAAAGAAAACAAAAATCCTTACAACTGGACCAATAAGTATCATTATGATAAATGGAGAAAATATTGACGTTGTCAGGGATTTCATTCTACTTGGATTGACAATCAACATCAATGGAAGCAGCAGTCAAGAAATCAGATGTTGTATTGCACTGGGCAATCTGTTTCAATGGACCTCTTTAAAATGTTAGAGAACAAAGATGTCACTTTGAAGACTAAGGTGAGCCTAACCCAAGCCATGGTATTTTCAATCACTTCATATGGTTGTGAAAATGATTCACAATGAATGAGGAAGACCAAAGAAGAGTCGATGCCTTTGAATTGTGATGGTGGTGAGGAATACAGAACATACCATAGACTGCTAGAACAATGATCAAATCTGTCTTGGAAGAAGGAGCAGAATGCTCTTTGGAAGCAAGAATGGCCAGAGAATGGTCTCACCTACTTTGGGCATGTTGTCAGAAGGGACTATTCCTTGGAGCAGGATATCATTCTTGGTAAAGCACCAAACCAGAACCAAACTCACTGCCATCAAGTTGGATCTGACTCATAGAGACCCCTCCTTGGGTTTCCAAGGTGATACCACTATGGAAGTAGATCAACATAAAAGGGGAGACCCTCAACAAGATGGATTGACACAGTGGCTGCAATGATGGGCTCAGGTATAGCAAGGATTGTGAGGCTGGCACAGGACTGGGGAGTGTTTTTTTCTGTTGTACACAGGGTCACTATGAGTTGGAGGCAACTCTACGGCACCTAATAATAACAACTGAGAAGTTCAATGAAAAGGCTCACTTTGGGTAGTATTCAATTTAGGGCCTTAAACAATGGTAGCAAATAAAGTAGCTGGGATTCAAAGTCAGTTTGAATTCAGCTGGACTCTACAGGCTGAGCTTTCTAACCTTTACAATCTGCTGCCTATGGAAATAATCTATTCTGGGATGTTGTTTTTATGTCCTGAACACAGTAGAAACTAAGAAAACTATACCTGACCAGGAAAAATAAATGGTATATAATATTTAAAATGCTACTATTTATTTGTTACCTAAAATATATAAGACCCTGTGAGACACTATACTGATACTATTGCTAAATATAAGCAGTCCCATAGGTAGGCATTATTTTCTTGATGGGTGGTGCAAATGGTTAAGCACTTGATTTCTAGCTGAACGATTGGCACTTTGAACCCATGTGAAGGTACCTCAAAAGATAGGCTTGGTGATGGCTTCTGAAAGTTCAAAGCCTTGAAACAAACCCCTATGAAGTAGTTCTACTCTACACATTGGGGTCACCATGAGTTGAAATCAACTTGATGGCAACTAAGAACAATTACAACAGTAAAGCAAGGCTCAGAGAACTGAAGTGTTTGGCTCAATATTATAGATGTGGGATGAGTCTGCAGAAATCCCAAGCACAGGAAGTCCAGAGCTCAAACTTTCTTCATGGTACTGTACTGCATTTTGTTACATTGCACTGTCTCCCATATTTCCAGAGTGTGTTTTGGGTAAAAACATGGTATACATGGTATGGAAAGACCACGGGACAGAAAAGAGGAGTTTTATCTCAATTAACTTATTCCTGGAAATATGTTGTCTCACTGCTGAAAACACATATACATACTTTGATATTAAACTAAAGCAACTGTAAACTGACTGAGAGATTTAGTAAAAAGATATGATCCTTCCCCATTTAAATTCTATGCTACTTGAATCTGTTTCACTTTGGATTTAGGATAACAGGAATTATTTAGAAATGCTACAAATTCTAATAATGCCTTACAAATGAGAAGAAATCCTTTTAGGCTTCATCCACACAGCTATTTATGTATGTATGTATGTATGTATGTATGTATGTATGTATGTCATAGTTCATTCAGGTCAGTCACTAAACATATCTGAAAGTCTATCGGAAAGTTTTCTAGTCAGCTTCCAGCAGTAACAGCTGAAGCAGCTTCAACAGCAGATGGTCCAGGTAACAGAAAGGATTCAGAGCACTCTCTCAGAATCTGGGATGCAGGGTATATGAGGGCAGATCAGAAGTCAGGCGAGAGGACAGGTGAAGAGTGGGAACAACAGCTTGGCTTTGAGAAGGGAGACATATTTCCGTCTACCTTTCCGAGAGAGGAAAGTATCTTAACAGCCGCATTTCTTTTTTCACCTGTTATTATTTCTAGGTTCCTTTTTCCCAGCAGAGTAAAGGACTTGCTGTAGGAAACAGCAAGTTTGTGCCCAAAATGTATGAATTTACTTTCAAAATTGATCTTAAAATGGCATGGGTCTATGAGACAGGGATCATTACATTAATCACACAGGTTTTAGCAAAAGTGGAATTAATTGACTATTAACTGAGATGCTCAGTCTGCCTGGTATTAAATTAAGAGCTTTAAACAATGTCACCAGAACTCTATTTCAGTAAACAAAAAGGGCTATTGGTACCCCCCAGACTTAATGCTTACATGCCCCAGGAATACGGTTGTCTTTACTTATGGGAAAAGAGTCCCTTGGTGGACCCTGATAGTCTGAGCTTGGGTCACATGCCCATCCCTGAGACAACCACTATGGTTGTGGAGGATGCTATAATTTGTTCAAGCCTGAGTCATATATCTACCTCTTTGGCTAATGGAAAACAAGATTCATTTCATCTTTGGTAGTGATTATCCATGAAATTATTGCTAAAGATTCCCTATAGCAGAAAGAGTAAGAGGAAGAGCTAGATAGGGATGTAAGACAATAGATAGATGTTCACACTAATTGCTATGCATTTATTTCTGTATATATTCCATGTGTTCTCAAGGGTCTGAGACTGAAAAATGTATCCTATTATGCTTTTCCTTTTGTTTATACACTTAAAATCATAATAATGGGTAGTATTTGTTATTTGCCTCCCGTCTGCCACTCTACTAGCATTTTATATATGTTTTCTCATTTAAATCCCACAACAGTCTTACTATTATTACCCTTTTACAAATCAAGAGACTGAAGTTCAGAAAGGTCAACTTGCTCAAGTCTACACAGAAAGCAATATTTGCTGCAAAAGAATTTATTTTCCTTGGTGGCAGGGACCAGGACATTTTAATTTCCACAAATGGTCATCAAGAAAATAACATTCTCACTAATAGTCTGGGTGTAAATCAATAGTAATATCAACAATAATGATTAGCAGAGGTATTGTTAAATAAATAATAACTTACAAATAATTAACATTTATTGGTATTTACTATGTACCAGACACTAAAATCTATTTCTCTATGATAACCATGTGATTTTAAAATCTGTAAATCAGATGAGGGCATTCTTTATTTTAAAATCTTCACTGATTTCTTTTTCACTTAAAATGTAACCCAAACTTCTTACCATGGGCTAAAAGACCCTGTTTCTCTCACCAATCTCAACTCACAAGCCTCCATCCCTTGCTCATTTTGCAATACGTTATGTTCTTTTCTTTTTCTTTTTTTCCAGTTGAGCACATTTGAACTTCTTTTTCATCTTCTAAAATGGGCTTGCTTCTCTTTCTTTCTTTTTTTCTTTCTGTTCTTTGTAGAGCTTATTCCCTTCTATCCTTTAAGTCTCAGTTGAAATATCATCTGAACAAGAGGTTTTCCATGACAACCTGTCTAAAGCATCACACACCTCTGGTTATTCACTCTTATGTCCTCTTACTTCCTTCACCGCAATTCTAGTCTGCAATTGTGGATCCTGTGCTGTTCACATTTCTCTACCACTCAGCACAACATATACCACATTTTAGACACCTAGCGCTTTCTGAGGAGAAAAGGATTGCTCATCTAGTTTATACAAATGAGGAAACAAAAGGCTAGAGAGGCTTGGTCAAAAAGAAAAAAGAAAACTCGCTACCAGCAAGTTGATTCTAACTTATGGTGACCCCATGCGTGTTAGAGTACAATGTGCTTCACAGGGTTTTTAAGGGCTGATTTTCTCAGAAGCAGATCACTGGGCCTCTCTTCTGAGGTGCCTTTGAGTGGATGTAAATCCCCAACTTTTCTGTTGGCAACTGAGTGTGTTAACCATGTGCATCACTAAGGACTCCAAAATGTTGCATAGCTAGTATGTGACAGAGCCCACGTTCAAAGCCAGATTACCTGACTTCAGAGACTATGCTGTTCTCACCCTTATTGATTTGGCCTTTCCCTGGACCCTAGTTAGAAATGACAATTTGGTTGCTAACCAAAAGTTTGGCAGTTCAAACCCACCAACCAGTCCTTGGAAGGAAGATTGGGCAAGCTACTTTCGTAGAGAAACTGCATCAGAAACCCAAGGAGGGGTCACAATGAGTCCAATGGACTTGACAGCAGTTCCCCCCACCCCATCAGAGTCCCAAGGAGCCCTGGTGGTGCAGTGGTTAAGCAATCAATTGCTAACCAAAAGGTTGGTGGTTCAAACTCACCAGGACCTTTATGGGAGAAAGATTCAGCAGTACGTTTCTGTAAAGATCACAACCTAGGAAATCCTATGTTGTTGTTATGTGCTGTCGAGTCGGACCCGACTCATAGTGACCCCTCCTTGGGTTTCCAAGGCAGTATCACTACGGAAGTAGATTGCCCAACCTTCCTTCCGAGGAGTGGCTGGTGGCTTTGAATCGCCAACCTCCTGGTTAGCAGTCAAGTGCCTTAGGCACTATGCCACCAGAGCTCCCAGGAAATCCTATAGGGCAGTCTGATTCTGTCCTGTGGGGTGACTATGAGTCAGAATTGACTTGATGGCAATGTGTTTGGTTTTTTGGTAACAAAAATCCAATACCATTTCCCCCCAGGAGAAAAATGTTGATCGCTTATTGGGTCCGACTTGACAGCACATAACAACAACAACAATAAAGTATAAGGCGTGGATGTTTCTTTCTGCATTCAACTTTTTCTAGAAATTTTCTTTATTTCACAGAACTATTCTTAGCACTTTAATGGCTCAGTATCAACAACATGAATTCTATTACAACTGTTCAATTCCTGAAACAAGCTCTATATAGCATTGCTAAGTGTGAAACAAATTACATAACAGATAAAAATCCTTCTTTCTGAGGATTCTCAATTAATCCATTATCTGAATATGAATAGACCAGATGTGCTGTTATGTTTCTTCCTCCCTTCCCTTTTTCAAAAATGGCACGTCTTATCTCTCTGGCTATTTATTTTCTAGCTTATATTAAGAAACCAGTTAGTCATTCCTAGATCTTTGTAAGAATCAAAGCACTTTACCCTAATCTTACTATCTTAAATCTATGAAATTACCACAATTTATAAGCGGAATGATTTGGAAAGAAGCTCTGAGTTCTAATTTTGTAATGACATTATCTAGTTGTGACAAAAAGACACTTGGTGGCACAACGGTTAAGTGCTTAGCTGCTAGCCGAAAGATCATCAATTCAAACACACCCAGCAACACTCTGGGATGAAAATGTGGCAGTCTGCTCCCATAAAACTTAGAGTCTAGAAAACCCTATGGGGCAGTTCTAGCCACTTGACTACAGCTAACAACAGTTTGGGTAGCAGTTCCGAAAGGAAGAAGGAGGGAAAAAGAATGAAACATTGAATTTCCACTCTGCATTAGTCACTTGATATTTGTATTATTATTTAATTTACTCCAAAATCCAATTAAGGCACTACTGTCAGTACTTCAAAGGTGAAGAAATAGACACATGAAAGTTATATACATTTCTTGAAAGGACAAAGGCAATAGTAGGTGGCAGAGATGGGATTCAGACCAAGGTCTGACTGAGTCCAAAGCCCCCACAATGCCACATCATGGCACCAGGTAGTGGAATGGACAAGTCAGAACTTGTTGGGCTTCAGAGTCATGATCTGGAGAATTAAACGGCAAGGAAAATTGTTTCTGCAGGTCCCATTCAATCAAACTCACATAATTCTTTATTTCTAAATACTCATAACATATCCATAAAGCCTGGTTTATGCCAAAAATGTTTAGCAAATAAATCTAAATGAATCCTTACACATGTTACATGGGAAAGGACAGAGAAACATAGGTAGAAATGGAGATGTGATTCCACCAACAAGTGAGCAATAACATGGAGAAAGCAAAGGGATAGTGGCTCACAATGTTGTTGTTGTTGTTATGCACCGTCGAGTAAGACCGGACTCATAGCGACCCCTCCATGGGTTTCCAAGGCAGTATCACTACGGAAGTAGATTGCCCAACCTTCCTTCCGAGGAGTGGCTTGTGGGTTTGAACTGCCAGCCTTCTGGTTAGCAGTCAAGTGCCTTAGGCACTAAGCCACCAGAGCTCCTAGTGGCTCACAATAGGGACTCAAAAAAGCATTTATGAAAGAATGAATAAATGCTAACAGAGCTGGTCCCTGGCAAGTAGTGAGATAATATATTCTTTCAGTATTTCCCTTCTCCTTTTCCACCAACAGCACTTTCCCCAGCCATCCATGTACCCATTCTGGGTGCAGCAATAAAGCATCTTACTCTGAGATCATAGTTTACAGATTTTTTTCCCCCCAGAAGAAGTGAATAGCTTGAAAGCATGTGGTGGGAGAGAGTGGGGGTGGGGTAAGCAAAGATGGGAGGGGCAGAGGAAAACAAATAGACACCTCAAAGATGCTGGTCTTTGGGAATTCTAGTCTGGTGGAGGGAGATCTGGTGGCATAGTGCCTAAGGCACTTGACTGCTAACCAGAAGGCTGTCGGTTCAAACCCACCAGCTACTGCTTGGAAGAAAGGTTGGGCAATCTACTTCCATAGTGATACCTCCTTGGAAACCCAAGGAGGGGTCACTATGAGTAGGATCTGACTCAATGGCAGTGAGTTTGGTTTTGGTTTTTTGGTTTAGTCTGGTGGAAGGAGGAGGTAGTGAAGAGAAAGACAGACCCTGTACGTCATTTACCTGCTTTGTCATGGCAATATAACATGTTTTGTAATGTTAACAAAACACAATATAACATTCTTTGTAATGTTGTCTTGGTCTAGGTTTGCCAGATATAGCAACAAATAAACAAACAACAAAATCTCAGTTAAATTTGAAGATAAGTAACTTTTTAGTATGTCCTATGCAATATTTGAAACATGTTGTTGTTGTTGTTGTTGTTATGTGCCATTGAGTTGGACCCGACTCATAGCGACCCCTCCTTGGGTTTCTGAGGCAGTATCACTACGGAAGTAGATTGCCCCACCTTCCTTCCGAGATGCCATATATTAGGGCCCTTAAATTTGTCCCTATATTTTTCTTGAGGAACTGTATAGTTTTAGGTTTCACATTTAAG
>NW_006921734.1:2778689-2792007 GCF_000298275.1 Orycteropus afer afer
ACTCATAGCGACCCCTCCTTGGGTTTCTGAGGCAGTATCACTACGGAAGTAGATTGCCCCATCTTCCTTCCGAGGAGTGGCTGGTGGGTCTGAACCTCCAGCCTTTTGGTTAGCAGTCAAGTGCCTTAGGCACTATGTTACCAGAGCTCCCATTTGAAACATATTTATCCCAAAAAAGGTAGCATAATGCCTAAGGCACTTGACTGCTAACCAGAAGGCTGGCAGTTCAAACCATAAGCCACTCCTCGGAAGGAAGGTTGAGCAATCTACTTCTGTAGTGATATTGCCTCGGCAACCCAAGGAGGGGTCGCTATGAGTTGGGTCTGACTCAATGGCACCTAACAACAACAAAAAATCTGAAATTTAAATTTAACTTGATGTCCTCTATTTTATTTGGAAACCAATCTGAGTCTCTCTGTTTTTTTAAGCAATAAAGCACTTAGATAATATCCAGAGGTAGATATTAAGAAAATCCTTTTCAGACTGAACAAATCCAGTCAGCCCTTTGTTCATGGCCAACCTGGAGGTTGGGAGCAGATGCCACCAGAGGCTGCCTCTGGGGACGTGCCTTGTGAGACTTGGCACACCAAAAGAATGTGGGAGATGGAGTGAGAGAAAAAAGAACCAAGGAGATGGATTAGAGGCCTCTCACTGCCTCTGCCTCCCCTATAGGCTAAGGTAAGAATTTCGTTTCTATTGCTTTTATAGTCTAAGACTGTGAAGGAAATCTGAAAGTCACAAAGTGTTTTTAATTCACTTCTCTCACCCTGGGCTCTCTCAGATGCATTGTTACATTCCCTGCAGGCCTTTCAATTACAAGCCATGATGGTGGCTTCCCTTCTCCTTTTATCACCTAAGAGTCCCTGCATGGATCATTTTTGGAAGTGTGAAGAATGGGGTTCTCTTAAATTCTCTTGCAATTGCATTCTGGTAAACATGTACCCGATCACTTCCAAGTCACTCAGCCTCTGCCATCCTGCCCCACAGCACTACAAGATCTTGCCTTGCACATAATTTGTTAAAAGTTACAGCATTGCAATCAGTATTGCAGTGCACATTAGATAGCTTTAGGAATGGCAGCCAAAAAAAGGAATGTAGTAATCAATAATAATAATAAAAAAAAAAATTCAAGAGCACAATTGCAGATACTGCATTTTCTCATAAAAATCATTCTGAAGAAGTCAATTTACAAACATTTGCACTTTTCTTTATGATGGCAATGCAAAAAAAAGTCTGCTTACCCACAATCTTAAGGTGTTGAGTGAAATTTCCTTAAGGAAATAATTCTGAAAGGTGGTGGAGAAGGAGGGGAGGGAGGTGAGGGGAATCAAAATATCCAGGCCGGCTTTAAAGCATGCATATACTTGTACTCTAGAAGTTCAGCTACACCTTAGGAAGGAGGGGGCGGACAGGTGCATTTTGAAAAGGCTACTAAGGAAATTTCTTTTCTCTTCTCTGTACTGCTTGTCCTCAAGAACTGCTGCTTTAACATTTACACGGATGTTGGCCTTTTTTAGCCCCCTCGAGGACTGATACCTCCAGGAACTAATGGGTTGGCTTTCCAAGGATGGGCTTTCACTGTGACAGGTTCACTGAACTGATTTGCCATGGCAGGTGTCATTGCCTGGGGTCCTTCGAATCATCTCAAATAGGTGGCCAGATGGTTAGTGAAAGCTGTGTTGACCCTGGCTCCCCCATCTCTCAGAGGAAAGAAGGAGGTAACAATCGACAAACTGTCTTCCAGAGCTGAAACTAAGTTAAATGACTGCAACTGCCACCTGAGAACAAAGTTCTTATGACTGTTAATTTGTCTGGCACCAGTAAAGTAGCAAACAGAATATTTTCTTTCATGCAGAACAAAATCGTGTTTCCCTTGAAGTGCCTTTATGTTTTTAGAAATATCTGAGTGTCAATCAAATAGTGTTTCACATTCATTATGTAGCTGTTTGCTTTTAGGAATATATTTTTGTCCTCTAATATTTGTGATTATTATTTTTATCATTATTGCAGGTGGAAAATAAAAACTTATGAACACTTTTGTCCTAACATTGAAACCTCAAGGTAAAGTCCATGTTGGAGAGGAAAAAGCAGTGAGGCAAAGAAAAATAAAGACCATCTCTATCCTCATAGGTCATAATGGTTAGGGATCAGTGTAATAATTTGAGCAAAAATGGAAATCAATGAGTCATGCTTTCTTGTAACAGATAGCAAACATTATCTTTAAATCCTGGCAACTTTACACACTATTAGAAATGGTGGCTAATTGATCTAAATTACCTTTATTTGATCATTATGTGAGTAAAGTTAAAACAAAAAAGACCCTTACTCTAAAGTATGTGAGGCTATTTCTTTTCCTTGAAATTTATTACATTTATTATTACATTACGAATTTAACTGCAGCTATTTTTTGTTCCCCAATTGTTAGTATTATTTTATTATTATTAGACAACAAACCTTTAAATTAGCAGTTATTTGTAATTTCAGGTAGTTTAAGAATCCTTAATCTTCATTTTGCTTCATGTGAGACAGAATAGATACTAGCATTGATTGATATTTGTAGTGAAAATGGACTTAACTATATTTTGGATAAAAATTCCCTACCAATATTATCTAAATTTGTTTGTCTTTGGTCTTCCAGTTGTACTGGTTTTATAACTTTTTTGGGGGACATTTAGTGACTTATAAGCATAAGAAAAGTCCTTGCCATTCTACAATTTGTCATTAATAAGATATTTTAGATCAAGTAACAACAAAGGAAAAGATTAGGGCTTGTTATAAATCCTGAAAAGTCTAGTACCATAATTTTTTTTTCTCCCAGGAAAATGGATCTTTTCTTATATTTTCTCCCACCTTGCTTTGTAAGCATGGGTTTAGGGAGAAGGGACCCTGGGGTACTAGGCTATAAGAGAAAAAGAAAAATGAAAAATTTTTTTCCTGTTTTGTTTATCTCTTTTTAAATTTCCCCTGATCCTAGACATGGGTACACTTTTCTATTTTCACTAGGACTCTGGGGGGTAGATTTTAAAGTAGGCCTTCACTATTACTTGAAAACTGCAACAATGATCAATAAATCAAAGTCATGGATGAATAAACAGAAATAATACTATTAGATTCATGGGAAATATTTTTAGAACACACAAAAAAGGAAAAAAGGAACAATACTGTAAAAATGTATATGAAGTTTTATCCCCTTCATTGGATTTAATTGATTTCAAATAAATCAAATTTAGGAATAAATTTGAGAAATAGCTATTTCCTATTAAATAGAACAAGAAAAGATGAAAAGAGGGCCAAGTTATGAAAATTGAAATAGACCAACTAAAAATAGGAAAAAACAGCAGACAGTAGAGATTATTTTAAGTCAAAGAAGGATAATCACGAGAAATATCCAGAATATGAAGGAAGTAAGCAAAGAGTCCAGAAAATTGTGAGACAAGATGATCACAGTGGGGTGCAGCATGTGCAGTGCTGCCTTATGAATAACTAGATACTCTAAATAATCCACAAAGTCAATTCAATAATCATTGCTAGAATAGGACCAAAAGGAAAAAAAAAAAACAAAAAAAAAACCCAAGTCTTTTAGAACTGGAAAAAGATACTAAAATGGGATATGCATGGGTCTCACTGTATTCTGTAAAAACCAAATAAGTGGAAATCAGCATTAAAATAAATTCCATGTAATTAAATTTTATGTATCCAGTTTAACAAGACAACTAATTCCAAGGAATAGAAACAAAAAGAGCTTTCCTCTCCAAGTTCAATTTTCGTGCCTCTGAGGTAAGCACTCGAAACTCTTAACTGTTTACAATGGCTTTTACTAGATTTTAAAGATCTAAACAAGTAAGTCTAAATGACATACTAAATATCTCGACTTTTTTTCAATTTAAAAAAATTATTTACTGATTTCTTTCTATGAATGATGAAAACTGCACTATCTCATCCCTCTTCGGTATACACCTACTTACCTTATTTCCTCTCTCATACTTCTAATACAATTGTCATATTTTGGAGTTAAATCAATACACAGTGTTACAGTTCTATGCTATTCTGATTCACAATTCCTTGTGTTAGATCATTTTACTATACTCTCCAGAAGCAGTTATCATCTGCTCTTCACATTTAGTGTAGTTAATTATAAGGTGATGTGAACTGGGAGCTATTTTGTCTTATTCATTGTGATTAGCTATGAGTGGACCTGTTCTATTTGTAAATTAACATTCTTTGGAACTACTAAATTTTTTAATTTCTCTGCTTTCTTTTGGGAATTGCTGTTATTTGGGCATTGGGTGTTGGGGATCGATTCTCAAATAGTCTTAGGTTTCTTGATGCTCTTAAGCTCATTTTTTCTTTCATTCTCTTTTTGTTCCACCTTGTAAGAAATGTTGTCCATACTATATGTCAGTCTTTTATATATCTTTTTGCTATTATATCTTTAATTTTCCAAGAGCTCATTTTTCTGTTGTTGTTGGTCTCTGCATACTCACTTTTTATAGTATCCTGTTCTTGTTTTTTGCATGCAATAGCATTACCTCTTATTTTTCTAAACAAAAGCGTTTTGACATTTCTTTTCACTCCAAAATTGTTTTCTCTGTTTTGACTTGTTTGGATGAATAACTTTTCTCTTGGAGGATTTTCTCAAATTTCTGATGGGGTGTCTGTAGCTATACACAAGTAAGGCACTGTGGTGCCCTGAATTACTTGGTCTGGCTCTTCTAACCATGGTCTTTGTGACTGCCGCCAGATGACTGGCGCCAATGGAAGGTGTTTGTGGTATGCCAAGGGGATTGTAAATAAGGTACGTGGTACCCTTGTGGGGTTGGTACTGAGCAAACAAAGGTGTATGGGACCCTAATGTGAGGACTGGTCAGTTTTGCTAACTCTCTAGGCTTAAAATGAGCCATTCCAGAGGCAGAAAAGGGGGATCTCATTACTATTAAGACAGAGAAGAGCCGAGAGTGGAGCACATCCTTGGACCGAGATCCCTGTCGGAGACAACAGCAAAAAGAGCTTTGTAACATATGCCTGAGCAGGAAAAAGTCCAGTCCAAGAGGCCAAGGGCCAAAGAGAGGCCTATCTGCAGGAATGGCACAGGGAAGGCTGTCCTATTGGAAGAATTGTATCCTGAGCATTTCTGAACCTGAGTTGTAACCTGTTACTTCCCTAATAAACTCCATAATTGTGAGCATTGTCTGTGAGTTCTGTGTGGCAATTGAAATTAATTATCAAACCCAGAAAAGAAGTAGAGAGTGCTGTGGGGGAGACTGGTTGGTCAGAATTAGGAAAGAGGTTGGAGTGTGGCAGCATGTCTGACCTTATAGGAATCAGGCTTGGGCTGCTGATGTTGACTCTTTCTCCCCCTTGTGAAGTTAGAGGAGGTCAGAGGAAGCCTCTCCCATACCAGATATATTTACCACCATTTAACTTCTAAGCCCCACTAAAATGACAGCAAAAAAAAAAAAAAAAAAAATGAATGACAGAGGTAGGAGTAGTGGTGAAAAACCCATATGAACAGTGGTAATGGGAGAACAACAAAATTGGGGGAACTGCAAAGAAGACAGATACCAAGTAATAAGCTCAACAGAGCAGAAGAAGTTCATGCCTAAGTTGGAAGAGGGTGATAGGTGAAGGAACAGATACTTAGAATCAGAAAATCACAGAAATATTCAAGAACGGAGGCACTAGTTTCTTTGAAAAGGGAATGCATCTAGGATTGGGAAGAAGTACATGGTTGGAAGTTTGTTTAAAAAAAAAAAGAAAAGATTTTCAAACCCCCTATTCCTTTCCTGCTCAGGTATCTGGCATTGCTCATGTCCCGCTCTATATAAATTTGGACGTTCACTTTCTGAAGAGAATAAAGTAAAGATCTTCTAGACTTGAAAACATGCATCAGAGCTTAGGGCAGACGTGCCATGAAGTAAACAGGGCTGCTAAATTAAATTGGGCATACTGAATGAAAATCCTCTTTCAGTCTGTTTTTTAACTAGTGCCTCCATTCTTGAGGTAAATGTATCTGTTTAATATTTATTGAACTGGAAGTTTATATGTATTATCTTTAAAAAAAGAAAAGAAAAAACAAGGGGAATCCTACAATTACAGGTATAAACAGTAGAAAAAAAAAAACACAGAAAAGAAAATCCTATCACTATTATTGGATTTAAAAATCAAACAAGCTTTGCATTTCTACTTTGCCGTTATAAACTGCTTTGGTTCTATGCTGTATTAAGGCCCATTTAATTATTTTCATCTCACCTTTACTTCTTAGATAATGTCAATTTTCCCCTAAATTTCTTGATTAAATGGAGCTTGTAGGTCGGGTCCTTGGTTTCCATTAGACCACATTTATGGGTTACTAAGAAAGGCTCTTTGCCACAAAAATAACCTTAACTAAGTCTGACATTTTTGTCATTTAATAGTGCAGTATACACTTTGTGTCTAGAAGGCTTTCAAATTTTTCATAAATTCTTATTAAAATGTAAATGTCTATGATGGGATAACCTCTTAAGCTATTAGCAATTTTTATGGTGAAGAAAGCCCAGACCAAAGGGAAGTGCAGAGGATCACATATACTGACATTTAACATTCTAGTTTGCTTTTTTCCCCCTTTTATGTTATACTGCTTTAATCTGATCCTTTGTTTTATCAAAGTACTTTTGCTATTGCTTTATGAGTCTATTCTAAAATTTGGCAGCTGATATGGGTTTTTCTTTTTGCAACCATTTTGTTTGTTTGTTTTTTGCTTTTGTTGGTTCTTGCTCTCCACTTCAGCATATATTACTTGGGCATTTTGGAAGATACAATTGACTTAAAAATCATTCTCAATTTAGTTGTTCATGTTTTCCCTCATAACAAGCAGTTACTGGTGAGTGGTCTGTCTTAACTAGATAATGACCTCTTTACTCTGTCTATTTTCTGTTCCCTTATCTATCTTTTCACTGATGAGTCACTTTACTTAAGCAGTATAGATTGCTTATAAAACAGTATTTTAATTTCTTGTTGGCACTCTTACTCATTCCTAGGTAAATATAACACAAGATGGCATTACAAAATGGAATGAGGAAAGAATAAACTTAAAATAATCAGTGTAACAAAGTGTCCATTTAAAATATTATTAGCAACTGAATTTCCAAACCATTATAAAAACTGTTTCAAATTACAAAAATTCTGTGTCTGAGAGCATTGCTTTAGCTTATGAGGATACAGATAGCCTCTGAAATTTATTTTTCTATTATATACTTGTACATATCAAGCAGTTTTTCTCAGCAGAGTCATTTTTATGTTCTCCTTGGAAAATGGCAAACTATTGTGTTCCAGTCATTTAACTGAAAATACCTTTGCAAAGATCTTCACATCTAATACATTTCCCCAATGGTTTTCACATAGGAGTAGTTTTCAAGTAAAGCACACTTTTCAACTATTCAAAAAAGAGAAGGAAGGAAGGAGGCTTAAAAAAAATGAAGGCCATTAAATTTAACATCAGATACCATTATGCTCTCAGAATTTTAAATTCGTGCAACTGTCCACATAAAAAGGTTTACTTTTTTTTTTAAATCTTATTATGGGTATATTCCTTTCTACCTAGACATACCTGATTATTCAGCCCGTCTACCTATGTATCCACTCATAGATTAATGTTTAATGATTACTGGCAATGTAGTATTGTATATGTAAAAATGCTTACTTTTATAGTTTTCCCTTTTATTTCCAACCAAGTATAGAACAATAGTTAACAATGACTTATTTACCATCTGTATATCTTTAATAATGCATTTTAAGGCATTTTGATATGTCTATTGTCATTTTTTTAATGTAAGAGTACACAACTTAACTAGAATTCATATTACCTTTTTGCAATATAATTCATACTTCAATGTTGTTGTTGTTGTTAGGTGTCATTGAGTCAGTTCCAACTCACAGCGACCCGATGTACAACAGAACAAACCACCGCCCAGTCCTGCGCCAGCCTCATAATCCTCGCTATACCTGAGCCCATCATCGCAGCCATGTGTCAATCCATCTTGTTGAGGGCCTTCCCCTTTCTCACTGACCCTCCACTTTATCAAGCATGATATCCTTTGGCTCCACTTCTTCCAGGACAGATTTGTTCATTTTTCTGGCAGTCCATGGTACTTTCATTATTTTTCGCTAACCCCACAACTCAAAAGGATGAACTCTTCTTCAGTCTTTCTTATTCATTGTCCAGTTTTTACATGCATATGAGATGATTGAAAACACCATGCCTTGGCTGGGCACACCGTAGTCTTCAAATAGACATCTTTACTCTTCAGTACTTTAAAGAGATCTTTTTCAGCAGATTGGCCCAGTGCAATACGTTGTCGGATTTCTTGACTGCTGCTTCCATTGATATTGATTGTGGAACCAACTAATATGAAATCTTTGACAACTTCAAACTTCTCTCCATTTATCGAGATGCTGCTTTTTGGTCGATTTGTGACAATTTTTGTTTTCTTTATGTTGAGGTGTGATCCATACTGCAGACTGTGGTCTTTAATCTTCATCGTTAAGTGCTACAAGTTAATCTTCACTTTCAGTGAGTAAGGTTGTGTCATCTGGATATCGCAGGTTTTTAATCACTTTTCCTCCAATTCTGATGCCATGCTCTTCCTCATATAGTTCAGTTTCTTGAATTATTTGTTCAGCATATAGATTGAATAAATATGAAAAAAAAATACAGCCCTGTCACACTCCCTTCCTGATTTTAAACCATGCAGTTTTCCCTTGTTCTGTTCAAATGATAGCTTCCTGGTCATAGTTTAATAATTCTGCTAAAAAGGAAATTCTGCTTTCCTTCCCATAAATTGTAAATATGTGTGATTCCTGAGGATAGTTTTTCATGTGTATGTGTGTTTGATGTGTTTTAATTAAATGGAAGAAAGAACATTTGACATTTGGAAAGCTGTGTTTATTTATTAGGGAAAACCAAAGATAGCTTTAAATCTTAATAAACCTCTACTAATCAGGTTTGTGGGAGCTCTGGTGGCGTAGTGCCTAAGGCATTTGACTGCTAACCAGAAGGTGGCAGTTCAAACCCACCAGCCACTCCTCAGAAAGAATGTTGGGCAATCTACTTCCATAGTGATGTTGCCTTGGAAACCCAAGGAGGGGTCACTATGAGTCAGATCTGACTTGACCTCACTGAGTTTGGTTTTGGGTAATCAGGTTCTTATTGTTCAAATTGTTGTTGTTATGTGCCGTCCAGTAGGACCTGACTCATAGCGACCCCTTCTTGGGTTTCCAAGGCAGTATCACTATGGAAGTAGATTGCCCCATCTTCCTTCCGAGGAGTGGCTAGTGGGTTTGAACCACCAGCCTTCTGGCTAGTAGTCAAGTGCCTTTAGGCACTATGCTACCAGAGCTCCTATATTGTTCAAAGGGTAAGTAAAATTATTCTGAGAGGTTATTTTATGTGAATTTATTAATTAAGATGTTTTATTGTGTGTAATCTTAGAGTGAGCCAATAGATTTAAGTATCCACTGCCGTCGAGTCAATTCTGAATCATAATATGTTCCTTCAACACAATTTCAATACATGGCAATTGAACCAGTTTGCTAATTAATATGTTCATATTTCTTATTATTCTCACTTTTATATATATACCTTTTGGATTTTTTCAAATATAACAAAGGTCAAATAAACTATGGAGAACTATTCATGCTCATTATCTTCAAGATATTAATAACCATGAGTTTGCATGGTGTAATATCAATTAGAATCATCAACTTACCAACTCTACAGTAAGCTTACTTTCAGTTTAGGGTTACATCTTCTACATTTTTGAAGTGCCAAGAAAAGATCATTAAGAACTCATGAAGTGTTCTTTATTTGGAAGATACACAATGTGTGTTGCTTAACTACTTAAAAATTATGATTGAAAGAGCACTTCAATTTGTTTAGCTGTTCACGAACATTGATCTAAAATATTGCTCACAATTGCATATAGATTTAATTAGTTCAATTATGCTTAATGAAGTTAAAACAAATAATTACTTTTCAGTGTAATTTTGTTTTCACAATAATATCTATAATAACTAACTTTTGTTCCATTTAATAAAGCATATAATGTCACCCATAAATACATGTACATTGACTATTTGTTTATATGGGTGGACATAAATGTATCATTAGCTGATACAGTGGCAAATAACCTCAAGTCTCAGAGTATCAGTTTTCTTCACTGTAACATGGAACTTAATGATATCTTCCTTTCTTTTAGTAGAATTTTGGTAATCTTCAACAGAGACTATAAGAATAGTCTAACAATTGAGAAATGAAAAAATTCCATTAAAACCTTCCATTAAATGTATTAAAAAGAAATTATTTTTACATAAGGAATGTGCTGTGCTAAATAATACATTTGAGAACACAAATATTAATATATCATAAGTAGACATCTATTTTTTCCTGTGGCCTGGTAGATGAATTTTTGTCTGAAAGGCCTGAGTGATTATTTCAAATGTAAGTCACCCTGATGTTAGCTCAAAGATAAACTCAAAATATTCCTAATTAAATTTTGTTGTGAATAATACTATTATGTTTGAATAAGGTGTAGGTATGTTTGCATGTGTGTAGTGTGTATATATAGGCAGATAATATTAATAATATTTACATTCTTAATATTAAAGTGCCATAAACCTAATACAATTACTGTAACTAGCAGATAATGGCATTCTTTGAAAGAAACAAAAAGAAATGCTGATTTTCAATGACATCATTGAAATTAACTTACAAGATTTATTTTAGTAAGAAATGCTGTATTCAGTATACTTGCAAAGAAAAACACATTGGTGGTGCAGTGCCTAAAGCATTTGATTGCTAACCAGAAGGTTGGTGGTTCAAGCCACCAGCCGCTCTGAGGAAGGACGATGGGGCAATCTACTTCCGGAAAGATTTACTGTCTTGGAAACTCAATGGGTGTTGCTATGAGTCAGACACAACTCAATGTCAGTGAGTTTGGTATTTTTTTGGTTTTTGAAGCATTAAAGAAATACTCAGTATTTTTATTTGTAAAAATTTTTGATTGACTTAAGGCATATATAGAAAATCTTTCCATTGGTTCACTAATTTGTTGCATTGAAGAAAGTACCTTACCTGTTTGATAGATGGAGAAATATTAATATTTAGAAATCAGCTTTATTGATAGGGTTAGTTATATTTCAAACTAGTATACTCATTTTGTGCACTGGTCTAAATTATTTTGTCTTGACAGCTTGAGTCACTGAAGAAGTTTATCAAGAGCTTGGATTCTTTTTTATTTGTTATTTTTGCTATTAATGTATAACATTTTCATTTGTAAGTAACTAGTTACCTCAGATATTTCCAAATCTAAAAGAGATCTACCCTGCTCTTAAACAGAAATGCACACAAGAAGCTCTACTTCAACATACCCTTGACCAGCACTGTCACTTTGGTTTTGATTTTGGTGTTCTACATCTAACGGATTCTTGCACTTAAACACCAGCCTCCCTTCAGCACATTTCAGTTCTTACGTACCATTCACCCATTGCCAGCCTCTGGAACGTAATTGCCCTGGGTTTGTAAGTTTGTTTTGGGTCATAGACCGAAGTGATGACTCTCCATGATGAGAATGCCTTGCTCCATCTGGACCCAGGCAGGCTATCTGCCCGTCTGGGCGTTTGTTAACTCTTCTTTTCGGGATTTCCACCAATTGCCTGCTTTTTCCAGCTCATTTGGAATCACAGATGCTGGCCTTTTCTTCAAACTTGACTTATGGTACTTCTATTCTGCTTGTTTTATTCTTTGTATTATAGACTATTTTAGTTAACATCATAAGATATTTACTTGAAACACCTGTAGTAATCAGAAGCACAGTATCTATCAAGGAACTCAATTCCATTTTCATTACATTTATTGTTATAAAGTTTTTTCTCTCTTTCTTTTTTTCCCCTCTCTCTCTCTCTCTCTCTTTTTGAGTCAAATTTGAGCCCTGGAGGTACAGTGATTAAGTACTCAGCTGCTGACCAAAAAGTTGGTGTTTCAAACTCAGTCAGCAGCTCCACAGGAGAAACACCTGGAGGTTGTTCCTGTAAAGACTACAGCCTAGAAAACTGAATAGGGGAATTCTACTCTGTCACAAGGGGTCTCTATGAGTAGAAATCAAATTGATGGTACCTAAGAACAATGTTTTTTTCCTAGTTGGTCTTACCAGCAATAAGCACAGTACTTGTACACTGTAGACAATAAATGGTAGCAGTTAAGATCATTTTTAGCACCATGTATTCAACTGAAATATTTTCCTCTTCATGCAGAATAATATAGTAGAAATTGTTCATTGTATCTCCAACTTTAAATGGAACTCATTTATGCTCTAAAGTTAGAGACATTTGAATCATTTTCTTTCTTAAAGTTTTTTTCCATTAAAAAAGTAATATATATTCATTACAGATAAAGATATATTACTTTCTAAATTTTCTTATTAAAATGTTCACTTTCTTTTTATTCTGTATTATCTATTAAAGTGTAACCCAAATGCATGTGATCCTATTTTCCTGCAAATTTATTTTAACATTTCATGTCCTGGAGTTTATTGAGACTTTGTGTTCAGTATTGGAATCTAATTTTTCTGTATTACTCACTCATTTATAAATTCTACTAATCATTTTAAATTTAAAATCATTCAACAGACAGATACATTTAAATAATAATTTTCCATTTTTCTTTTCCCTAGGTGTTAAGAAATATATAAGATTTTTATATTTTTCTCCAAGTTTCCTGTTGTTGTCAGCTCCTTGCCTTAATGGCTTTATTTTATTAGGATTTAATATTTTTGATGTGAATAAGCTACTGACAAATTTATATTTTTGTCACTGTCTATACCATGCCATAACCAAAAAAAACCAAACTCAAGCCGTCGAATCAATTTGACTCATAGCGATCCCTCCTTGTGTTTCTGAGGCGTTTATCTCTACGGAAGTAGATTGCCCAATCTTCCTTCTGAGGAGTGTCTGGTGGGTTTGAACCTCCAGCCTGCTGGTTAGCAATCAAATGTCTTAGGCACTATGCAACCAGAACTCCCATACCATGCCATAGCTAGTTCATTAAGACTTGATTTTAGTTGTCAGAGGTTCTGAATGGGCTTCCTGCACAATATCTACTAAAAAGTACCTATTCTGTATTTTAATATGGTTCTAGACTAAAATTCAGCAGCTCATTCACTGAAGCAAACTTTATTGATACACTCATGTATCTTTTATAATGTAGTTTAAAGTAATTTTAAAAATTAAGAAATTTTAATGTAGATGAAATAATTAGTGTCTTAAGTGAGGCTTGTGTGATAGAAAA
>NW_006921734.1:2797972-2800846 GCF_000298275.1 Orycteropus afer afer
TGGTGTGAGGTACAGATCTTGTTTCATTTTTCTGGAAATGGATATCCAGTTTTGCCAGAACCATTTGTTAAACAAATATTCTCTTCTTCATTTAATGAATTTTTGCCCTTTGTCAAAGATCAGCTGACCATAGGTTAGTGGATCTGTTTCTGGGTTCTCAATTCTATTCCATTTGTCTATGTGTCTGTTTCCAGGCATACTTTGAGTTAAATTTTATCTTCACCATTCTATATGTGAAGAAGCCAAGACTCAGAAGGTTTAAGTAACTTGCTGAAAGTTACAGCTGGTAAATGGTGGTCCCAGTATCCACATGGGGAAAAAACAAAAAACAAAAAACTTCACTGTCATTGAGTGGATTTAACTCATAGCTACTCCCTTTGGGTTTCCAAGGCAGTAAATCTTTATGGAAGTAGATTGCCCAGTCTTCCCTTTCCAGAGTGGCTGGTGGGTTTGAATTAGTCAAATGCCTTAGGCACTACACCACCAGACCTCCTTAGATGGTTTTGTAACTTTTTCTTTCCTAGTGATCTTGATTTCACCCTACCTCATGGTAACAACTCGCTTTCATGGTTATGCCCTTGACCTTGGCAGTAATTGCAACCTCTCCATAATCTGAGTTTCAGTTACCCTTCTCACCATGTCCTGTCCCTCCAACTCATTCCCTCTCAAGGCTTAACTCCCAACAATCCTTCCACTGGAACCTTCAATCTATTGGTGTCATTGCTTTCTCTATCCCTTATTGCCTATTATCTGTTTTATTGCTTCCCAATCCAGTTTGAATTTCATGGGTAATCATAACTCTTGCATATACTCTAAATTCCTTTGTCCCTCTTCAGTCTGTCACATTCATGTGGCAAAATCCAAACCAAAGTAAGTCCAATTCATCATTAATCAGAGCTTGCATCCTTATAGCTGAATGTGGCTGGAGAAAAACCCACCACCATATCAACTCAAACCAAAGCCAAACTCCCTGCCATTGAGTTGGTTCCAAAAACCCTCCTTGGGTTTTTGAGGCAGTATCTCTAAGGAAGTAGATTGCTCAATCTTCCTTCTGAGGAGTGGCTGTTGGGTTTGAACCACCAGTCTTCTGGTTAGCAGTCAAATACCTTAGGCACTACGCCACCAGAGCTCGTACCATGTCAACTGGTCTCCTTTTAAATTCTAAATGATATCTGGTAGTTATACTCTATTTCCCTCATCCTTTTTCTTTCCTGCTCTCTTAGATTTTTTGAAATTAATTTTCTCAACTATAGCACAATTTCTTCCCATATAACTTTCATTTGGTGACCTTGATTCCTACTTTACCTAGAAATTGAAGATTTCAGAAAAGAATTTACACAGACTCTTACCACCACATTTTTTCACACATCTGATTCTGTGTCCACATATTTTATTTTCTCTCCTGCTACTTTGAATAATCTGTAGGCTGATTAAGGCCAAAGAGCCCTGGTGACACAGTGATTAAGTTCTTGGCTACTAACAGAAAGGTCAGTGATCCAAACCCACAAGCCATTCCATGGGGACTCGACAGCAATGGATTTGGTTTCTTTGGTTAGGTGTGGCCAGGTTTCCTATGCCCTTAGGTTCCATCTGCTCTTGTCTGCTTGAGGACATCTCCAGAAATTCCTTCCTCTGTCTCTAGCATCACCATCTCTTCTGATCATGTTCATCAGCTTAAAAACATGGTATTATATACCTACGGGAGCTCTGGTAGCATAGTGGCTAAAGGCACTTGACTGCTAACCAGAAGGCTGGCGGTTCAAACCCACCAGCCACTCCTCAGAGGAAGATGGGGCAATCTACTTCCATAGTGACACTGCCTTGGAAACCCAAGGAGGGGTCGCTATGAGTCGGGTCCAACTCGATGACACATAACAACAGCAACAACAATATACCTACATCTTGATCTCACTGTCCTCTCTAGCTCTGCCTCATTCTCTCCTTCCCTTTACAGTAAAACTCCTTGAAAGAGTCTTCTAATCTGTTGATTTTAATTTCTCTCCCCCTGTTCTTTCTTGAACACACTCAAATTAGGTTTTTACCCTCTTCAATGCCACTTTCTTGTCAAGTATTTCTCAGTCTTCATTTTACTTAGAAGAGCTCTGGTAGGGCACTGGTTTAGCACTCAGTTGCTAACTGAACAGTGAGCACTTTGAACCCACTAGCCATTGTCTTGGAGAAAGATGTAGCAGTCTGCTTCCATAAAGATTTACAGCCTTGGAAACCCTATGGGGCAGTCCTACTCTGTCTTATAGAGGGTCACTGTGAGTCAGAAGCAACTGGATGGAATTGGGTTTGAGATATCTTCTTTAATTTATTAATAGCATTAGAACCAGTTAATCACTTTTTCCTTGGATTCCTTGTGACACTTAGCTTCTAAGACAACCACCCTACTTAGGTTTCCACCCCGGTTTCCAGACTTTCCTTCTCAGGCTGTTTGCTGATTACTTTTAAACCTACACATCTATAAACGCCAAAATGCTCAGAGTAGTAGAGAGTATTTGAATTTCTCTTGATTATTTGTCCCCACTCTCCAGGTACTAACATTCAGCAACAAGGATTTAAATATCCTCTTAAAGGTAATAACTCCCAAATTCATTATCATTATCCAGGCCTTCTCCTCTCAACTCCAGACCAACATACTTAACTGTCTTTTTGGCATGTCCACTAGATTTAACAGTAAATACCTCAAAGTCAGCAATGTTAAAGCCTGAGCTCTTTCCCAGTCACTTCCAATGTTTGACTTGAGACTTAAAGCATATCCTGTATTTAACCATTACTAGTTTCATACCCTAGGAGCTCTGGTAGCATAGTGCCTAAGGCACTTGACTGCTAACCAGAAGGCCGGTGGTTCAAACCCACCAGCCACTCCTC
>NW_006921734.1:2802215-2821245 GCF_000298275.1 Orycteropus afer afer
GTAAATGCACTAAGCTTTGTGCTAGGTACTATATGACATTAGACTTGGAGTTTACATTCTTGCTGGGGAACAGATGAAGCCACTAGTGAACAGCAGGAGTTGTCATATAATTAACTGCTAACTGTATGGTACTGATTGCAAGTTCTATGCAGGGGAAATGAGCAAGACAGAGGAATTTGTTATGGTTTCAAAAAGGTGGTGTGATTAAGCTAATTTAAGTAATGGGTGACATTTTATAGGAATTGTCAAAAAATTATAAGTTTTGCAAGAAAGAATAAGAGAAAAGAAATTAACCATAATAAGAATAAAAGACTCTTTCAAGGAGTTTTACTGTGAAGAGGAGAGAATGAGGCAGTAGTTAGAAAAGACAGTGGGATCAAGATGCAAGGATAACATCATGTTTTAAGTTGATGAACATGATCAGAAGAGATGGGAAAAAGTGGTGATGCTAGAGACAGAGGAGGGAATTGCTGGAGATGTTCTTAAGTAGGTAAGAGCTGATAGAATCTAGAACATACGTAACTGAATGAAACAAATCCATTGCCGTTGTGTCCCCATGGAGTGGCTTCGAACAAACAACGTTTCAGTTAGTAGCCAAGCCAGTAAGGCTAGTTGCATTATTCACTAATTTCACTTAAACTTATTTTTCCACAAAACAATTGGAATTCATAAACATACACTGTTTTCAAAATGAGTGAACATACTGTTTTAAAGATAGACAAGTGTGTCCCATTTTCAGGACTGATGAGCATGTGCTGTCTTTTTGCAATCTTATAACTTTTGCAATCTTATAACCAAGATTCACTGATCTTGTGATTGTCTTGTAATTGTTTAGCAAATTTATGTAAATGTCAATCAATCAGAAATTTTGTTCAAAAGTTTCTGATAACTTGTATATAAGTCCTTTAAGAATCCCGATTAATCAGAGCATTCCTTTACTGGCTAATGATGTGCTGCCCAATTGCATACTACCTATTAAACTTGTTTAGCGATCTATTAGTGGTGTCACAAGTTGTTTTATTTTTTGAAAGAACACAACATGAATTGGAGTGGAAAGTAGTTGTAAATCTGGCTGACTAGAATAGATTAGGAACTGACATTGGAAAATAAATTTTAATATGCTGAATGGTATGACATGAAATGTACCAAAGAGTTAAGACTTCATGTGGTGGTAAATTGAGAGCTATAGAGTAATCATAGAGCCAGGAGCTTACTGGATCATCAGGCCTTTGATTATTCATAACTGTAAAACCAAAATACTTACATTTCTCTTCAAGTACACATATACTACTTACAAGTCTTTCTCCTATAACTTTGCATTGTTCTTGAGGTTGGTTTGTTTGAACCATAACTCTTCATCTAAAAACAAATTCTTCAGTATTTCCTATATGTCAATGCTTCTAATGCAATGCCTTCTGTATAGTCTCTTCTTCTCAAAGTCAAAACAGGGTATTAAAGTTTATATTGTAAGGAAAAGAAAGGCTAAGCACAATCTTCTGTGAGCTCTTTATAAAAGTATTACATCTCAAACCTTAAATCAGAAACCTCCCTGAGGTCTTCTTAAGGAGCTCTGGTGGTGTAGTGCCTAAGGTATTTGACTTCTAACCAGAAGGTTGGCGGTTCAAACCCACCAGTCACTCTGTGGAAGGAAGATGGGCAATCTACTTCTGCAAAGATTTACTGCCTTAGAAACCCAGTGGGGGTTGCTATGAGTTGAAATGGCCTCTATGGCAGTGGGTTTGGTTTTCATGGTTTTGAAGTCTTCATAAAAACAAACACTAGTTGTTAACTAGTTTAATAGTTTTAAGTTGTAAACAATGTTTTGCCTTGAGCATTTGCTCCTTTAAGAAGGTACCTCTCTGTCTTAGTTATCTAGGGTTGCTATAACAGAAGTACAAGTGGGTAGTTTTAACAAACAGAAATTTATTTTCTCATTGTGTGTTGTTGTTGTCATGTGCTGTCGAGTCAGACCTGACTCATAGTGACCTGTCCTTGGGTTTCTGAGGCAGTATCACTACGGAAGTAGATTAACCAAGCTTCCTTCCGAGTAGTGGCTGGTGGGTTTGAACCACCAGATATATCCAAATTCAGGGGAAGACTTTCCTCTGGAGGAGGTCCTAGTCTCTCTTGAGTTTCTGCTTCTGAGTGATCTTCGTGTGGCTTGGCCTCTCTGCTTGACTCCTTTGTTTAATCTCACTTTTATCCCAGAGATTGACTCAAAATACCCCTACACTAATACTGCCTCATTAACATAACAACAACAACCCATTCCCAAATGGGATTATAAGCACTGGCATAGAAGTAAGGATTTACAACACATATTTTGGGTGATATAATTTAATCCAGAAGGTTGGCAGTTCAAACCCACCAGGCGCTCCCCAGAAGGAAGGTCGGGCAATCTATTTCTGTAGGGATACTGCCTCAGGAGCCCAAAGAGGGTTTGCTATGAGTTGGATCCAAGTCGATGGTAGTGACTTTGGTTTTTGGTTTGGTAATTCAGTTCATGTTGTTGTTGTTGTTATTTGCCATCGAGTCCGCCCCGACTCATAGCGACCCCTCCTTGGGTTTCCGAGGCAGTTATCACTACAGAAGTAGGATTGCCCAACCTTCTTTCTGAGGAGTGGCTGGTGGGTTTGAACCGCCAGCCTTCTGGTTAACAGTCAAGTGTCTTAGCCACTATGCTACTCATAACAGGATCAAATTGACAATAGCAATTTAAAAGATTAAATAGGAAAGTTAGGGGGCAGTGAGTTAATGGGGGAGGAATGATTTGGAAAAGGACAGTGTATATCTCAAAGAATGTAACTCATGTCAGTGAATTGTACATGTAGAAATTGTTGAATTGGTGTATGTCCTGCTATGTATAGTCTCAACAACAACAAGAACAAAAGAAAATAAATTGTTAAGAAAGTATTAGTAGCTGTGGAAGTATCTGTTGTTCAACATAAGTTCAGTACAAGTATTTTTAAAAAAATTAAGAGAAAAATAGATTTTACTTGATTTCGTTAAGGAGTCACTATAGTAAAAAGACAATATTGCTTTCTCATTGTTATCTTAGTTTCCCATGTATTTATACACTATCTGCTATCTACTATCTTCTCTTGTACCTCATTAATGATTGAGGAACTAGAATGCTGATAAAAATCATCTTACACAAAAGGGGATTGCAGTTATGACACAAAGTTACAAGCTGGAAATATGTAATTGCACCAAGCATAGACATTTGTGAGCCTATTTACAATGAAATCTAGATGCTCTACGAGGCCAGCTCACATGGTTTTTAGATCTTTCACTGCTGCCAAAATTTGTAATAAAGATTAAATTTGTATCATGCTTCAATGGGTATGGAAAAAGAAAGAACAATAGACTTAAAATTCTATCAGTACAAAGTAGTCAAATAAATGAACACATGCTAGAAAGAGCAAAAAGTTGAACATTCTGGCCAAAAGAAGCACATTTGATTTTACATTAGAGATAAGTTGTATGGAATCAATGAAAATATTGAGTTGCATTCTGGGAAACAAACAGTATAGAAAAGAGACAATTTGGCTGAAGGTAAGACAGGAGTTGTTGTTATTGTTGTTATGTGCCATTGAGTTGGACCCAACTCATAGCGACCCCTCCTTGGGTTGTCAAGGCATTATCACTATGGAAGTAGATTGCCCAACCTTCCTTCCGAAGATAGGAGTAAGTGATATAATTTCGTTTAAAATAAGGTGGTATATCAAGAAGTTACTATGACCAAAATGGAAGCTTAGGATAATGATTAGAAATGGTTCCCACTCAGACCATTACAGCTGGTAGATTTTCCTGCATGGACTTTCCCTTAAAGTGTCATTTGCTGTTTGCTGAAGCTTCTACTTTATTTCCTCTGTTGTTGTTGTTGTTATGTGCTGTCAAGTCAGACCTGACTCATAGTGACCCCTCCTTGGGTTTCCAAGGTGGTATCACTATGGAAGTAGATTGCCTGACCTTATTTCCTCTAGCTTATTTTAAATTACTTAAGCCACTCAAAAACATGTAAAGATTATCAGACAATAGCTTTAAAGTTTATGCTAATCAGAGCAATAATAACAGTGATAAAGTTGAATATGAATATATAATAGTTATTGCTTTTTTTAGAACCATATTGATTTCCGTTTTTATTTCTATAGCTTTCCAATGACAATGCAGGCCTCATACAGTCTTCCTGGGTCATTGCAACCGCACGTATTTCTCTCCCTAGCCCAATGCTTGTCCCTCCCCAAATCAATTCTTTCCAGAGTTGCATTTTAATTTTAGTTTTAAAGCTTATCAACAGCTTCTCATTATCTTTAGAAGAAAGTGCAGAACTCTTTTGAGTCTCACCCTAGTTGGCCCAAGCTTACCTTTGCAGCCTCATTCTCCTGTTGCCCCAATCTCACATTCTAGTTTCTTTCGTAACAAACTTCCTTCTGTTCCTTCCACCTGTCATATTGTCCTAATTTGTCAGGGGGTTGGGTGTGGAGGTGAGATTTCTCTGGGAATTCTTACAAGACCACCCAGATTTACCCTCCCCATATCCAGTGATTTCATACTGTTCCACTATCAGAGCATACTTATCACCTCATAGGGAAATAATTCCTTGTTTAATTAATTAATTTTCTCCCACTAGAGTTGGCATTCTTCACAATTTTTAATATCATGAACCTCCTTAGCGTTCTGGTGAAGTCTCTAGTTTCCTTCTCAGAACAATGTTTTTAAGTGTGTAAGATCAATTGCTGAGAATGACAAAAGAAACCAATACTACTGGAACACAATTTCTCTAGTATTAAAAAATAAATGTATGCTATGTTGTCATTGTTGTTTGCTGTGAGTTGATCCCAACTCACAAAGACCCTATGGTCGTAACATACTTGTTTCTTTAGTAATGCATTAAATAACAAAACCTTGTGGTGTATCTGACAAAAAACTATTTTAAAATAATGATTAGCATAAATGATATTTTCTGATATCTACCTGCAACATTAATGTGATATGAAATTGTGGTTTTTAATGGTGACAAAGTTACAGGTACTCTGTACAGAATGATAATTTCTACATTTCTATGTCTTAGCTCATGAGGTTTTTCTTACCTAGAGTGTCTACATCTTCTGGCTAACCATTAACTTTTCCAGGTTGAGAAATCATTTACCCCAGGAAGATTTCCCCCTCCTCCTTCCCACCCTGCTTCACCACTCTGGTTAGGAGTCCTTCTTGAGTGTTCAAACAACACCTTGGGCATGACTCTACTTTTAGACAGTTGACAGATAGGAGTGAAATAGTCTGCCTGTATATTCATATCCTTATTTGCCTTCACATGAACTATGTGACCTTCTGTCTCTGCTAAAGCTATGAGGCTCTCAGCAAGGGCAGCAGTGGCATTACTTCACCTTCAGGCACTGTTTCCAAATTTCCCACAGGAGGAATACTGCATAGAAGCCTTTCAAATCTGAAACATTCATTCTTGCCTTATTAAAAATGCTTAATATTAATTAAAGGAGGTACTGCTCTCTGAAACTCTTGAACCCTTTAAAAGCACATTATATGCTCGCACTCTTTAAGCTTGCTACTGTGAGATCCTATGGCACAGAGCAGGAAACAGACTCAGCAGGGACCGTGTCTGGATGTGTGATCCTTAATGTTTGGTCATTATTATTCTCTGGTGGTACAGCGCCTAAGGCATTTGACTGCTACCCAAAAGTCTGATGGTTCAAACCCACCAGGTGCTCTGCTGAAGGAAGATGGGACAATCTACTTCCATAAAGATTTACTGCCTTGGAAACCCAATGGTGATTGCTATGAGTCAGAATCGAGTTGATGGCAGTGGGTTTGGCTTTTGTTTTTTCCTCTACTTAAACATGGGGAAGTGGCAGAATGTCTGTGTGGTTTCTCTATTACTGTCTGCATCTCACATTTGAGGGAAATAATAGATGCTTCAGGTATCTACTCAAGGGACCTGCTGAACCTCACATCTGACTTGTTGAATCTATGACCTCTGGAAGTAGTAAGTAGCCCAGTTTTATTTATATCTGGAGTTAGCACAGTGCCCACCATAAGGGAGCTCTCTACAAATACTTCCTGAACTGAACCACAGTGATTTTTATGGAATTATGATATTGACAAGCCTGCTGGTATGAGAACCTGCTTTTCTACTAACAATGTGAGTGGTTCCTTAAAGAAAAGAGTAAAGGTAAATGAACCATGAGAATGTGATAAAACTTAACCAAATTGTTTAAAGTCTCAATAATTCAGTTTCTGAGTAAACAGTAAGGATAGCCTATCTCTGTATGTTGAACAAATTTTGGTTTATACATTGGCATCAACTGCTTTTCATATGAAATGAACCAAGTATAGTTTTAATCTTTGGCATTCTTTAAACTTCTTCTAATGTCTTTAACATGTGGCATTTACAAATAATATCTGAAAACATTCAGCCATCTAGGGCGAAGTACTTCTATGTACTTTCATTTTAGCCAGTATTAGATCAATTCTATATGAGTCTTCTTCGTTACATTACCAAAAAATCTCTTTTTCTACCCTTCTATATTTGCTATTAGTCACACAGACACAAATGATTTTTTTACTAAATTCAGTGTTATCAAACTTTGATACATTGCCCATGTATAATTCATTTAAGTACTAAATTCTGATGCTCATTTCAAACGGCTATTCAACTGAGAGCAAAATTCATATTGATATAACCTCTTTGGACAGCTGAGTGTATTGTATTTTTTTGTCTCTATAATGACATTATAATTCTCTATAATGACAGATTCTCTATAAACTGACTTAAGTGATTCATTTTAAACAGTTGAAAGAACCACTGAGTGGCTAACTACCAGGAATACATTGCATGCAGATTCATATTCTAGGTGGTTGAGCAGAGAGGACAGGGCTAGAACTTGGCATCTGTGCCCATTCAATAAGTGGTAAAGAGAAACAATCACTGAAAAAGAAATGAATGAAATGGGGGCAGTTTTCTTTTACAATGAAGATGGAAGCCCCCAGGGTATATTGGGTCCCTAAAATGTAATATGCTTGGTAAAGTAGAGGGTCAGTGAAGGGTGAAGACCCTCAACAAGATGGATTGACAGAGTGTCTGCAATGATGGGCTCAAGCATACCAACGATTGTGAAGATGGTGCAGGATTGGACAGGGTTTCTTTCTGTTGTTCGTAGGGTTACTATGAGTTGGCATCGACTCAATAGCACCTAATAACACTACAATATTTTCAACTTCTCAGAAAAAAAATTAGAAAAACAATTTTGATGTCTTCTATTGCAGAAGGGTGTATATTAAATGCACAATCATTGATTTTTGAGAATAAACAATAAAATAGACTACAGTTGAATCTGTTAATATTTACATATATGAATATGTATCACAAACTCTTTACCACTGTAGAAAAACATCCTTTCTTTGTGATTGTCTTTGATCTTTAAAACATGCTATAATTAAAAAATAAGTTCATTATTTATTTATTTAATTAATTCTGGTTCAGACCAAACTGCCTCTGATATATCTGTACCAAATGAGCCAACTTAAGAGAAAAGCAAAACAATCCTCAGACATGATCAGCAAGAAGACCATCTGGGCTGGAAGCTCCCTCAGCACTTTCAGGGATGGAACAGTCAAGCTCACCATCCCCCCCAGTGGGAGGGTAACACTCGGAGAGGATATTGGATCTGCTGACACAGATTCTGTGCGATGATAAATAAAGTGGAGTGTTTCTGATCTGAGGAGCGTTTTGTAATGGACAGCCAGGGTTCTCTTGGACAGAAAAGCAAGCAAATGATCAAGCCCCATAAAAAGCAAATGGAAGTAAACATGGCACCACCTGCAAAGATGCATTATTTTAACTTGCATGTCCATTTCCTAGCTATTCTAATCATTTGCTTTGGATCTCAAAAAACGTTTTTTGATGCACCAAAGTGTTAAATTTAAAGAGCTAGTAGTAACATGGTAATTCACCTATATCTTATAAGCCTGTATTAATGCATCCATGGGCTGCCACAATTTTCAATTTACTTCACTAGGTCTAATCCTTTTAGATCCCCAGCTTCAGACAGAAAGGTGAAAAAGTAATGGAAGGAGGGTGTACAAGGGCATTAAGGTTGTATTAGGGATGCTTCATATTTTATTATAAATTCTCTGTGCTTGACAGGGTAGTTTAAAAACTGGCAAGGGAGCTATAGAGGTAGCATGTCATTTTAGCAGCATGGGAGAAGATAACTAAGCTCACAGATCACCTGCTCCTGGTATCTGAAGTCAAAGGGTGGGCAACATATGTGTCACCAGTGATTGATGGAGCTAAAGAGAGTTTCCAGATGAATTGTCGGGAAAAGATTTGTCCCAGAATGTTGGCACTGAATAACTAAAGTGTGACACATACCGATGTGCATTGGCTTCTATAAAGGTAACAGATGTCTCTCTGACAGGTTAGCTAGAGAAGATAGTTTGTATAGTAGCAGGATGTGAAAAGGATATGGAATAAAGAAATCTGGAGAAGTTCCCACCCAGTATGTGGTTCTTACCAATGCAGGTGGAAGAAAAGAATGGCTTATCTTCTTAGAATTTGGTAGGCAGTTTTGCATTTTGAATAGCTAACAGAATTTCATAGCTGTGTGTGAGTGATAGAAAAATAATTCTGCATTTTCCTCCTCACTTGCAGAAGCATAAAGTCCCCTTGTGTGACTCAGACTGCCTTGATCATCCATCAATGTTGCTGTCCACTCCGTTTTAAATAGCAGTGCTTCAGAAGAAGCAGCTTATTCTTCAAATGGACATTTAGGACTGTTAAGAATACCACAATGACTTCACTGATCAATTTTTTTTGTGTGTGTATGTGTGTGTCATTTCTTTTGGTCACTTAAGTCACCCCGAGCTACAATGATATTAAAGATATTCTTTTAGATAATCTGCTTATGTAAGCTTAAATTTCACTCAAATAGGTCAGAATATTATCTTTGGTGATTTTCTTTTAAGTAATGTCAACAAAATAAGATAGTGGAATTTGGATTGCTGGAGTTGTAATGAGATGGGGGCAAGATTGACTGTAATGATTTTCCAGTTGAACAAAACAAAGCTCAAAGAAGTAAAGCTGCCCACAGTCACAGGGCAAGTTAGTTAGTTAATGGCCCTTCACGTTCAGCACTGATGCTGATTAGGTTCCTAGGAGAAACCAGGAGCAGCAGGATACACACTTCCTGTTCTGAAAACTTTGAACATTTATTCCAACATGGTTTCAGTTGGTATGTAAAAGTGCTACAACTGGTGTTAGATTCTGCATGTTCTATATGCATTCAGAGAAGATAAAAATGAATAGAGGCTTGAACAGTCAAGGAAAGCTTACTCAGCCATCTGAGAACTAAACTTTGAACAATAGCTAAGATTCTAACTCAGTGGCCTTTTATAGTGGCAATTCAGTAGACCAGAAGCATATTACTACTTTTCTATATCCATATTTCATCATATCAAGCATCTTTTGTCTTGCATGCTTTTAGGTCTTTATCAGCTCTGTTTGCAATGGTATAGAGTTTATGTTCTCTGTTTAAAAAAAAAAAAAAAGGAGCTCTAGTGGCTCAATGATTAAAGAGTTTGGCCACTAATCCAAAAGTCAATGGTTTGAATCCACCAGAGGTTTTATGGTAGACATATGAAGCAGTCTGCTTCCAGAAAGATTTACAGCCTTGGAAACCCAAGAGAATAGTGCTACTCTTTCCCCTAGGGCCGTTATGAATTGGAATTGACTCAATGGCAATGGATTTGGTGTAGTTTGGTTTGGGTTCTGAAAAAATGCTCGTTTACCTTTTGGGACAGATTTTTCTTCAATAAATTATTATTAGCTGCTTTTGAGATACTCCCAACTCACAGTGACTCCCTGCACAATGTGATCCATAGGGTGTTCATGGTTGAGTTTTTGGAAGTATATTGTCAGGCCTTTTTCCTAGTCTATTTAGTCTGGAAGCTCTGCTGAAATCTGTTTAGCATCTTAGCAACTCACAAGCCTCCATTGACAGATGAGTGGTGGCTGTGCTGAGGTGTACTGGAGGGGAACTGAACTCAGATGTCCTACATGGAAGGGAAAAATTCTATCACTAAGCCACCAATGTCCCCTAGAATAAGGGTGGAACTGATTAAATGCTTCCATTTACCTTTCAGAGTGTATGCCTAACAATGTGTAATCTGCATCTTAGGTTGTAGATATTTTAGTCCTAATTCCCTTTGGCCTGAGAATTCCAGCATTCATTATTTAACTCTCTTAATACCACCTTTATGTCATTGTCTGGTCTTCAGATAAATACTTTTTATCAAGGCTATACGATTTTTGAAGGTTTTTAAGACAGTTCTATTTCAGGACTAGTTTTTCATCCAATCACTCCTGGAAATATTGGCTAATGTTAGAAAGACTTTCTTTTCCTACCATTTATTTCCATGGATATGTGCAGCTGCTCATTGAAGGCAACAATGCTATTATTGCAGAATATGTTAATTCTTCTGATTTTAGAACTATTACATAGAGTTTTATGGGCTGTTTCTTTCTTTTTTTTTTTTTTTAATTATGATTTGGGTGAAAATTTACAGCACAGATTCACTTTCCATACAGCAGTTCACATACACATTGTCTCATGACATTGACTACAATTGACCCCAATGTAACAGCTCCCCTCCCACTTCCTCCTGATTGTTACCTCTTCCCTGTGTCCATCCCTCCATGCACTCCTGCCCCCTGAGCTGTCTTCCTGTGCATACACAGCCCTTCTTTCTCCCATGACTGTCCTCTCCAAGGAGTGTATCTACCTCACGTAAATGTTCAACTCATATGCCTGTCATTTGTTTGGCTGGAAGCCACAGGTGTGAGTTCAATTCCAGACCTAAAGGGCAGCTAGGGGCCTTAGTGTCAGTGGTTCTACCAGGCTCTATCAGACCAGCAAACCTGCCCCCCCCCCATTTTTTTTCCCCAAATGATTTTGAGTTTTGTTCCACATTGTTTTCCCTCTCTATCCAGGATCTCCTACATAGATTCCCCCTCCGAGTGGTATGGGCTGTTTTTGAATATCTGAATGCTGCTGTTGCTGTTAGTTACCAATGAGTCAATTATAACTCATAGTGACCCTATGTGTGCAGAGCAGAACTGCTCCATAAGGTTTTCAAGACCGTGAGATTTCAGAAACAGATCACCAGGTCTGTCTCATGAGGTGTCTGTGAGTGGGTTTGAACTGCCCATCTTCTGGCCTGTTGTTGAGCCAGGCCACCCAGAGACTTCTATTTGGTGACACAGTACACTGTAATTTCTAAAAGAAATTTTTTGGGGATGCAGTTGTCCTATTTCAATTTTTTATTCAACACAATTTTATTGTCAACAACAGTATTTAGTGTTAGTGTTACCGATCAAAAATAGGCTAATTTCATGTGCCTTTCTTCTTTGATTTAGGGGGAGAAATGCTTCTTAATGGGAAAGCAATCTACTTATCTACTTATGTTCCCTGAATAGGAATAAATTATAATAATTTACATTATATCTTCAGTATTAATGGCAATGGGAGATTTTGCCTCACATATTTTGGTCATGTTGTCAGAAAAGACCAGTCCCTGGAGAAGGATATCATACTTGGTAAAGCAGAGTGTCAGGAGAAAAGGGGAAGACCTTCAGTGAGATAGATTGACACAGTGCCTATGACAAGGGGCTCAAAGATAGCAAATACTGTGAGGATGGCCCAGGACTGGGCAGTGTTTTGTTCTGTTGTATGTAGGGTCTCTATGAGTTGGAACTGACTTATTAGCACCTAACAGCAACAACAAATGGTAATAAAAGAAATAATTTTTAAAAATTCAAAAGTAGAAACACTGTCATAATTCATTTTTCAATTCTATAAACATATTTAAGTAATTATAATATTAAATTTGTGTAACTTTTGATGGTACTTAATGATTATCTGACCTTCATCAGTTTTCGTTTCTGAACATGCACAAAAGCTCAACATACAGAATTCTTTATCCCTAATAGACTGTCTTGTGTTGTTTTCATAATGTTTCCCTTGTCTAAGACTTATCTCAACTCTCTGACTAAAGGGGCAATGTCTCATGATTTCTGCACACTTAGAGGGTATAACAGAGCCCTACACAAATAACGACATTTTATGTATTTTTAATTGATTAGAGAAAAACATGTCATTATTGTTCATTCACTGTGCCTGTTGAAATTTATGTTATAAAAACTCACATAATAATTTCTTATTAATTATTTTAGTATGAACTTATTTTAGAGTCAAATACCTTTAGACTTTTTTTTTAAATTTTAACTTTTTATTGTGATTGGGTGAAATTTTATAAAGCATATTCATTACATTCAACAGTTCATAACGTTTTGTTTTGCAGCACTGGTTACACTCCCTCCCCCAGTGGAATGTCTTTAAACTTTTGATACACAGAGAAATTGATTTTAAATAGTCCTGGAATTGAACTGATATCACTATTCAATGCCTTGCCTTTGGCCTGAACTACTAGGTTCAAGTCTCCCTGTTCCTTTCACCAGAACAGCAGGAATGAAAACCACTGCAAAATTAAAAATGTGCATTAAGGAAAAAGAATGAGCTATCATCATTTTTCTGAGGAGAAGCTCAGAGAATGAGAAAACAATGCCTCCATCTCCACGGGGTGAGTGTTGGTCCTGATGTCTTCTGTTTACGTCCTCACCAAAGGAGATTTTCCTCTTTGCGAGTGGGAGTCCATTTCTCTTTTCTGAAAGTCCAAGATGCACCAGAATAGAATATTTACAGTCTAATTCACAGTGGAATCACTAGTGGTTCAATTAAAACTGCTGTTTTGTAGATTAAAGATTCTAACAGAGCCTCTCCTCCGGAGTAATAGCAACATTACTTTTAAGCTTGCCTTACAAAAAAGTAAAAGAGCCACATTTAATAGAAGACCTTGCTTAGGGGCAAGATTTACCCCCTTGCATTAGGAAAGACTAGAGTATGCACGGTATCTTATATGTCTTTTAAGCTCCAAAATCTATCAGGATACATGTACATCAACATATGGTTCTTTCATAGGTTCAGTGAATGAATTTGTGAATTATTAAACTCCAGTCATGGATTTGTTTTATGTATTATCTTTCATCTAAAATATTTACAAAAGGAGAAACTCAAGCATAATAAAGCTAAATGTTTCACAAATATTACATTGAGGAGTAAAATCTACATTGCACAAATGATTAGATTTTGAAATTTGTTACAATGAATGGATCTTAAAAGAAATAATTATTGCTTTGCTTTCATCATAACTTGAGATAATCCATATTAATAGAAGACTTAATTCAAAATCTAATCTCAATAGTCCTAACAGAGTCAGGGATATTTCACAGATTATTGTCAGAAATTGCTGATAATAACAGCTATTTCATTCCTGAATATTTTAATCATAGTTGATTGATACTACAAGGCTGGTGATTCAAACCCACCAGCCATTCCTCGGAAGGAAGGTTGGGTAATCTACTTCCGTAGTGATACTGCCCCGGAAACCCAAGGAGGGGTCACTATGAGTTGGGTCTGACTTGATGGCACATAACAACAGCAACATTAACAATTTACATAGATCAAATCAAGAGTCCTCACCATTTCATTTGTTTTGATTATTCAATTTTAATTCTAGTATAAAAAGCAGATAATAGCATGTAAAAGAGGTTAGCTATCACATGTAAAATATGAAATAGGCAGCTTTTTGTTGTCATATAACCTTAAAGAAATGAGCATGTAAATTGTAAGTTCCCTATGGGAAGAACTGTGATTTAAAAAATATGAAAAGTGCAAAATACATCAACACATATATACCTAGTCTATGCTTTAGAAGTGCCTAATGATAATGACCAGTCATGATTTTCTAAGAAATAATTTCAGACCCTTTGATGCTTTATAAGGAGCTTTGGTGGCACACTGGTTAAAGAGTTTGGCTACTAATTGAAAGGTTTGAGGTTCAAACCTACCTCTGGCTCCATGGGAGAAAGATGGAGCAGACTGCTTCTGAAAAGATTACAGCCTTGAAAACTTTTTGTGGCATGTCTGCTCTGTCCTATAGGGTTGCTTTAAGTCAGAATCAATTCATAACTTAATGTTCTGTTTATTTAACAGTTTCTCCATTCCATCCCTTTGGTAATGTCTTGCTTGTTCCCCATTTGATATTGCAAATAAAATGTATTGCCTTTCAAATCAATGTAACTGGTATTATCTAACAGCAACAGTCAATATATGAATACTTTATATGTACCTGCTAAATATTTTTGAAAAATATTGGTGAATTTCCTGTCATTTATTTCTCACCCAGTTGAGTAAATTTTGAAGTTTGCAAATGAAGAAATTGAAGTTCAGAGGGACTAGCTGATGTTCTAGACTATCTAAGCCTCAATCTTACAGTATACAACAACAGGAGTACAAGCTTGGGAGGCAAACTATCGGAGCTTGAATACAAGAACGTGGGGATTTTAGGTGATCAACTTAATTTATTTAAGGCATTTAAATAGCAGCACATTGCAAGTGCTTACCATGTGTTAGATTTAATTAATATTACTTCAGTGTTTCCCAAAGAAGGTATCCAGGGTCCTCTGGGTGCCTAAGACTGCATGTTCTTAGGCTTCACCGCTTGTCCATTGAATCAGAATCTCTAATTTGAGAATCATTGCTGACATCCTTCCAATAACCTTTGTAAAACAATTATTTTCCTTGCAAAAAAGATGCTTTCTTTTTAAAATGTCCTTAAAGATCTTATTTATGCCCATAATATGCTTAATTAAGGAGAATAGTAAGACCTGGTCAATCTTAGGACTTACTCTTAAGGGGAATAGAAGGAATAGTAAGTCATTTGAATCAAAGAAATATTTGCAACATCTAAACTTTGCACGATTTATCTATGGAAAATTGATAGTTTGTTAGGTTATTGCAGAAAACATGATTTGGATAAAAAGCATAAGAAATTACAAAAAAGCCTAAACCAAACCTCAGATTTATTAAATAATGATTCATTTAACACGTATAGACTAAGTGCTTGCATGTGCCTGGCACTGTATTAGCCACCAGGGTAACAAAAAATCAGAAAGACAGGCCATTCTCTTGCTCTCATGGTAAAATTTTCATATTTGAGAATGTATATTTGATTTAAAATTTGACTAACAAAAGCGAATCTTACATAACTAGTGATCAAGCCTGCATGAACAAATTTTAGAAACGTTGAGGTACCTACTGATGCTTTTAAAATTCTTCCTAGTTAATTCTGGTTATAAGTCACTGAACTGTATTGCAATTAATTTTCTAAAACAGCATAGGCATAAATTTCTCCCTGGGTCAGGTTAATAATAATAATTGCAATAACAAAAATGACAACTATAACTTACATAGTGCTTACGATGTACCAGGCACTACTCTAAGGACTTTTCATAGATGGACTCAATTAATCCCTTAAAATAACCATATTGAGGAAAATAGTATTATTATTGCTTGCATTTGACACATGAGGCCGAAATGTAGAGAGGTTAGGCAAACCAAGGTCACACAGGTCTAAGAGGCAAAGAGAGGATGTGAATTCAGGCAGGCTGGCACTGAAGTACACTATGCTCTACTAATTTTGTTGCATTTAAATGAACAATTAAATAATTAATCTGTTTCCATGCAGCTTCACATAGTTGAATAATGTGAAGCTAGATGCTAGGGCACTTGCTCAAGTTATTCTCTTCTCTCTGACCTTAAAGCTTCAAATATGTTATATATATATATATATATATATACATATATATACATACATATATATATATATATATATATATATAAATCACCAGAAGCTGTTTTATCTCTTATTATTTCAAGATCCAGCATTTTTTAAATAGCACTATTCAGAAAATGTTTTAATAATATGTGTGAGTAAGAAATATTCAATATAATTTGAAGTTTCCACTATGTCAGGAAGAAACATATGGATAATAAAGGGAGCTTTTGGTGGCATTTCTGACGAGCAGCTGTACTAGTTGGTTGAATCCTTCCTTAGGATGACCGTTATTGAGTCTTTTTCCTTCTGCACTGGCATTATGCTTCCTCTGAAAGGATTTCAGAATTATCTGAATGAATGGAAAGAGATCTATCTGTGTGCAACTGGATAGTTCCCAGTGTAACAGCTGTGTGGTGCTAAGGCTGAAAGTGACTCTGGCAGTGCTGAGATTATGTGACTTTGTGTTCCCCTCATTTTGATTCAAACTTCTCTAATGTTTAGGAACTTACGTACATTAAATTGTTTGTATTTGTTCAAAATGCCTTGCTGTCCACTGCAAAGATAAAGCTAATACACACATTTTCTTCATTGACAGTTGCCATTTACTTGGAAAAAGAAATGAGATGTAGTAAAAGGCATTTCTGCTTGAGTTATTTTCCTGGGCAGCATAGAATTTTAATGGTAAAAGCATGGAATTTTAAGTATCTCTTTGAGTAAAGCATGCATGGGCTTTATTCAGCAGCTACTATAGGCCAGGTATTTAGTTGGATATAATGTTATAATATAATGTTACATTTATTATTTCATTTAATTCTGGTGTTTAGATAGTTAAGTAACCACACTGTGTATGTTAAAGCTGGAATCCAAACCTGAGCCAAGTGTGAACTTGAAGCCTTGACCTTCCATGACACACTAGCATTGCTCTTCCTGTATGTGATAGTCATGTGGGGCTTATATAGAAAAATGGCTTTGATCTGAGGAGGACACAAAGAATTACATACAGTAGTGTCAAAATTTGCCCTTTCTCTCTATCATCTGTCAGTTTGTCATACTGTGGTGGTTGTGTGTTGCTGTGAGGCTGGAGGCTATGCTACTAGTGTTTCAAATATGAGGAGAGTCACCCATGGTGGACAGGTTTCAGTAGAGCTACCAGATTAAGATAGACTTGGAAGAAGGAAGGGGCCATCCACTTCTCAAAGAATTGTCGAGCAAAAACCTTATGAATAGTAGTGAAACACTGTCTGATATATTATTGGAAAATTTTATGAATGGCCCTGAAACATTGTCTGATATAGCACCAGAAGATGAGCCCTTCAGGTCAGAAGGCACTCAACATACAATTGGGGAAGAGCTGTCTCCTCAAAATAGTCAACCTTAATGACATAGATGGAGTAAAACTTCTGGGACCACCATTTGCTGATGTGTCATGACTCAAAATGGGAAGAAACAGCTGCAAACATTCATTAATAATTGTAACATGGAACGTACAAAGTATGAATGTGGGAAAATTGGAAGTTGTCAAAAATGTAATAAAACATATAAAAATCTATATCCTGTGCAATAGTGAGCTGAAATGGACTGTTTTTGGCCATTCTGGATCAGATAATCATATGACCTAATAAGCCAGTAATGACAAATTGAAGAGGAATGGCATGCCAATCATTGTCACAAAGAATATTTCAAGATCTGTACTGAAGTACAATGCTGTCAGTGATAGGATAATATCCATATGCCTACAAGGAAGACCAGTTAATACTACTATTCAAAAGCAACCACTAAAGCTAAAAAATAAGAAATTGAAGATTTTTACCTACTTCTGCAATCTGAAATTGACCAAACATGCAATCAAGATGCAGAGATTATTGCTGGTGATTGGAATGCAAAAGTTGGAAACAAAGAATAAACTCCAGCAGTTGGAAAATACGGCCTTGGTGTTAGAAATGATGCTGGAGATCACATGATAGAATTTTGCAAGACCAAGGGCTTTCTCATCATAAATACCTTTTTTCAACAATGTAAATGGTGGCTATACATGTGGACCTTGCCAGATAGAACACACTACAGATCGACTACATCTGTGAAAAGGAGCGATGGAGAAGCTCACTATCTTCACCCAAAACAAGGCCAGGAATTAACTGTGGAAAAGACCATCAGTTACTCCTATGCAAGTTGAAGCTGAAGCTGAAGCAAATTAAAGCAAGTCAATGAGAGCCAAAATACAACCTTGATTATTGTTGTTGTTGTTGTTGTTGTTGTTATGTGCCGTCGAGTTGGACCAGACTCATAGTGACCCCTTCTTGGGTTTCTGAGGCAGTATCACTATGGAAGTAGATTGCCCAACATTCCTTCTGAGGAGTGACTGGTGAGTTTGAACTGCCAGCCTTCTGGTTAGCAGTCAAGTGCCTTAAGCACTATGCTACCAGAGCTCCTGACCTTGATTATATCCTCCTAAATTTAGAGACCATCAGAAGAATAGATTTGATGCATTGAATACCAATGACTGAAAACCAGACGAATTGTGGGATGATATCAAGAACATCATACATGAAGAAAGCAAAGTCCATTAAAAAGGAGGAAAGGAAGAAAAGACCAAAATAGATGTCAGAAGAGACTCTGAAACTTGCTCTTGAATGGAAGGTAGCTAAAGCAAATGAAAGAAACAACAAGATAAAAAAGCTGAACAGATTTCAAAGACCAGCTCAAGAAGACAAAGTCAATTATTATAATGAAATGTGTAAAGACCTAGAGTTAGAAAACTAAAACACACTCAGCATTTCTCCAGCTGAAAGAATTGAAGAAAAAGTTAAACCCTCACATTGCAATATTAAAAGATTCTATGGGAGCTCTGTTGGCATAGTGCCTAAGGGATTTGACTGCTGACCAGAAGGCTGGTGGTTCGAACCCTCCAGCTACTCCTTGGGCAATCTACTTCCATGGTGATACTCCCTTGGGATCTGACTTGATGGCAGTGAGCTTTTTTTTTTTTTTTTTTTAGGGTCAAAATATTGAATGATGCAGGAAACTTCAAAAGAAGATGGAAAGAATACACAGAATCATTGTGGAAAAAAGAATTGGTCAACATTCAATCATTTCAGGAGGTGGCATATAATCAAGAATCAGTGGTATCAAAGGAAAAAGTCAAAGATGTACTGAAGGAATTGGCAGAAAAGGCTCCAGGAATTGACTTCCATAAAGTATTACTGCCTCAAAAACCCAATGGGGGTTGCTATTAGTCAGAATCAACTCAGTGGCAGTGGGTTTTTTTTTTTTTTGTATC
>NW_006921734.1:2821497-2827273 GCF_000298275.1 Orycteropus afer afer
ACTGGTTAAAATCAAGAGGGTGTGCATCAATGTTGTATCATTTCACCATACTTATCAATCTGTATGCTGAGCAAATAATTTAAGAAGTTGGACTATATGAAGAACAATAGATAAGGATTGGAGTAAGACTCATTAACAACCTGAGATATGCAGATGACACAACTTTGCTCACTGAAAGTGAGGATGAGTTGAAGCACTTACTGATGAAGAGTAAAGACTATTGTCTGCAGCGTGGATTACATCTCAACATAAAGAAAACGAAGATCCTCACAACTCGACAGATAAGCAGCATCACAATAAACAAATAAACGATTGAAGTTGCCAAAGACTTTATATTACTTGATTCTATAATCAACATCAATGGAAGCAGTAGTCAAGACATCAGACAACGTATTGTACAGGGCAAATCTGCTGCAAAAGACCTCTTTAAAGTGCTGAAGACCAAAGTTCTCTCTTTGAAGACTAAGGTGCACCAAATGCAAGCTGTGGTATTTTCAGTTGCATCATACACATATGAAATTTTGACAACGAATAAGGAAGATCAAAGAAGAGTTGATGCTTTTGAGTTGTGATGTTGGCAAAGAATATGGAAAGTAGCATGGACTACTAAAAGAACTAACAAATCTGCCCTGGATGAAGTGTAGCTGGAATGCTCCTTGGAAGTGAGAACGGTCAGACTTCGTCTCACTTACTTTGGTCATGTTTTCAGAAGGGACCATTCTCTGGAGAAGGATATCATGCTTGATAAAGTGGAAGGTCAACAAAAAAGGGGAAGGCCTCAACAAGGTGGATTGACACAGTGGCTGCAACAATGGGCTCAGGCATAGCAGTGATTGTGAGGCTGGCATAGGACCAGACAATGTTTTGTTCTGCTATACATAGGGTTGCTATGAGTCAGAGAAGACTCGACAGCAACAACAATGGTAGAATATTTGAAGACTGAACACTGTAACTTTCTTTGCCTTATGTTTTGGTTCAAGTGTAACTGGTAATAAAAATTTGCATACTGACATAGACACTTTGTACTATGTCAATATGACTTGCATGTTACTATGGGGTTTTGTCTTGCTTTCTTTGGACATGTTATCAGGAGGAACCAATCCCTGGAAAAGGACATCATGCTTGGTGAAGTAGGGGATCAGTGAAAAAGAATACCCTCATTAAAGCTGATTGATATAGTGGCTGTGACAGTGGGCTCAAACATGCCTACTATTGTGAGGATGGCACAGGACTGAGCAAGGTTTTTTTTTTCTGTTATACATGACACCGACTCACTGGCACCTAACAGCAACATGGTGCTGGAAGCTATATTACCACTATTTCAATACCAATAGGGTCACTCATGTGGACAGTGGCACTTTCAGACTAAGAGTAGGAAGAACTGGTGAGGTAGTTGAGAAAATTAACCAGTAAAAACCTTACAGATCACAACAGAATATCATCCACTATAGTGCTGGAAGATGAGCCCCCTAAGTTGGAAGGCACTCAAAATACATAGTGGTTATAATGATGGACTTGAACATATCAATGATTATGAAGATGATGCAGTATTGGGTAATTGTTCTGTTGTACATGGTTCACTGTACATAAGTTGAAGCCAGCTCTATGGTAACTAGCAACAACGACAAATAAGCCTATAATACATTTCTTTTCCTACTGCTGGAATGAAAGAACAAATTTAAAAATATTCTTAATGGACTTGAGGATTTCAATGAATGTGACCTTTGGGGGATGGAATTCTTCTCTTTTTAAGAATCTCTGTTACTATATAAGCACGTATCTTGGAAGGTTGACATTTATTCAGGATTGCTCATTAAAAAGTTAGCACTGTTAATTTGTGAGATTAATTAGTATACACTTAGAATGATCCTGAGGGAATGAAGCATAGGTCAGATAAATTTCTTTGTGGGAACAAGGTTTGACTTGTGCAGGGCAAGGGATATGGAAAAGGACACTGACGTGAGAACTCAGATCTAGACCAAATCCACCAGTCCTGAACTCTTCATAATGCATCTTAAATTTCTTAAGGGAGCTGGTTGCAAGCTTTCGTATTGTGCTTTCCTCGACATCTTCTGGTTCAGATTTGCTTATTTTACACTTAACAAAGGTGGACTGAGTCCTTTAAATCCTAAAGCAAAAATTTTTGAAAGTCTAACTCTTTTTGTTAATGGTAAAATAAACAAATCTACAGTGAAGAAACAAATGGCTCTATTAGGGGATGGATTCCTGTTTTAATTATTCTTCTTAGGTCATCTGGGGATGATTTACCCTTGAGTTCTCGAGAACTTTGTGGTCCCTGTATGCTCTGGTAGCGTAGTGCCTAAAGGCACTTGACTGCTAACCAGAAGGCTGGCGGTTCAAACCCACCAACCACTCCTCGGAAGGCAGATGGGGCAATCTACTTCCGTAGTGATACTGCCTCGGAAACCCAAGAAGGGGTCGCTATGAGTCAGGTCCGACTCGACGGAACATAACAACGACAACAACAACAACAACTAACATAAAGGTTAGTGGTTCCAACTCACCCAGCAACACTGTGGAAGAAAGGCTTTGTGATCTGCTTCTGTAAAGTTTACAGTATAAAAACTCCATGGAGCCAGTCTTACATATGCCAGTCTGAAACATATAGAGTTGCCATGAGTTGAAAGCAGAGCAATGGCAAGGGATTTTTGTTTGTTTGTTTTCACTAGAACTTTAAAAGTAAGCAGAAACTACACTATATATTATTGCAAATAGGATTCCTGTGGGGGTTTATAAGTGACAGTTAAAATTGTGGATAAAATTACATCCAATCATAAACTGAAAAAAAAAAAATAACAAAGAGATAAACATTTATTTTCTTTAGGAACTAAAGCCAATTCTATATAGAGGCATTAACTTTTTTCAATGCACAGCAAAATGTTATAATATAAAATGAAATGTACCTCATATGTAAATTTTGAAGCAAAAATAAAAAGTAAGTAGGCATGCAATTTACTTATCCAGAAATTTCAACTTGAGAATAATAGAATTAAATTCTGAATTGTGGAAGAGAGAAAGAAAGAAGAACATATAAGCCTGAATGAAAATAATAGAAGAACTATGAGGTTCACAGTCAAGATGGTTCTGTTTCAATGCTTGCACACTATAATGGGAACAGTTTGTGTGGGATTTCAGGTTGTGATGTGATTTCACATCTGTTTTGGTTACCTAGTGCCAGGCTCTAGGGGCTATTTGAAAGCCTGTCAACACTGGGCTTCAGCTCTGCCTCTTCCTCCCGGCCCACTGAACTAGAGGCATCTCATCACTCATGCAGCTATTGGATGCTGAGGCTAACAAGCCCAAGGTCAACAAATAAAAAGGTACAGTCCCAATGATACCAAACCAAATTTAACTCCATTGAAAGTCACTAGGTGGGCAGAGCAAGGCAGGCTGCTGAAAAATGACATGGCTACATGTGAAGGAACTGTTTCAAGTGCTGAGGAGCAAGGATATCTCCTTGAGGACTAAGGTGCGCCTGACACAAGCCATGATATTTCCAATCGCCTCGTATGCATGTGAGAGCTGGACAATGAATAATGAAGACTGAAGAAGAGTTGATGCTTTTGAGTTGTGGTGCTGGCAAAGAATGCTGAAAGTACCATGGACTGCTAAAAGAACTAACAGATCTGTCCTGGAGGAAGTGCAGCCAGAATGCTCCTTGGAAGCAAGAATGGCCAGACTTTGTCTCACCTATTTTGGTCATGTTGTAAGGAGGGACCATTCCCTGGAGAAGGATGTCATTCTTGGTAGGGTGGAGGGTCGACGAAAGAGGGGGAGGCCTTCAACGAGATGGATTGACATGGTGGCTGCGATGATGGGCTCGAGTATAGCAGGGATTGTGGGGCTGGCGCGGGATCGGGCAGTGTTTCGTTCTGCTGTGCATGGGGTCGCTATGAGTCGGAAACGACTCGACGGCACTTAACAACAACAACAACAACACATGGAGGGTTCAAGTGGGCCATAAGCTAGAGACCATTCCCAAATCTGCTTCTTAGATACAGGAAGCAGACCACATCCCTAAAGCTGCTCCAATACATTCCACCATGGAGTTAATTACCAATCTTACCATGGGGAATAACTACATCCAGCTGCCCAGCCACTCAACAAGGCCTAGCCAAGTTGACACAGAAACGTAACTACCACAACATCATAATGTGGTCCATGAGAAACTCCAGGGAAACAACATAATGGCAGAAGAGGGCTGTTGGTGGGGGGGAGGGTCTGAGGGAATAGTGTGTATTACACTGGGCTAATATTAACATTCTTAAGAGTTTTGTGTCAAATGTTAAATTTGGGAGAGACAAATACAAATTTTCAAATTCCCATAGTTAAACCAAAGCAGCTCTGGTGGCATAGTGCCTAAGGCATTTGACTGCTACTAGAAGGTTGGTGGTTCAAACCCACTAGCCATTCAGCTAAGGAAGACTGGACAATCTACTTGCATAAAGATTTACCACCTTGGGAACCCAAAGGGGGTCACCATGAGTCAGAATTGTCTTGATGACAATGAGGGGTTTTTTTGTTTTTTTTTTTTTAATCGTTAAATCAGTATAAATAGAGATTAGCAATTGATAGCAATTTAAATATAAGATCAATTTTGAAACTAATTTAAAAATCAACTCATTGATTTTAAATTTTTTTCCCTACCTTTGGGATTTTTGTCTTGCCCTTCACTGTTTTAACTTAGTGGCTACTGATGAGATGAAATTAAATGATGTTGATGTAAGCTAACTAAAGTTCAACTTCAGTTGTTATATATGTATATGGAAGGAATGACATGATGAAGCAGTTATCTTTGTATTTTTCTTCAGTGACTGTAAGCTGTTCAAATCTACAAATATATGATGGTTAAGAAACTTCTGGAAGGCAAACAAGGATTGCAAGTTATTTTGGATGTGCCAAGGCACCACCACTCTAAAATGCATCATTATTCTTGAAGTACAACTTTGCTTATTTTTCCTTTCTTTTATCCTGCAAAACGTTAAATACAAATTCACATATCAATTTGAAAACACTGAGGAAAAATATTGCTTCTAGAGAGGCTTTGAGGAGCCCTGGTGGCATGGTGGGTTAAGCACATGGCTGTTAACTGAAAGGTTGGCGATTCAAACCCATCAGTCGCTCTGCAGGAGAAAGATGCAAGCTAGAAGGCTTGGAAAAACTTGGATGAAGACTATACATGATGAAGACTACACATGAGGAGACCACTGTGTTAGGCAGTTAGAGTACACATAAGGCTCAGTGTTCTGTAACTCATCTCTTTAAGAACTATCTGAGATTCTACAATTCCATTATCCTAGTAGTTTGGATTTCTTTTATCCTTTTAAATAATTCCTTGAGTCAGTGTGATATACTCCACTGAAGGAAGCCATTCAATAGCTTTCAAATAACTGCTATTGAATTAGAATGACTGATTTTTCATAATCTATAAATGTGAGTTATTGAATATAAATGTTAATACATTTTACACTTCTATAATAACTTACTATGATCTTATAAATGATGCATGAGCTAACTAACATCTATTCTATGCAACATTGATGGAATTTTTAGCAATATCTGCCTATGTTTGATTGGTGTTCTTGTTGTTGTTGTTGTTAAGTGTCGTCGAGTTGTTTCTGACTCATAGCAACCCCATGCACAGCAGAACAAAACACTGCCCAATCCCGCGCCAGCCCCACAATCCCTGCTATACTTGAGCCCATCATTGCAGCCACCGTATCAATCCATCTCCTTGAAGGCCTCCCCCTCCTTT
>NW_006921734.1:2830583-2858085 GCF_000298275.1 Orycteropus afer afer
TGGCTTCCTGGTTTTTAATCCCCTTTCTCCTGCTCTTCTGGCCTGCTTCTTTGGGTGTCCCTGAGTTGTCTCTCCTCATCTGTATCCCTGGGGCTGACTGCTCTTCTGTCTGGGTTCAAGGCTTTTATCCCCTTTCTCCTGCTCTTCCGACCTGCTACTCTGGGTGTCCCTGGGTTGTCTCTCCTCACCTGTTACCCTAGGGGTGATTGGTGTTCTTAAATACGTCCAATTTTCCTTAATGTTTTAATTATATTCAGTAGAACTGGAAAGGTGATTGCCAAAGATACATTTAGTAGTTTGTGGACAGCATACAATAATCCTTTTTCCTAATCATACAATCCATAAAACTGGATCCTTGAATTTATAACCCAATTATAAAGTTGTTTAAACTCAGTTATAGACTAGAAGAATTCCTTAAACATCTAGGCCAATTGCTTTCAGAAATCCAAAATCAAAGAGAACAGGATGGAATTTCATTCAATCTGATTTAATCTCTTACGTCACTATTTGTGGACTGACTGTCTTTGATCCACCACCGAAATGCAGGGAGAGCTGAATTGGACACAAATAAGAATGAAGCAGATGCAAAAGAGGGTCCTACAACCTGACCCTGGTGGCTCTTCAGTTCTTGGCACCTTTCTTTGCCTGAAGATTCTGTATCCCTACCTTTGGGATTTATGAAGCTCCCTCTCTGCTTGTTATAGTTGTTTTCTGTTACTTTCAACTGAACAGTTCCAAAAAGTAACTTTTTTTTTTTGTTGTTGTTGGTTGGTTTTGTTCAATCAAGGAGCTCTAGTAGTGTGGTGGTTAAGCATTTGGCTGCCAACCAAAAGATTACCGTTCGAACCCACCAGCTGCTCCATGAGAGAAAGATGAGTCAGTCTGCTTGTGTAAAGATTCCCAGCCTTGGAAACTCTGGGAGGTAGTTGTACCTTGATCATATAGGGTCATTTTGAATCAGAACTGACTAGATGGCAGTGGATTTGGGTTTTTGGTTTCTTGTTCATTCTTCATTCCCATGATTAAAATGATTGAGATAAATGGTTATCACTTCTATATGTGGAAGTTTGAACTTTTCCAGACTTTCTCCTAGGCTTCATCTTGTTAGTGTTGGAAATCATTTAAAAAAAAAAAAAAAAAAAAAAAATATATATATATATATATATACATACATAATTTGGGGTGCTGTAAAACCACTTTAAATTGAATAGCATTTATTAAAACATATAGGGATTTAATCAGATGAATATTGCTTTTATTTAAACAAAATATGAGAATATAATGCAAGATATATGAATATTAAGTAGGATGTTTCATCTCTATGGGGAGTAATATAATCTAATATTGTCATTTGCTTGCCATTATCAAGATATTTCATCAATTAGTCCATGTAAATAAAATATTTCAAGTAATTGGACTATGTAAGTATATAACTAAATGGCACTTAAAAAGACATGTAATTTGAAGGAACATGTTTTTAAATGTATTACATAACACATTGCTTTTTTTATAAACAGTATTTTTTCTGATTAATACATGTTTCCGATTAATATATGTTCATTGATGAAAATTGTTAAATAAAGTATAAAGAAAAAACTGAATTGACTATAATATCATTTTCAGAAATAAGCCCCATTAATATCTAGTGCATTGTTTTCAAGTATAAGATTCTGTGTATGTGGTGTGTGTATGAATGTATATATGTTTGTACATGTTGGTGTTGACTGGCAGTATAGTTTCCAAGACGGGGTCATGCTGTTCTGCCTGGAATGAAATTATTACCATGTGGATGAGTGTTTAGAGAACTCCCAGTTGGTGTGGTGGTTGTAGATGCTTTTGAGAATAAATACGTTTAAGACATAATTAGAAAGTAGAGATATTTTTAAGGGAAAGAGGAGCAATAATTGTTTTAAACTTGTGATGCTTGAAAGGGATTTGGGAATCATCCAGACCAAAATTATAGTTAGTGCAATGGTAAAAATAACATTGGCCCCAGAGAGAATACTGAGAGGGCAGAGTTGAGTACTAAGGGTTGAATGTGAAGAACACTTATGGTTAGGATCAGGAATATATGCAGAGAGCATACAGTATTGAAAATAACAGCAGCACAATATTAAAAATAATTAGAGTAAACTAATGTCAGATAACAAAACAATTTAAAAGGATGAATAATAAGAACACTTAAAAGCATGAGTAATAAGGGGCATCTTTGGATTTAGATCATAGAAGGTTATCTCTTGAAGAGGTCAAATACGGTGGAGTGGGAATGGTAAAATTCAAATTGCAAGGGATTAAAGAGTGAGCTGTGGAGGGAGATTTGTTGACTATACTTTCAATGAAGATGATGATGGGAGATTTAGCATAGTAGCTCCACAGAGTGTTGTTGTTGTTGTTAGGTGCTGTCTAGTCAACTCTGACTCATAGCAACCCTATGTGCAATGGAACGAAACACTGCTGGGTCCTACACAATCCTCAAAGTTGTTATGCTTGAGCCCATCATTGCAGCCACTTTGTCAATCCATCTCATTGAGGGTTCCCCCTTTGCCACTGACTCTCTACTTTACTAAGCATGATATCCTTCTCCAGGGTCAGGTCCCTTCTGCCTATACTTCTTCCAAGACAGATTTGTCATTCTTCTGGCAGTCCATGGTATTTTCAGTATTCTTTGCCAACATCATGATTCAAATGCATCAATTTTTCTTCAGTCTTCCTTAATCACTGTCCAGCTTTCACATGCATATGAGGCTATTGCAAAGACCATGGCTTGGGTCATGTCAACCTTGGTCTTCAAAATGATATCTTTGTTCTTTAACACTTTAAAGAAGTCTTTTGTAGCAGATTTGCACAGTGCAATATGTCATCTGATTTCTTGACTGCTGCTTCCATGAGTGTTGATTATGGATCCAAGTAAAATGGAATAGTTTACAACTTCAATTTTTCCTCCACTTATCATGATACTGCTTATTGGTCCATTTGTGAGGATTTTTCTTTTCTTTACATTGAGGTGTAATCCATACGAAGGCTATAGTCTTTGATCTTCTTCAGTAAGTGTTGCAAGTCCTTATCACTTTCAGCAAGCAAGGTTCTGTCATCTGCACATCACCGATTGTTAATGAGTTTCCTCCAATCCTGATGCTGTGTTCCTCATTTAGTCCAGTTTCTCAGATTATTTGCTCAGCATACAGATTGAAAAAGTGTGGTGGAAGGATACAGCCCTTACTGATTTTAACCATGTGGTATACCCTTGTCCTGTCTGAATGACTGCTTCTGGTCTATGAGCAGGTTCCTCACTGTTGTTGTTATGTGCCATTGAGTTGGACCTGACTCATAGCCACCCCTCCTTGGGTTTCTGAGACAGTATCACTATGGAAATAGATTGCCCCATGTTCCTTCTGAGGAGTGGCTCTTGGGTTTGAACCTCCAGCCGACTTGTTAGCAGTCAAGTGCTTTAAGCACTATGCTACCAGAGCTCCCAGGTTCCTCATAAGCACAATGAAATGTTCTGGAGTTTCTATTCTTTGCAATATTATCCATAATTTTTTATGATCCACACAGTTGAATATCTTTGCACAGTAAACAAGACATAGGTAAACATCTTTCTGGTAGTCTTTGCTTTCAACCAAGCCTGATATGACATCAGCATACTTCATATTTCAAGTGCCTTCTAATCTGAGGGGTTCATATTCTGGCAGTATATCTCACAATGTTTCACTCTTATTCATAAAGTTTTCCAGTAATACAACAGACAGTGTTTTTCACTGTTATTCATAAAGTTTTCAGTGGCCAATTTTTTCAGAAGTAGATGGCCCCATACTTCTTCCTAGTCTGTGGTAGTCTGGAAGCTCTGCTGAAAGCTGTCTGTCAACCCTGGGTGACCCTACTGCTATTTAAAATACTAGTGGCATAGCTTCCAGCATCACAGCAATTGTCAAGCCACCACAATGTGACAAACTGGTAGATGAGTGGTGGCCAGCCACTCCAACAGGTAGTAGGTTACAGAAAAGTGTTTGATGATTTATTTATAGTTTGGGGATATGTTTTTTTATATGTACATAGGAGAAGGAGAAACTGAAGGTCAAAGACAGTGTGTGGAAATTGAAGACAAATATCTTTGAGTACAAGAGAAAACATTTGAAGGGTCAGCCACAGAGGAAGTGAAGGAATATTTCTTGGAAGTGGGAGGAACACAGGAAGGAATAGATGAGTAATCAGAGAGTTCTGATGTTGATGGGATGTTAAGGGAGTCTATAATGAATAATTTCAGAAAAAGCAGGCTGATCTGTGAAGAATTGTTGCTGTTTGGTATGATCAAGCTGGCTGACTCATTGCGACCCTATGAATATCAGAGTACATTTTGTCTGGTCCTGCACCATCCTCACAATCATTATCATGTCTCAGCCCACTGTTGTAGCCACTGTACCAATCTGTCTCATAGGATCTTCTTGCTTTTTGCTGATGCTCTCTCTGCTTTACCAGAGATAATAGCCTTCTCTAACAATTGGTCCCTCCTAATGACATGTCCAAGGTAGGAAAAATGAAGTTTTGCCATTCTTGCTTCTAAGAAACATTCTAGCTGTACTTCCTCCAAGACAGATTTATTCATTCTTCTGGCAGTGTATGGTGAATTAAACCAAACCAAAACCCACTTCCATAAAGTCAATTCTGATGCATAACAACCCTATAAAGCAGAGTAGGACTGCCTCATAAGGTTTCCATGGCTGTAAATCTTTATGGAAGCAGACTGCCTCATTTTTCTTTCACAGAGAAGCTGGCGGGTTTAAACCACCAACCTTTATGGTTAGCAGCCCAATGCTTTAACCGCAGCACCACCAGAGTGCTTCATGATGAGTAAGGGGAGTAGAAAAAGTCTAATTTGATATTTGTGAAAATTGGAAACATATTTGGAATAGGGGCTTTTGGAGAGTAATAGGATTTTAACTAGGAATAACCAGAAGCATTCATTGCTGAGTGACTCGATGGCAGTGAGTGAAGGTAGTGTGTAATGGAACAAACTGATTGCATTTTGTGCCTTTTCCTCAGGACTATTTGTTGACCCAGAACAGAAAGAAAGTGGATAATTGAGTTTATTTTTAAACTAATATAAAATTGGTGGATATTTTGATACTATGTTTTGAGATGCTTAAAATAGATTTTTATGTTTTTTGGGGGAGGAACTGAAAATTTTTGCCCAAGTACCCAAACTTGTACTCCTAAACTTGTGTATGATACACAAATATATCTAGACAAACCAAGTGAGAAAATATATAGCATTGATGAAAAAATATCTCACTAAATGGAAAAAGATATTCATCAATGCATTTCTTATATTAAGTAAAAACTTTCAGGAAATAATATTTTTCCTTCATAAAATTTCAAAATTCACAGGGGACATCAAGCTCATTTGGCATAACATACTACACAAAACCTTGTTCCACCTCCTACTTTGGCGAATAGTGATTTTATAAGCTTGCAAGCGGCCATGTAGATGCAATGACGGGTCTCTCCTCATCCAGAGCAAAGAAGAATGAAGAAAACCAAAAATTCATGGAAACAATTAGTCCTAGCAACTGATACACCATCCAACCTGCAGCCTATATGACTATGAGACCAGAAGAACTAGATGGTGCCCGGCTATTACTGTCAACCAGTTGGAAGGGGATCTATGTAGGAGATCCTGGATAGAGAGGGAGAACAATGTGTGGAACAAAACTCAAAATCATTTGGAGGAAAAAAAAAGGGGGACCAGGTTTGCTGGTCCGGTAGAGCCTGGTGGAACCACTGAGACTATGGCCCCTAGCTGCCCTTCAGGTCTGGAATTGAACCCATGCCTGTGGCTTTCAGCCAAACAATAGACAGGCATATGAGTTGAACATTTACCTGAGGTAGATACACTCCTTGGAGAGAACAATCATGGGAGAAAGAAGGGCTGCTTATGCACAGGGAGACAACTCAGGAGTAGGAGTGCATGGAGGTATGGACACAGGGAAGAGATAACTATCAGGAGGAAGTATGAGGGGAGAGGTTGCATTGTGGTAAATTGTGGTCAATGTCATGAGACAAAGTGTATGTGAACTGCTGTATGGAAAGTGAACTTGCTCTGTAAATTTTCACCCAAATCACAATTAAAAAAAAAAAAAAAAAATTCAAAATTCTACAGAGGTAAAGAACCAAATCAGGAAAATCCACTGACAACCAAAGTCTATTTTTGAACCTTTGACCTTAGGATAGAAGCAAGCCACCATCAGAGATTAAACTCTTCCTTACATCAGGATGTTAGATACTCTATAAAGCTGTAGGAAATTAGAATACTTTATCATCCGTATTCTACATCACCTTGTAAATATACCAGAGTAAGATAAACAATGTGTTATAGCATAAAGAATATTTATATATTGATATTTTTACTAACATCTTCAATACATAGTAGATGTAGGAAACTACAAGTTAAAATAACCAGTGGTCTATGTCTTATTTTCATTACTTTTAAGCTAAAATAGGAGAAAATCTTTAAAACAAGATCTGGCTCTAAATTCCAAATGATAAACTTTGACTAAGGCAGCTTATGCTGATGATTCATGTACTTGACCACTTCTTACCGTTTATATAGGGTTTAACTATGCTCATTTTCACTGTTTATGTGTCTCATTGTGACTTTCCTGGTTGCTTTTTCTTGGGCCCAGAATCTTCCCACCTTTCATTCATCCTCCACAATGTTTAGTGTGTATTTCTGAAGCATAATCTTTTATCATGTTACCACCAATTTGCTTTAAAATAACTACTGGCACCCTTTACCTAGAGCACAGAATCCAAATACTAAGATAGGCATGTACAATCCAATATTATTTGTTCTCATTTCTCCCAAACAACCTCTTCAGTCTCATCTCTTCTACCACCCATCTCCCACTTTCTCACTTATTGTGCCATACTGAGTTACTTACCATTTGCGTAACACAATGTACCCTTTGATATGATGTTTCCTCTAAGAAATGCCCTTCTCTCTCCACTTCATCAAGAAATCTTTTAGCCAGTCTTTAAGATCCACTTAACTCAAATGGTATCCTTAAAGAAGCCTCCCCAGATTCTCTAGGTAAAATGATGTGTCTTCTCTGCATGAAAACACTCTAGGCACAGTCATCTATGTGCCATTATTAGAGCATAGTTTTACATTTACATAGAAGGCTGCCATTTTACTTCACTTAGTATTACCCAGTGAGTTTTGATGGTGAAGTGGTTAAAACATTCAGCTGTTAACCAAAATGTCAGCGGTTCAAAGCCACCAACTGCTTCATGGGAGAAAAATGTGGCAACATCAATAATTTTGTTTAAAATAATGAATGACAGAAAGAGTATTTACTCTTTACTCATTCAGTTTCCTCTCTCTGAAATGTCTTCCCTTTCCTGTAACTGAAACCCTACATTAACTTCTTAGGCACTAATTAAAATTCCACCTCCTATTAGAACTCTTCTTAATCCCAACTTTGATATCACATCTTCCTTTGAATTTCAACAATTTTTTTCTTTGTCCTTCTTTTGTGCTACTTATCCTATTGCATTACAGTAATTTGTGTTCTGTTTTCTCTTTGTTATCAAAATCTGTGGTTTTTGTCTAGATCTAACTGGCATGGCACACCAAGCAGATCATCCACAAATATTTGTCTAATTTAACTGAATGCTTCAACTCATACCAGCAAGACTCTACTGAAGCTTCACTTAGTATGACCATCAAAGTATCTGTTTTTATAAAGTACCAGGTGTGTGTTCTTTTTAAAATGCCCAAAGTGTGATGTATTCCTTTTTTTTTGAAACATATTTACATGAAAATCTAACCAGTATTGGAACTCTGGTAGCATACTCCCTAAGGCACTTGACTGCTAACCAGAAGGCTGGTGGTTCAAACCCACCAGCCACTCCTCAGAAGGAAGATTGGGCAATCTACTTCCCTAGTGCTACTGCCTTGGAAACCCAAGGAAGGGTAGTTATGAGTCAGGTCCAACTTGATGGCACATAACAACAACAACAAAACTGAAATAAGTAGAACCTGATTACTAGTTGCTTGATTTTTGAGGAGTCATTCCTTGAGTGAACTCTGATTTCATCAGTCTATTATCTCCAGGTGTTAAAGCCTATTTATTTAAAGTCTGCTAAGGTTGAGCAATCCTACTTCCATAGTGATACTGCCTCGGAAACCCAAGGAGGGGTCGCTATGAGTCGGGGTCGACTCGACAGCACATAACAACAACAACGTCACTATTAATGATATCAATATCTTTCTTTATCCATCCCTGGGTGTTTTTAATAAGACCACTTTGTTTTTCCTCAAATAAAATGCACTTAGAAGAAAATTAGCTCCTACATATGTTTGATTTTCAGCTCTGAATTTGGCATTGTCTCCTAGGGCTGGCAGTCCCCATTATGCTTGCCTTGTCATCCACCACTGTGTGCTCCAGAAGCACAGCCAACACCTGTGACCACACAAAAGACCATCACAGCAGCTGCAGGACTCAGATGTCCATGCTAAAATATATTTCTAATGCTGAAGTATTTGGATCTGTAGCTGGCTCTTTTTTTTCATCCTTTAGGGAAATATTGGGGCTGCATATTTCTCTATATTTACTGTCTAGGACATGTGTGCTCTACTCTCTTCTTTGGAAAAATTAAGGGCAGAGGTCTTCCTTAGCATCATAACATAGTGATTAAGAGAATAGATTTGCAGCCAGAATGCCCAGATTTGGAGCCTATATCTACTAATAACTTGCTGTGTAATCTTGGACAATTTACTTAACCTTTTTGGGCCTGTAAAGTGGAGCTAATATGCCTGTACAGGGTAAGCATTATATAAGTGCTTGATATTGTTACTAGATTATAAATTCCTGGACATACCACTTGAAAGCAACTTTTTTTTTTTTTTTTTAAATCTTTAATCAGCCATATTTTCTTCTTAATTTCCTATTTTCATTTTTGTGGCATAAGCTTCTTGGTTATCCCCAACAATGCATAAAGGTCATCAAAACCCTTTGGGCATAGATCTCAACCTCATAAATGAGATCAAAACATATCAGAGTTATTTTTTTCTGTTTCAGAAACTTCTAAAAACATAATACACCACTTTTTATATAGTCACCAGCTACTAAGCACTAAGATTTAAACATATGTAGTATATATACATATACTATATTATATATTGTTGTTGTTGTTGTTGTTGTTGTTAGGTGCCATCGAGTCATCTCCAACTCATAGTGACCCTATGCACAGCAGAACAAAACACTGCCTGGTCTTGTGCCAGCCTCGTGATCCTTGCTATACCTGAGCCCATGGTTGCAGCCACTATGTCTATCCATCTTGATGAGGGCCTTCCCATTCTTTGTTGACCTTCCACTTTACCAAGAATGATATATATGTATGTATACATGATATATATGTATATATTCATGAGATATATATATATATATATATATATGCATATATGTAGGAATACATATATATTCACTATATATATACATTTTTTTTCTTTGTTCAAGTATACCTAACTTAGTAAGTGACAGGAATGTGAAATGCTTCACAAATTCCCTGTATGTCCTAGCTGCCCAGTGCTCCTTGTCATTTGTTCCTAAACCTCAGGAGCTCCAGACCACCTTCCCTTTTGATAACTATTTAGTGCTTGCTCATGCCCCAGGCCTTCATTGCTTTCATTATTATGCCTTGCCCATTTATTTATTCATTTATCTAATTTCATTTGACCTTCTGTGTTCCGGACATAAATAGACCCTTGGAATATGGCAGTGAATAAATAAACAGGACATTCTGTTGTAATGGAGGTTATGTTAAATAAGTAACATGTATACAATGTAAGGTGGAAATGCGTGCTATGGAGAAAAGTAAAGCAGGGAAAGAAAATGGGAGTATCAAGATGGAGAATGGAAATTTTAACATCATTGTGAAAGTGATATTAACCAATGACCTGAAGGAAGAGAGAACATGAGGCCTCCTTATATCAGTGGAATGAGCATTTCAGGCAGAACAAGAGGCATGGGCAAGGGCACTGAGGATAAAATGTTCCTGACATGTTTGAGACAGCAGAGAGGTATAGATGGTAGAAGCAGAGTTCATGAGGGCAGAGTTTTAAAAGATGAAGCCAGAGAGGGAAGAAGAAACCATGTTGGCCTGGCATGCCAACAGATAGCCATTGGTTTCACACTGGATAAACTAGGCAGCTTCAGCCCCCTGAGGTATGTGATTTATCTTGCTTTTAGAAGGGTCCCTTGGGCTGCTGTGTTGAGAAGACACAGTTTGGGGTAGGAACAGAGCAGAAAGATCACTTAGGAGGCTATGACAACAATCTAGTTTAGAGGTGATAATACCTCTGCCTTTTACCTATTTGTCATTTGATAATTGCTAAGGCATTTGACTGCTAACCAGAAAGTTGGTGCTTCAAACCCACCAGCTACTCTGCAGAAGGAAGGTGGAGCAATCTTCTTCCATAAAAGTTTACAGCCTCAGAAACACAATGAGGGTTGCTATGAGTCTGAATCAACTCAATGGTAGTGAGTTTGGTTTTTGGTTTTTAAGTGTATAAGTTGTCAAGCAAAACTTAACTATGTACAAAGACCCTATCAGAATTTTAGAAACAAGTTTAAATTGATTATAAAGTTAAAAGTGTTTTAGTTCCTTGCAATGGTTCCAAGTTCACCTTCTAAAGACCATATTGATAGCTGAGTTAATATAAAATATAAGACAGCACACAGCAGTTAAGAAAAATAAACTAAATATGCCTTGAGATAAGTGAAAGCTGATTATTTGATGTAAGTTTCATTTCAGCTACCATGTATACATGTTAAATGTTTGGGATACCTTTGAAAAATACATTTTATTTTTGTTTTTCCCACAAACACATTTCATTCATAATGACAACTAAACAACTGGCATTCAATATACTGAGCTTGATATTTTATATGAGAGGTTTTGATCAGATCTACATTTCCAGTATATTCTGAAGAATGGGAAATATCATTCCACAAATATGAGGCTTGTGTTGCAGTTATCCAGTAATTGAGAGGAATATTTCATCATTATGCTGGAAGGCTTTGGTTAAGAATGTATTATGTCAGGGGCAAACACCTATATTTATGATGTTACAGATTTGCGAATATTTTTTCCATGATATCCATATTCTGATCTTACCATAGATCCTAAAATCAACTCCATAAAATTTATTGAGTTTCTTTCATGAATTTTTAAATATATTTTTTAAAAGTAATTTTTAAAATGTATTTATTTATTTTGTATAGGAGCTCTGGTAGCATAGTGCCTTAAGTCACTTGACTGCTAACCAGAAGGCTAGTGGTTCAAACCCACCAGCCACTCCTCAGAAGGAAGGTTGGGCAATCTACTTCCACAGTGATACCACCACGGAAACCCAAGGAGGGGTCGCTATGATTCGGGGCCGACTCCACGGCACGTAACAACAACAGTTGAAAGCATACAGAGAACAGACATAAAATTAAGAGTCTCTTATATATAAGATCATCTCAATGATATAATATGTTTTAAAAAGAGGTTCTGGGTTACAAGTTGACAACATTTTCTTGTAAAGGGTCAGATAGTAAATATTTCAAGATTTACAGGCCATACAATCTCTACTCCAACTACTCAACCCTGCCATTATAGTTGGAAAGGAACCATGGGCCATACTAAATAACAAATGTGTTTGTGTTGAAATAAAACTTTATTTACGAAAATAGCCAATTGGTTATACTTGGCTTGCAAGTCATAGTATGAGTGCCTAGGATCATAGTCTGAGATTTGGTTCTGCACATGTTCTTCGGCATCATTCTTTTTGCATTTGTTTCCACTCAGCTGCTCATTTTCCCATGAGTGATTTCTTTAGCAATGTGTTAGCATAAGGGCTTCTTCAAACGTGCTCTGGTTTGTCTAATGTACATGACTTTCTTGTACTTCTACTTTTGCTATTATTGCTGATGCAATTTTATCCCTGTTATTTTTTAAAATAGTGTTTGATGTAATTTCAATTTAAATATTTGTGTACAGCCTTACACTGCTGAAAGGTGTATCAGAGAAATACCTGATAATCTTTTGCACTCTGCACCCTGTGTTAATCTTTACTGAGTTCATCTGAATAACGGACTTCATTAAAATGAGCTGCTTTTTGAATCCACTTGTCAAGGTTATACCACTTCAGTGGTTCTCTCCCTCTTGAGAACTTTGTGTATCCAGGATTGATTGCACCACAGGTCACATACTTCAGGGTTTGCTGAGCTCCTTGACAGTCATAACACCTAGACTAATAGGTCATACTGGCCTTGTTCTGACCACTCTGTGTTTCCGTTTGGTCTTTTGGATCAAGTAAGGGTGAACACAATTTGTTCCTATGTTTTTAGACAAGAAATAACTGTTTGAAGTCAAGCTGCTATTAGGGAGACTGTATTTTCGAAGAAAATAAAAATTCCCTTTCTCTTCTTCTTTTTTTTATTGTTCATCTTTTTAAAAAGCATCTCTCTTTCCCTGACTACAGTAATCTGAGGGCATCATATGGTTGATTTGGAAGAACACGACTCATTATTAAACTTTTGTCATTCTAGCTAAATAGCCATTTTGGCCACTGAAAGCCTACTTACTCTTTAATATGCTTTACATTGTTCATATGTATATTAATGCAGAGTTTTAGGAAAAAAGAATCTTGAAATATAAATTTACTTTGGAAAGGCATTTTTAGACTTAATAACCATGCTGACTCTATGGCTCTAAATGTTTATCTCCTGTGTAATTTAGTGGAATCTAAAATAATGTGATGCAGAATATATTAAATTAACAAAATGGAGTAACTGAAATACTTCAAATAACATACATTTTAGGTAAATCTTACATGTAATTATTAACAATTCATCAATTTTAATATGAAACTATGGGCAAAATAATCTTTTAACACATATCAGTGACAAAATATCAGTGCTAATTTCAGACTCTACGTTCCTCAACTGGCATTTTAAAGTTGTTTGCATATGGAGTATTTTAAGATACTTATATATCACACAACTTTTAAGATCTGAATCATAGTTCAAATTTTCCCTAGTCACAATAAATAGAAATGTATCTCTTACATAATGTCATGGATTGAATTGTGTCTGGCAAAAATGTGTCAACTTGGCTAGGCCATAATTGTCAGTACAGTATTTTGTGGTTGTCCTCCAGTCTGTGATCTAATATAATTAGCTTCCATTTTGTGATTTGTTGTAAATTCTAACTTCTATATGTTAATGAGGCAGTATTAATGTGAGGTGTAATTGAGTCAAGTCTTAGTAGAAGGCATTACTCAAGTACATCTGTACTCAAATCACACTCTTAATCAAGTCACATTTTTGCTTGAGTCACATCTTTTATCTTCCAAGGGATAAAAGGAAAGAGAAATGAGCTAAAAGGAGAGGGACCTACTACTACTTAGAAAGAAGAACCAGGAGCAGAGTACATCCTTTGGACCCAAGGTTCCTCTACTAAGGACTTCTTAGAACAAGGAGAAGATGATGTCAAGACACATGGAGATTTCCAAGGAATGCTGGGCCCATACATATTTTAAAAAGACTAGGCCCTTCTCCCCAAAGCCAACACACACACACACACACACACACACAGAGAGAGAGAGAGAGAGAGAGAGACTGAAAGAAAGCCTTCCTCTAGAGCTGGCTCCCTGAATTTGGATTTCTAACCACCTAAACTGAAAATTGAAAATAAATTTCAATTATAACCATACTAGATAACTAAGACACACATCATTTGCTAAAACTTACGTGATCGGAAAAAAATAGTTCCCAACAATGTGTGAGAGAGAGGCAGAGAGAAAAATCTACACTCACAAAGAATACTTCATATGTCATAGGATTCTTTTTTGCACGGTGTAGTTAAGCAAATCAATGCATTTGAATTGTGCTAAAATGGATGTTTATCCTGTTTCTTTCTAGAAGAGGATGCGTGCTTGTTATGATCTTAATCCAATATTTATGAAAACAGAATAAAACCCTTAAAATAACCATTATGAAGATGACAAATTTAATATTCATAATACTTATTATGAATAATAAATTTGTCATGGTCTATATGGCTACAATTACCTTCTTCAGATACTAAAGTCTACTAAAGTCTTCTGGTCTGGTCCTATCATTTCAGAGTTGATGCTACATCAGAGTAGAGTAGTTGCGACAGAAACCACATGGCCTCCATCTATCTGACCCTTTACAAAAAAAAAGTTTACTGACTTCAGGTATAGGCCATCCTCCCTCATTAATTAAGCAACGATGAACATACTATAAAATTTTATTGGCATAGTGGTTAAAGGTTAAAATGTATTGGCCGTCACTGGCAGATCAGTCCTAGTTCTGTCAGTGACGACTATGTGACTTTGGGCAAATTATTTACACTTCTAAGCATCTATTGCCTCAGGGATGATAATTCAACTATCTTTAGAGTTTGAGGAGAATTAGATATGTAGGATACCTAGAAAAATACCCAGAACATAATGGCATTGTGATTGTGCTGTCAAAAAAATATGCCTAAAATATAAAATATAAGGGTATATTGTTCTGTGCCATTGAGTTGGGTCTGACTCATAGTGACTCCTCCTTGGGTTTCTGAGGCAGTATCACTATGGAAGTAGATTCCCCAACCTTCCTTCTGAGTATAAGAAAGTCAAAAATAAGATGATGAAAAAAAAAAAAGACATCACTTATAAATATGAACCAAATGTCAGAAAAAAATAGATCTCAAATGAAAAGCATTATTGAGAAAAGTGTTCATTAATGAGCTTGAAAAGTTTCAATTTATCAGGAAAATACTAAAAATTCTAACATATTTTATATTAAAATGTACCTCATATAAAGCAAAAATTTATAGACCTACAGTAAGAAATCAAGTTTATGATACAAGTGGGAGATTTCAACATACCACTCTCAAGTAGGTCAAACAGACAAAAATGAATAAATATGCAGAAGGCTTGAACAAAACATATAATGATTATATAGAACTGTGAAGCTAAATACAAATAGAAAATAAATATTCTTCTTAAGCCCACTTGAAATATTATTAAAATTGATCTTGCATTGGGGAATAGAAAGAAAATTTAAGAATTAGTGTTACAAAGAGCATATTTTCTGAGAAAATTCCATAAAATATTTCATACTAATGAATTTTATGGGCGCTCTGGTGATGTAGTACCTAAGGCATTTTGACTGCTAACCAGAATGTATCTTAAACATGTGACTGAAAGATAAATTTTTTGATAAACAAACCTGATGAGGCTTCAGAATCATGAGATGAATTGAAGCATTGGTTAAAAAATTCTTAAAGATTTCATGCCCAAATGTATGAGGGCATAAGGTACCAAACTTTTGAGGAAATATTACTTTAATCATTACATAGCTCATCTGGAAAATAGAAAAAGAAATGATATTCCACAACACATTCTAGATGGCCAGTATAACCTTGCTACAATCTTATCAAGTACATTACAATGAATAAAAATTATACATTGCTAAGGAAAAAAGTTCCGAGAACACAAAGAAAATGTTAGACAAATTAATCCATTCATAATATAGATAATATATAAGGAGCACAACTTGACCTCAAACTTAGTTGAACAGCCATTTTGGCCATTGAAAACTTGCTTACTCCTTAATAGATTATATATGGATTATATGTATACCAATGTAGATTTTCATTTTAGGAACACTCAGATAAATGCAAATCTATGAAGGAAACCGTGAATAAGCAATCACAAGTGTATGCTTTGAAGAAGTTTTTTCTTTATCAATTTAATATTTATACTCACAAATGTCCATGAATTAAAAATCTTGATTCCTCATAAATGAAAGATAGTAACCCAATCACTTAGTACATTAATTTGTAGTTAATTGATACATTAATGATGACAATGATGATAGAATAACAAGTAAAACTTATGCTAGTAATTTATAAGCACTTTATATATATTGAATCACAGCGACCCTGTGCCATAGATTCAACTACTAATCTTATGTTTCAGATTAGAAAACTGAGGCTTAGTGATTCTAAGGAATTGACTCCAGGTCAAACATGTAATAAGTGGTAAAGCTGGGATTTGAATCCAGGAACCTAAAACTGTCCTTATGACTGTCCCACACTAGCAGTATCTGGGCTATACAACTGAAAGAATGCTCGAACCATTTCTGTTTGGAGATGCAAAAGGTTGACAAGACTATCATAGTTTTAAATGCAAGGAATTTATCTATCGTAAGTGAGAAGTCTTGTGCATTGTATCAAAGAGTAAGCTACTTCTTTTCATAGCCCTGATAGCATATGCTTTGTAACCTAGTGAGTACATCATAAAACCTTAACAGTTGAATAAACTTTCCTCTGACATAAGTTTTTTCACTGTAAGTATTTAAAATTTAATTGTGTATTGCCATTACACACACATGTGTTCCATTTTTATAAAAGAAGGAAAAATCCTTTGAAGTAATGCAAATTATGTTGAGGCAATGTCTTCAATCAGAGCTCTAAAGGGATGATATTTTTCCTCCAGGTCTTCAGATAGGTAACATTTCTTAATTAAGAAATTGTCAGGAAATCATAAATCATATTTGCAAATTTTAAAAATTTATAAAATTAGAAAATTTAGAAAGTTGTGGGTCATTGACAATATGGAACCAGTGAGAAAGCTTACGAAGCTTTGTACTTTTCACAAAAGAAATTTGCCAAAGCATTATACCCCCATTTCTTCAATCTAAGGATTAAGTAGACATGTTTTCTCATTGCTCATCACTCTGTCTGGGTTGAATAACTCAATTGACAGATTCAGCATATGCTCAAAGCTCTATCAAAGCAAAGATTTTTATGGATATTTACCATTTAATAAAATTTTATGAGTATTTAATATTTCATATATTTCACAAAATATGGGGAAAGTCAGAATCTTACACTTATTTTACAGTGTTTCAAGTTTTACTTCCAAAGGATGGGGCAACAATCATCTTTCCAGTGTTCAGAGCCTCCAAAAGTCTTATCAACATCTGCCCTTCTCTTACTCAGAGAATGAATACTCACATTGGATAGAACACGAGAAAGGAGGCACAGGTATTTTAGTCTGTCAGTTAACAGTGTGTGTCTAGTGCTTATTAAGTGACAACTACTAAACTGACCCTAGCACTATCTGTCAGTTTGTTGTACTGTGGTGACTTGTATGTTGCTGTGATACCGGAAGCTATGCCACTGTAATTTCAAATAGTATCAGTGTTACCACTGGTGGACAGATCTCAGTGGAACTTCCAAATAAGACAGTCTAAGAAGAAAGCCCTGCTTATCTACTTAAAATAATTAGCTAATGAAAATCTGATGGATCACAACAGGACATTACCTGATTTGCTTGCTTTGAATACATTAGGAAGGATTAATGCCTGGAGGAAAATAACATGTTTGGTTAAGCAGAGGGCAGTGAGAGTGAGAGAGACTCTCAGTGAGATGGTTTGGCACAGTAGCTGCAATGATAGTCTTGAACATTCAGGCAAACGGGAGGATGATGTAAGGCTGGGCAACATTTCATTGTGTTATACATAGGTCACTATGAGTAGGAGTTGATTGGACAGCAGCTGTCAATCTATGTACTCAACTTTCCTAGCATGGATGTTTGTGGAGGGTACATAGTTATTTTCCTTGTCATCCCATTCAGGGCTTTTCAACCCTTCAAAAACTTTTGAAAGGATCTTGGCACCACAGAAGCAATTGTAAGGTTGTACACTTCATCTCCAGAATTTCTTTATTCCATTGATCCATTGCTTATTTTACTGCTGCTTGCTCTGCTCTCTTCTTGCTTTGACTATCTTTCTTTTAGTTTAAGACCATTATTCTTTGTTCAATTCCCTTGTTTGTCAGTCCTGTTCTAATTCATTCTCCTTGTTAGATTTCAGTTATCTTTCAAGATCTGACTTCCAGCATCTGCCCTCAAATCCCTTACTTTATAACCTGCATGTATGGTGGGTGACAGATGGATGTGAACCTTTACTTGACTTCCCTCACCAGGGAAAAGGGATTTGGACATGTAGTCCTCCTTAGGAAAGCAAGGATGTTCCTTCATCCCACCCCCTCACTCTTCAGTCCATTGCTCCCCTTCCTAACTCAAAGTGTGAGAAGGAAAATAGCTGGAAGCATCCTGTGGGATCTGGGTTAATGAGGGCAGGAAATAAATATTGTAGAAACTCCAATGGAGAGGCTGTGAACTGAGCCAGGGTTGTCTTGCCTGTTTCTGATTACGAACTATTTCTCCCTCAATTACCTGTGAGAATCTCCATAGGAAACCCCATCATTATACTTATACTTGCATCTTTTTCTGCTCTCCCACTGCTTTGGTAACAGCAGGAAAGCAGTGATTCCTGTTTGGAAGGTATAGTGAAGTGTTGTCCTCTTCCTGGTGGAATGGATTATACCCAATTTCTACAATTGGCAGAAACTAAATATTTGGCTTTGTCAGCTTGGTCATAAATGTAACAAAGTTAATAAATGAATATATTAGGATGAGTTATTAAAAATTGTCTATATCCTAATGAGTACACTAAAAATACAGATAATTGTCTGAGGGTCTTTCATGCAAAGTTTACAAAAAGTGAACTTCTCTTAATTCTAGTGAGGGGTCTACACATCAAGATTTTAGTTTTCTGGATTAGAAAGTAAGACAATAAGTTAAAAACAGGACTTCATATTACAGAGTATTAAATATAATATCAACTTAAAATTGAAATGTAGAGTCCAAAGAGATGAAAAATGTCTGGTTAGATTATGAGAGACTCTCACTTCTCTTCAATTTATGTCAATTAGTTTTGTTTTGTTATTGTTTCTAATTTTGTTTTTAATGAGAAAAATAGACCAGAGGCATTTTAAGTGCCACAATCAATGATAGATGGGTATCAGTGGAGTATGAGCATGTGCAGTAATTAGGAATCAAGGACGAGAAAGGCCAGGAAAAGAATGGTCCCTGCAATGTGCACTATAGATACTGAATCAGGTTCTTCTGTGAGGTTCTAAGTTTACTTTATGACACTGGACAATTACCCTTATTCTTTCATATTCCTTCTTTGTCCCACTCACTCACCCTTCAGTCTACTGCTCCCTGTCCTAAATCAAAGTGTGAGAAGGTAGATAGCAGGAAACATCCTGTGGGATCTGTGTTAATGAAGGCAGGGAATAAATATCGTAGAAACTCCAAAGGAGATGCTATCTGAAAGTTACTTAAAAGAAGGCGCTAATCTCAGTAATTTTACTTTGGTGTAATTTGAAGTCAATATGCTATATTTCAGGAGCTCTGGTGGTGTAGTGCCTAAGGCATTTGACTGGTAACCAGAAGGCTGGCAGTTCAAACCCACCAGCCACTCCTGGAAAGGAAGATTGGGCAATCTACATCCATAGTGATACTGCCTCAAAAACCCAAGGAGGGAATGCTATGAGTAAAATCTGACTCGATGACAGTGAAGTTTTTTTTATGCTATGTTTCAGTTATCTGCTCTCTCAGCTCCTTTATTATTTACAGATTAAAGGTTAAGGAGATACAAGACATTCATAACTGGCATTGGAGGAAAGAAGGATGAATTTTCCACATGTCCTGGAAATCATTTTGCTTATTTAACTATTAACTCCAGGCTCTGAGGAAGAAGGGGGAAGAAGGAAAGAGTAAAAAACTAAATTAGTAAAGGAAGAAAACAGAGAAGAGAATTCTCATTGAGAATATACCAGGAAGATAGGAGGGCTCTCTGGAGTTAATTATTGGAAAATAAAAGAGATAATTAAGATCGTTACACACCATTCCCCATTCATTTGTTCTTAACCATTATTTATATTTTATCACTTTGCAAAAGGATTTAAGGACGTTTTGTAAAAAGATTGAAAGCAACTTAAATACAAAATACGTACACACAATAAAACCTGAAAAGTAGAAATAAAATAACAAGACCTCCCCTATACACACACACAACACATAGACACACAGACACAGACACAGACACAGACACACACACACACACTTTCTGTCCCCTCACCACCTCATGCATTGGCTCTGGGAGGGGAGAGCAGCATATAATATGTCAGCAAAAGCATCCTTCCTTAGGTTTCTGAAAATGTCATGCAATGTGTAGACTGTATTTTTGTCAAAAAAAAAAAACAAAAATACAAATTCATAAAAATAAAGCCAAACAGACTATGTTCAAGCCTAAGGACATTTTTCTGCTCTATGCTTAACCAAATATATCTGTCCTAGAAGGTTGGGCAATCCTACTTCCGTAGTGATACTGCCTCGGAAACCCAAGGAGGGGTCGCTATGAGTCGGGTTTGACTCGACGGCAAACAACAACAACAACAACAACAGGGGCCATTTGCATGTTGTTACAATGTTTATTATGGTTAGGATACAAGATATTGAGCAATCTCTGAAATAGCATCATTAGCCTGGGAAGCAAAACAATGAGCATCAAGGAGAAGCATGATTAAATAAAACAAGCTCAGTGTCAGCCGTTGCTGAGCCTGGACATAAGATCAAAATGCTACCACCACGCAGTTTGGAAAAATACTGACAGTGTTATTTAGAATTTGAGAAATTTTAGATTTATATCTCCTTGATCATAATTCACCATGTGACCAGTGGTGTTAGGAATGGTCATATATGCATTATAAACACTTAGCATTCTGTAGCAGACGTATAACATAAATATAATATAAAAATATACTCTTTTCTTTCAAAAGGGAAACCAATCACTCTTTATACATGTTTAAATTAATGCAACTTTTTCTTTTTTTTTTGCTCAGGGAAAATGATATCATATTAATTATATTTGAAAACATTCAGGGCTTTATATTACCAGATAAATTAATTTTCAAAAAATTTCTAAATATTTAGTTCAATTAGGTTTAAATCAAGAATGTTCTCTTTCAGTTTGCTCAACATTTTTCATGACAAGAAAATTGCACTTAGTTTAAGTGACATCCCTCCAAGTGAGTTTTTCATTGATCTGCTTTTTTTTTTCTATTAACATGGCACCATTAATCAAATTGAATGATATGATTAGTTATTAGTCTTAAAGTTGTTTGAGACATGTTTTCAAGGTCTTAACTTAATTAATCCACTAATTCATTTCATATTTATAGGATGTCTATCAGTGGTTACTCTGCTAGACAAAGAAGATACAAGTATAATGAAATATAATAATTATGGGGGAAGCATTTACAGTCTTCTGGGGGATGAAAAGACATGTCAATGTATATAGGATACAATGTGTAATGGATTAGAAGTGGGTTACACATAGTTTGTTTACTGAGTACTTTCATGTAAAATAAGAGTCAAGAATGGGTTCGGAAATTTCACTCAAAGTGAAATACAGAATTTCATATGGGGTCAGTGGTTAGGTATGCTGTCCAACACATTTGTCCAATATGGCAGCTATTAGCAATATGCAACTATTGAAATTTAAGTTAATTGAAATGAAAAAAAAAAATTGAAATTAAGTTCAAACACACAAATCACATTTCAAGCTGAAGCTCAAAATAGCCATGGGTGGCTAGTGACTACTATATTTGTCAATTCATGTTATAAGATATTTCTATCATCAAAGAAAATTCTCTTGAACAGTGCTACTTACTTTATTTATCAAATCAAAATCTTATGTTTTATTACATTATGTTTTATATTTTTTTTTAATACTAGAATATGCAACAATCTTTTGTTAAATAGTGGTCCAAGTTAAAATTTTAAAACATTAAGATAGGTATCAAAGTCACGTTTCTGGTTGTCAAATTCATCACTGTGTATAATTTTCTAGTGAAGTCATTGCAAGTGAGTACCTTTATTTTCAGAAGTGTCTTGCTCATCCTTACATTCTCAGTGCCTATCAAAGTGTCTGATATAGGCAACTTGAACGGTAGTTATTTATTGATAGTTAAATAAAATGGATGAATGGTGCTATCTTTTTTCCTTGAGAGTAGGAGGAATGAACAGAAGCAAGGGTTCATCTGCTACTACAGAGATTATGCCACCTGATATATTTCTTTTTCTGTTTACCATATGGAAAAAAGAAAGAAAGAAAAAGAAGAATAAAATATTTATATTGTAAAACAAAAAAGAAATCTTGAAGATAATTTAAATGGACTTTAAAGATAAAGCAGTTCAATTTCCTCTTTTTTTTTTTTAACAGATGTGGACAAAATTATAGGCAGTTTCATAGTTGTAGTAGACTGGGATGAGAGCAAAGTTCTCATATCAGAAGAAATCAAGTGTCATTCCTTTAACTGACCCTAATTTAACATAAAACATTGTTTATTTTGACAGAGACAAGTTCTTGTATCTTGAGAAATCATAACACTATAGGGATTAAGACATCAGAAATGATCTGGTGGTCCAGTCTTACCCCAAAATAAGGATTTATGATACATCAGAAAGTTATGTTCCACTCAAGTTTGTAAAGAAAATCAAGGTCATATTAAATCTGGAACTTACATCAGGAAAAATATTTAGATAAGCTGTTCATGATAACAGTAGCAGATTAGAGGAAAAGACCAAATGTACTATGTTCTTTCTTTATACTTTTTTTGGGGGGGTGCCATGTGGCATAGTGCCTAAGGCATTTGACTGCTAACCAGAAGATTGGCAGTTCAAACCCACCTGCCACTCTGTGGAAGGAAAACTGGGCAAATTACTTGCATAAAGATTTACCACCTCAGAAAGCCAAAGGGATCACTATGAGAATCAACTAGATAGCAGTGAGGTTTTTTTTTGTTTTTGTTCTATGCGTAATTATTCATACAAAGTGTTGTGGTTTTTTTTGATGTGAAAATGTGGGTTACTCTTAGTTAACTAGATTTATGTTAGAAAGTTAATCATATGCTCATAACTGAGGTTATTCATATGTGGGGTGAAGGCAATCGTCAATTATAAATACAGTATATAAGGGGAAATAAATTGGGCTTGTGATCCTAACTTTATAACATAATTACAATTTTGAAAGGAGGAAACATTATTTTCCTTCTTTGTGAGTTCCTGATTAAGACATAGGGTATTGGGAAACATGGTATCATGACGTAGAAAGTAGGCCATCTCAACATCAAGAAACAGCCATTTTCCTCACACATTATCATTCACTCATGAAGTTACCCCTAGAAAAAAGGTGTCAATACAAGGTTGGGTAGGTTTACTAAAATAGAAGACAATACAAAGGATTAGCTAGTCTGTCTGACCAACTACTGAAGAGAGCTAAGATAGAAATTCCAGAGAGTGAGTTTCATCAATTTGTTAGAAGCATGGCAGTTCAAGAGTATGATGACTACGAGAGAAAACAGGCTTGTGCTGCAAGCTAGTAAGTAGTTAAGGTTATAAGATCTAATATTGGAAGGAATAGTGCTTGCATCGTTATTGAGTTAAGCTTTTGCAATCAGAAAGCTAAAGTGGAGAGGGAGTCAGCAAATAACCAAGAATGCCTGCTTAAAGTAGAAAGATCTCATGATGAGAAGTAATAGAGAATGCCTGGAGGTTGGAGCATTTGACTTGCTAAGCCGGGATGAGGGCTCTTGAAAGTACAATCTGTATCAAAAGCAAAGCACCACTTTTATTCCCTCTTTAGTGGGTAGGCTATACACAAATGTCTGTAAGTGTCTCCTTGACAGGCATTTGTTTACACAGGGAGAGAGGAAAAAGGGAGACACAGGTTTCTATGAAACCAAGATGTCATATAAAAGACACTAGTTTTCTTTTTTTTCTTACCTATCAAGCAGTTTTCCCTCCCTGCCCCTCTGATCCCTGGTAAACAACAAAGAAAGTTTCCAAGATGCTTTTTTTTTTTTTTTCTGACCAAAATGGAGACCTGAACTATGTCATAGTGAATCATAGTGAAAACTATCTTACCCACATTCCAGTATATATTTCTTGACATTATGATTCAATTTTCACTGTCCTCTTACTTAAGGATTTGTCTAATACTTAGAAATGAACATAGTGATGGTTTCTCTCACTGTAGTGTATTCTCTAGAATGCATTGGATTATTAATGGAAAAATGATCAAATAATAGGTTCCCATATTTCTAAGTAAGAATTATTAGAGTATGGTGCAATCATGCTGATGACCATAAATTTACTGAGCTTTTTTCTGAAAGTATAATTTAGCACGAATGCCAATATAAATGATGTTCTAGAACCACTTTTGGTGTGAGGTTGTCACATGGCATAGTGTTTCCATCCTGTTAAATACATATATTTACTTATTCAATCTGTATGGTAAGCAAATAACCCAAGAAGCTGGAGTGTATTAAGAATGTGGCATCAAAATTAGAAGAAGACACATTAACAACCTGCGATATGCAGATGACACAACCTTGCTTGCACGGACTTGAAGCACTTACTGATGAAGATCAAAGACTGTGGTCTTCAATATGGATAACACTTCAATTTAAAGACAATGAAAATCCTCTCAACTGGACCAATAAGCAGCATCACAATTAATGGAGAAAAGATTGAAGTTGTCAGGAATATAATTTTATTTGGATCTATAATCAATACCCATAGAAGCAGCAGTCAAGAAATCAGATATCATATTGAATGGGGCAAACTGCTCCAAAAGACCTTACTGAAGTGTTTAAGTGTAAAGATATCACTTTGAAAATGAAGATGCACCTAACCCAAACCATGGTATTTTGAATCACTTCATATGTACATGAAAGCTAGACAATGCATAAGGAAGCCCAAAGAAGAATTGATGCCTTTGAATCGTGATGGTGGTGAAGAATACTGAAAATACCATGGACTGCCAGAAGAATGAAGAAATCTGCCTTGGAAGAAATATAGCCAGAATGCTCCTTGGAAGCGAGAATGGCCAGACTTTGTCTCACCTACTTTGGTCATGTTGTCAGAAGGGACCATTTTGTGGAAAAGGATATCAGGCTTGGTAAAGTAGAGGGTCAGTGAGAAAAGGGAAGATCTGCAACCAGATGGACTGACACAGTGGTAACAATGATGGGTTCAAGGATAGCAAGGATTGTGAGGATGGTGCAGGACCAGGCAGTGTTTATTTCTGTTGTACACAGGATTGCTATGAGTCAGAACTGACTCGAGGGCACCTAACAACAATATCAACAACATTTTAATGAGAATAGTAAACTCATTTAATGGATATTATTTGTCTAGTATAGGAAATTATGCTTTTGGACTTCCGAAGGTTGCTTATTTCTTCAAAATCTTATTTTATTTGTTTATTGTTTTTTTATGAGGGATAAGAGGTATTTGTCAATCCTTCTCATTTCATGGGAGCTCTGGTAGTGTAGTGGCTAAGGCATTTGACTGCTAACCAGAAGGCTGGTGGTTCAAATCACTCATTTCATACACAATTCTATTAAAGGATGTACTTAAAATATAGCCTGTTTCAATCTTTATTTTAACGTCCTGTCTTACAACTTTTACACTTTAAGAAGAAGAAACCCATAGATGATTCTTGAATACTCATTATGAAATATACTATATTGGTACAATTCTTGTCACTAAATAACAGAATTGAGGGGGGAGACCATGGGAATGTTTTCAGTTATTTCTCAAATGAAAAATAAATCTATAGCAAATTCTATTAAAAAAATGTGTAGAGTCTCAATACTCTCAAATACAGAATGCATACAAACTCACTGCCATAGAGTCCATTCTTACATATAGCAACCTTCCATGCATTTCCAAGGCTGTAACTCCTTGTGGAACTAGATTGCCTCATCTTCCTCCCATGAAGCATGTGGTGGGTTTGAACTGCCAACCTTCTGATTAGCAGCCAAATGCCTTACCTGCTATTCTACCAGAGCTTCTTATAGAATGTATAGGCTTGCTTACTAATCTTTTAAACCTGATAAACAAAGTGAAATGTGGCCAGAAAGGAGACCTCTTATCATGAAATCTCTATTCTCACTGCCCTTACCACTCAATTACTCATTTAAAGTTTTATATTTCAAAGTCATCATTATGGCTCAATGGTCATTTGCATTTGAGAAGAAGTACTTATTTATTTCAGGACTATAACTGAAATATCACAACCGATATTCATAAAACAGGTATTTTAATTTCAATGACATTATAGAGCATGTTTTGCTCAAGAGCAACCTTATGAATGTGAAGCTTCATATAAGAAAATTTTCCCTGACGTAAAGACAAAAACACTGATAATGCACATTGAGTATTTTCTGATTTTAGTCATATCAGGAATCAATATATTTTTCTAAAGCATACCAATTTTAGGTTGAGAATTAGAGTTTAATGATGTAAATGCAGAATTGAGGCTTACCTCTATCTGTGTCATACAAGAAGACAAAACAGTTCCATTCATAATGATCCAGTAGACTCAAGAGTGCTCCTCGTAAGGAGGGTCTTAACTGCAGCACAAACTGGCTCTCCCCCTCGGTAGGGAAACTTGGTGTGATGAGGGAGATGTGTAAGGCGCTGCAGAATGAGGTCAAGGTATGTACAGACCTCTTGTCATAGAGTCCAAAAATGGCAAAAACTCCTCTAGAATACTGGGAACAGACTGAAAAAAGAAAGAAAAAGAAGGCTATTAGTATACTGTAAAATTGTTAATTTTAATTAAAGTCTATAATAAAATTAAATTTAATTAAAGTCTTTGAAATTAAAAAAAAAATTATTGAACTCTTGATATGTCAGGAATATAAGTACAGTGAGGAATGCAGGGTGAGTGATGTTTAGTTACCTCTTCCTTTGCTGAGTGCTCGTTTTTATTCTCATCTCTTGCTCTCAGCTTATTGAAATGTTTACTTCGTGCTCAAACACCTTAACAAAGTATAAGATAAATTGATGAATTCTTGAGCACCAACTTAAAGCCTGACATTGAGATAAGAAGGAGTAATACTATTTCTTTCTCATGAAGCCAGTTCGATAAAAGAGAAATTTGATTAAGGTGAAATAATTCATGGTATTCTATAATGGTGTGATAAACTCTATGGCTTGGTGGAAAAGGTCCAAATTTGGGTGACTTTTTGTATTTTACATTATGAAGGAGTAGAAACTTCAGTGGAGGCTATTTTTAGTTGTTTCTTTATAAAGGAAAACAAGAATGTTTGAATTTAAATTTTTTCTAGTTGTCAGGTAAGAGTAACATCCTGTTTCTCATTGGTTTATACAGCTTAGTTTAAGAAGTCTTTAGGCCTATAAACTTTCTATGTTTTCTGATTTTAGTTACTAATTTTCATTGCTAAATTCATTAAGAAGCATGGAGTATTGGATAATCTAGAAGTATTAATCTTAGGAGTAGTTCATTGTGATACAAAGAAATTAGATGTTCCCTCTTTTAAAGCAATAATAGGCTCCCAAAATAAGTAATTATCTTAATAATATTTATCTCTATATTTCAGAATATCTAGGTTTTAGGAAATTGTGTTGTTGTTATGTGTCGCCGAGTCGGCCCTGAGTCATAGCGACCCCTTCTTGGGTTTCCAAGGCGGTATCACTACAGAA
>NW_006921734.1:2859179-2860449 GCF_000298275.1 Orycteropus afer afer
TAATCAACAACCAATGCTATTGAAGAAAGAAGTCAAAGCTGCACTGAAGGAATTGACGAAGAACAAGGCTCTAGGAATCAACATAATACCCACTGAGATGTTTCAACAAATGGATTCCACTCTGGAGGCACTCACTCATCTATGCCTGGAAATTTGGAAGACAGCTACCTGGCCAACTGAGTAGAAGAGATCCATATTTGTATTCATTCCAAAGAATGGTGGTCTCACAGAATGTGGAAATTATCAAACAATATCATTAATATTTCATGCAAGTAGAATCTTGCTGAGGATAATTCAAAATGGTTGTAGCCGTATATTGATGAGGACTTCCAGAAATGCCAGCTGGATTCATAAGAGGATGTGGAATGAGAGATATTATTGCTGATGTCAGATGGATCTTAGCTGAAAGCAAAGAATACAGAAAGATGTTTACTTAAGTTTTGTTGACTATGTAAAAACAGTCAATTGTGTGGCTCATAACAAATTATGAATAACATTGAGGAGAATGGGAATTCCAGAAAACGGAATTGTGCCTATGAAGCACCTGTACATAGACCAGGAAGGAGGCTGTCATTCGATGAGAACAAGGGGAGACTGCATGGTTAAAAATCAGGTAGAGAATGAGTTAGGGTTGTATCCTTTCACCATACTTTTTCAATCTGTAGGTTGAGCAAATAATCCGAGAAGCTGGGCTATATGAAGAAGAACGTGGTATCAGGATTGGAGGAAGACTCATTAACAACCTGAAATATGCAAATGATACAATTTTACGTGCTGATAGTGAGGAAGACTTGAAGCACTAACTGATGAAGATTAAAGACTCCAGTCTGCAGTATGGATTATACCTCAACATAAAGAAAATGAAAATCCTCACAAGTGGACCAATAAACAGCATCATGATAAATGGAGAAAAGATTGAAATTGTCAAAGACTGCATATTAGTTGGTTCTACAATCAACACCAATAGAAGCAGCAGTAAGAGAACATATTGCACTGGGCAAATCTGCTATAAAAGTCCTCTTTCAAGTGTTGAAGTGCAAAGATGTCTCTGAAGATTAAGGTGCGTCTAACCCAAGCCATGGTATTTTCAATTGCCTCATACGCACGTGAGAGCTGGACAATGAATAAGGAAGACTGAAGAAGAGTTGATGCTATTGAGTTGTGATGTTGGTGAATACTGAAAGTACCATGGACTGCCAAAAGAATAAACAAATTTGTCCTGGAAGAAGTGCAGCTGGAATGCTCCTTGGAAACGAGAATAGCCAGACTT
>NW_006921734.1:2860549-2869219 GCF_000298275.1 Orycteropus afer afer
CAACCTTCCTTCCGAGGAGTGGCTGGTGGGTTTGAACTGCCAGCCTTCTGGTTAGCAGTCAAGTGCCTTAGGCACTATGCTACCAGAGCTCCTTTTAGGAAATTAGGAAGCATACTTAAGTAAGAGAATTTAATAGAATCTGGAAGTATTTCTTTTATTCCTGTTGATTAAATCTCTTGAAAATATAGAGTCCAAACAATTTAATTATAACAGAAGAGAAAAATTAGCAGAAAATGAGAGATGTTGATTTTAGATGACACGTTGTAAGGGATGGTGTATATGTTCTGAAAAAACTAAAGCCTACCTCAAGGGACTAGAGTGTGTATACAAATGGACACAAGGCAGGATAGAATTGACATTAAGACAGGGTGAAAAAACTGCAAACTTTGCAGGCAAGTTCAAATCCTAATGTTTTTACTTGTTAGCTGGGTGACATTGTGTAAATTACTTATCTCACTTGCCTCAAGTATGAATATATAATATGGCAAGAATTAAATGAGGTAATGTATATAAAATATAATTATCTTATGAGGACTTAGGAAGCAATCAATAAATGTCAGATTCTATTATTAACACAAATTTTGTATATGCGTTCACATAGTTTGAATAGTTCTGTTGTTTAATAAGTGACTAAAAAGATTAGAATGTAAAATGCCACAGTTGATCCCAAACCAAGAAAGATACTATTCAGATTCTAGGTAACAATATCAATTATTTCACAGGATATTGCATTATGGTGTATAAAGAAATTCTATGATGACAGAACATCCAACTCTAGATTTACCCATTGTTGTTATTCATTGCAGGTAAGTCAATTCTGATTCACGGCCACCCCACGTGTGCAGAGTAGAACTGCTCTACAGGGTTTTCAAGGCTGTGACCTTTCGGAAACAAATCATCAGATCTGCCTTCCGAGGTACCTATCAGTTGGTCTGAACCAGCTTTTCAGTTAGTAGTACAACACTTAACCATTTGCACCACCGTGGGACTCCTACAAGTCACTTAGGAACTCCAAGAAGTCACCTAGGAACTAGAATTTGATTACCTAAGTAGACTGACCAGCTTAGAAGCCCTATTCTGACAGTGTGACTGATTGTTCTTTTCTTGTTAGATATAATGAACATCATAATTTAGCACTTGTGCATCTCATATTTTAACTCCATTCAGTCTTCACACCTTATGTGATCTGATAAATTAAGTTGCTGGGTCAGACTCTAACTTCATAGATGTTCCCCTGAAGTTTTGGAAGTATTATGCCTAAGGCATTTGACTGCTAACGAGAAAGCTTGTGGTTCAAACCCACCAGCCACTCCTTGGAAGGAAGATGGGGCAATCTACTTCTGTAGTGATACCACCTTGGAAACCCAAGGAGGGGTCATTATGAGTCGGATCCAACTCCAAGGCAATGAGTTTTGTTGTTTTTATACACTTATTATATAACCTGGAGTTACTAGCCTCCTTCCTGTTTACATACTTTCTTGTTCCCCTAATTGTCAATCAAACCGAGGGCTCATTTTTGATATTATTATCAAATATTATCAATTAATATTATTAATATTATTCAATTAATTTTCATTTTAGTCTACTGAAAAAAGAAATAATAAAGTGGAAGAACTTTAGAACTTAATCTAACATCCTGGCTTTCCATTTGCTGCTGAAACTACTTACAAAATTCTAATATTCATTCACAAAAATGTAGGCAAACAAGATACACAAGATAGGTACAACTCATATTGTTACTCATGTCTATAATACAAACTGATTTGTTTTTCTATTATGGCACTCCAAAACCATGCAATTTTCAAACTTTGGTACCAAGCTATGCTTTTCTATGAACCCCTAGTGTTTCCTAGGATTCATGTGGCTTTGCAGAAAACTTTTTGTACTCCTGGGCCCAAACAAGATCTATGGTTAAAGCATTTGGCTGCTAACCAAAAGGTGAGCAGTTGGCAACGATCAGCCACTTCATGGGAGAAAGATGAGGCAGTCTGCATGCAGAAAGATCTACAATTTGGAAAACCTATGGGGTCGTTCTACTCTGTCCTACAAGGTCACTATGAGTTGTAATCGACTTAATGGCAATGGGTTTTAGAACCAGCAAAACTCAAGAGTACCTCTGTATCACCTATTTCAAATACTGAGCTTCTGCCTATACAAAATTTCATATGCAAAAGGGTATTACACTATGAAAAAGAATTCCAAAACTCTCAAAGTCCCTTTACTTTTTTTTCCCCCTACTATAGTACTGTCAGTTAATCATTATGACTTTCCACCATTCTGGTGTTTGCGATACTTACTACTTATTTTAATTTATTCCATTGGGCCTCCACAGACATAATATTTTCTGATTTTTAATCATATTCACTCTGCCTTTATTCATTTGCTTCATCATAAATATCTATTTCTTCTTTCTTACTTTTTCACAGCCTGTCATTCTGCCTCTATTCTTATATACTTATTTTGAACCTGTAAATCTCAGAGTAATAACTGATTCTGGACATATTCCTGTCACACACATTATATTTTCCCTTGGCGAATTTTTAGTTTTTTATTACTATTTTTTTGAACTTTTTGTCTCTTTGATCTTATTTAGACTTGACAAGTGAGGATCATTGGGTTTCCTGTGCATGAGAATAGATTGTCAGTCAAATGTTCAATGTTAATATCTCAGCATTTTATTTAGTCCAATAGATTTAAATTTGGAAATATAATCTTACTCATATTTAGTATGCTTACCTAGCTTTACAACTACTCTTAAATCAAGATGTTGTTTGCCTATACCTTATGAAATGTCTTATTGCTCAAAATATAAATAATAATTCAAACAATGGAACTTCTTAAACTATATAAACACATATATAAATCAATGAGAGTAAATTAAGCCAAATACTACTGGGTTCAGTATAAATGAAAGGAAAATAAAGTAATATTCTCACATACTATCACTAATTCCGTAGTGATAAGTGCCTCGGAAACCCAAGGAGGGGTCGCTAGGAGTCAGGGCCGACTCGATGGCAAATAACAACAACAACATCACTAACTAAAATAAATAAGAATTAATGCTTGGTCACTAAATAGATGTAATGATATTAAAAACCAAAACCAAACCCATTGCTGTCAAGTTGATTTCAACTCATAGCAGCCCTGTAGGACAGAATAGACCTGCCCAAAATGGTTTCCATTGCTGTAATCTTTATGGAAGCAGACTGTCACATCTTTTTCCCATGGAGCAGCTGGTTGGGTTTGAACCACTAATCTTCGAGTGACACTTTGAACTACTAATCAGCTAGCAGCCAAGGGCTGAACCACCGTGGCACCAGAGTTCTTGCAGTGATATTAGATTGATACATATTCTGTGATACAAACCCTAATCAGGATAAATGAAATAATCCAATCAATTAAAAGTCGATATTCTATGTTCTATTTCACTGATGAGTTCACTTGGATCATGAATTAAGTAAACAAACACAATAATATAAACATATGGCAATAATCCATTCATCTTTCACCTGATAGTATGAATTCATTAAATATATATTCTCATCTGGTGTCACCCAATCTCATGCCAGATGCCACATTCCAGATGTCAAACCAGGTCAAATTATTATATGATTTATGCAAATTTATAACTCTATATTCCTTACAAATCAAATGATAGTCTTAACTCAGTGTTCCTCAAGTTGTGAGACATAAATCCAAGTGACATACTGAATTTTACACTATTTCTACAGCATGGATACAAAAAGCATGCACCACTGTTCTTTCTATTGAAGTTCTCTTTCTCTTATATCTTCAACTTTCTCTGTTCTAAGGGATTCTTCTGTTTTTAAACTACTTCATTTTCTCATCTTTTATCATCATCGAGTCAAGAGCATTCTTGATCTCATGACTCCTGTCACTTTCATCTCCTTCATTGTCACTTTAATAGAGGGAGATTTCTACTACACTCTTTCCAACACTTCCAGCCCCTGTACCTTCCAGCCACCAAAATAACTGTCATCAATTTTACCAATGATCAACTACATCCTACATCTTACATTTTACCTTCTATTTTACTGGAATCCTCTGCAGTGTTTGAGACTTTTAAACACGACTCTCAAATGCTTCTTTGCTTGTTTTCTTAATATCACCCTCTTCCTTTGATCTCGCTGAGTATTTCTCAGTGCCTTTGCAAGGTTCTTTTTAATCTGGGGCACATTAAAAAAATCTTCTCTCCCCACACACTTCTTCACTCTAAACATGCTTCCTAGGTGAACTCATTATTTCTTTTGTACATTTTTTTCTAATTTATTTGTCAGTTTTTTTTCTTTTTATATTGTGATTTGTGTGAGCATGTACAGAGCAAATTATTTCTCCATTCAAATGTTCGTACACATTTTGTTATGTGACATTTATTAGAATTCTCAAAATGTAACAGGACTCCTCCCACCACCTCCCTGTGTTTACCATTTCTCTTACTCTTTGTTTCCTCTTCTTACCTATCTTCTGATCTTTATCCCTGGGCAAATGCTACCCTTTTCACATATGGCTGATTGTTCTATGGCCCTTAGACATTTTTCAAGCCTGGAACTGAACTCACCCCTGTGGCTCAACAGGCTATAAGGTGAACATAATACCAGGGAGGAAGGTGAACTCATTTAATCCTTGGCATTAATTGCCATCTTTATATTCAACAATACCCTGAACTGTACTATCTTATTCAAATAGTTGTTATGAGTACCAGATCTATGTTTCTAACTGTGGTTCTCCACTTTTGTGGCATCATGTATTAATGTGGCACCATTATTACAAATGATTGCATCTTTTCATTTCAGATGATATTCTAGAACTTTCCTAATTCTCCAAAAAGAAATCTATGTCCTCTCAACTTCACCTGAACTGGACTTTGTGATTGCATCAGACAATAAGTATGCCAGAAGTGATTATATGTGACTTGGAGATAATGGCTTGCTTTCTTGAGTCATATACCCTTGTTACTCAGCCACCATGCTGTAAGGAAGCTCAGATGACAAGAAAAGGCCTACATGGAAAGGAACCAAGACTCCTGGCCCTTAGCTATATGTTTTTCAGCTAAATTCCAAGATAATAGGCAGAACAAACTTAACAACAATATGAGTAAATGATTTTAGAAATGGTTGCCCAACACTCAGTCAAACTGCCTCCAGCTGATGCTACATGGTGCCTTGCACAATTTGTAGAATCATGAGCAAAATAAACTACTGGTGTTATTTTAAGTCACTAAGCTTGAGATTTTTTTTTTAATGCGGCAACATATCTAGGAATATGCCTACTCATAGTATTCATTCAATATATATTTTGTACATGAATTAATGAATGTATGTTGTTTGAAGTATATTATAAATAATGCTTTCATGACAACTTTTTTGGTGCATATCTGGTATTCACTTAGGATAAATTACTAGAAATGAAATTATGAAGCAAACATATATGGGTCCTTTGGGAGACTATTGGTAAATATTACTAAATTGCTTTCTGTAGGAATATATTCATATTTTCATCTTCCAATGATGGTGCTGTTAGGTGATGTTGAGTCAGTTCCAATTTATAGCAACTCTATGTACAACAGAACAAAACACTGTCCAGCTCTTGCCATCTACACTATCACTGCTATTTTTGAGCCTATTGCTGCAGGCACTGTGTCAGTCCATCTTGTTGATGGTCTTCTTCTTTTCACTGACTCTGATTCACCAAGCATTATGCCCTTCTCCAGTTACTGCTTGCCGTTCTAAGAAATGTCGCTGTTGGTTGTATTTCTTCCAAGACAGATGTGTTAGTTCTTTTGGTAATCCATGGTATATTCAATATTCTTCACCATTACCATAATTCAAAAGAATCCATTGGTCTTAGGTTTTCCTTATTCATTGTTCAGCTTTTGAATACATATGAGGTAACTGAAAATACCACGGTGTGAGTCAGGCACACCTTAGTCCACAAAGTGACATCTTTGCTTTTTAACACCATAAGGAAGTCTTTTGCAGCATATTTGTCCAATGCAACACATCATTTGATTTCTTGATTGCTGCTTCCATGGGTGTTGATTGTGGATCAAGTAAAATGAACTCCTTGACAACATCAATATTTTCTGTTTATCACTGTATTGTTTATCATAGTATCAGCTTCTATTTTTAAAAAATCCTTTTTTTTTATTTCTCTCCATTTCTAGCATCAGATATTTTCCTCACTTTCTTATTAGCTCACCAAGCATATAAATGTGTTATTTTAAAAAAAATCTAATACTTCTAATTGTTTTTAATAAGTATGCTTATGTTATAGATTCAGTAATAATGCTGGAACTGGAAGTCTTTGCTACCTGTGATTCTAAAATGTTGTAGTCTGAGGTATGCATTTTATCCAATTTACATATGGATAACCCCAAAAATATTTTAGTCCTTCTATGAATTTTCAACCTTAATTATGCCTAAGTTTATTTTCTAGCAAATTGTACTCAGTTACTTTAAACTGAATTAGCAGTCCTTCTTCTTTTTTCTCCATAATATATTGTGCACTATTATTATTATTATTTAAAAAAGCAAAACACTGCATGTCCTTAAGTGTTACAAATTTTTTCATTTTGTCCATCTCTAGCATTAGCCATGAAATTCTTAAGAGTTGTATTTATCTTTACATTCACAAGGGATATATTTGGTGAATGAACAAATCTGTAAGTAAATTTCAATATTTTGAGAACGAATGTTATTTATATAACCATACATTATCATTCTTACAGAAACTTTATTATTTGTTTACTGTTATCACAAGAAAATTTCTTGAGTTTTTTTTTTTTTCATATTTACTAGGTTTATATAAGGAGGAGACCTGGTGTGTAATGGTTAAGTGCTTGGCTGCTGGCAAAAAGTATGATTGTTCAAACCCAGTAGCTGCTCCTTATGAGAAAGATATAGCAGGCTGTTTCTGTCAAGATTACAACCTTGCAAACACTGTGGGGCAGTTCTCTTCTGTCCTGCAGGGTCTCTATGAGTCGACTTGATGGCAATGGCTTTAGGTTTATGTGTATAATTATGATGATATGTTGTATGTGGCAAATATTAAACATATTATAGAAACAATTGTTGGGTTGTCTTAATCAAAAAGCTTCTTTATAAATATTGGAGGAAGTAAATATATTCCACCATTCTCTTGTCAGTTTGTCATACTGACAAGTGGCGGCTTGTGTGTTGCTGTGAGGCTAGAGGCTAGGCCACAGGTATTTCAAATAACAGAAGGGTCACCCAGGTGGACAGGTTTCAGCAGAGCTTCCAGACTAAGACAGACTTGGAAGAAGGAACGGGCCATCTACTTCTCAAAGAATTAGCTAGTGAAAACCTGATGAATAGCAGTGAAACACTGTCTGATGTATTACTGGAAAACTTTTTGAATAACTCTGAAACATTGTCCGATATAGTGTCAGAAGATGAGCCTCTCAGGTCAGAAAGCACTCAAAATACTACTGGGGAAGAGCTGCCTCCTCAGAGTAGAGCTGACTCTAATGATATGGATGGCATAAAACTTTCAGGTTCTCCATTTGCTGATGTGGTATGACTCAAAATGAGAAGAAACAGCTACAAACATCCATTAATTATTGGAACATGGAACGTACAAAGTATGAATCTAGGAAGTTGTCAAAAATGAAATGGAACCCATAAAAATAGATATGCTAGGTATTAGTGAGCTGAAATGGACTCGCTTTGGCCATTTTGAATCAGACAGTCATAAGATCTACTATGCTGGGAGTGACAAATTGAAGAGGAGTGGTTTGTCATTCATCGTCACAAAGAATGTTTCAAGATCTATCCTGAAGTACAATGCTGTTAAAACCAAAACCAACTCAAAGCCATTGAATCAATTTTGACTCATAGCTACCCCTCCTTGGGTTTCCGAGGCGATATCCCTACAGAAGTTGATTGCCCAGTCTTCCTTCAGAGGAGTGACTGGTGGATTTGAACCTCCAGCCTTCTGGTTAGCAGTCAAATGCCTTAGGTACTACGCCACCAGAGCTCCTACAATGTTGTTAGTGATAGGATAATATCCATACGCCTACAAGGCAGACCAGTTAATACTATTATTATTCAAATTTATGCACCAACCACCAAAGCCAAAGATGAGAAAATTGAAGATTTTTACCAACTTCTGCAGCCTGAAATTGACCAAACATGCAATCAAGATGTGTTGATTATCACTGATGATTGGAATGCAAAAGTTGGAAACAGAGAAGAATCACCAGTATTTGGAAAATTTGGCCTTGGTGATAGAAATGACACTGGAAATTGCATGATAGAATTTTGCAAGACCAATGACTTATTTATTGCAAATACCTGTTTCCAACAACATGAATGGTGGCCATACATATGGACTTTGTCAGATGGAGTACACAGGAATTAGGTTGACTACATCTGTTGAAAGAGGTGATGGAGAAGATCACTACCTTCAGCCAAAACAAGGCCAGAAGCTGACTGTGGAACAGACCATCAATTGCTCACTTGCAAGTTGAAGTTGAAGTTGAAAACAATTGAAAGTAGTCCATGAGAGCCAAAATATGGCCTTGATTTTATCCCATCTGAATTTAGAGACCATATAAAGAATGGATTTGATGTATTGAACACCAATAACTGAAAACCACAGGAATTGTGGGATGACATCAAGAACATCATC
>NW_006921734.1:2871214-2905318 GCF_000298275.1 Orycteropus afer afer
CAATGTTTCGTTCTGTTGTACATAGGGTCTCTATGAGTCAGAGCCAACTCGATGGCAACTAACCACAACACATATATTAATTTTAGTTATCAGAAATATAAGGTGTTGAGTTAATAAATTCAGGGGAAGAAAAATCAAAACATTGAGCAAAAGCAAAGAAACTAAGGAGGAGGAAGCTGTGGAATGTTTACATTCTTATAATTACAACAGTGAAGTAAGATAAAAACTGACTGGAATTAGGCCAATTTGGATGCAAGTCTCAATATAAACTGAATTATAATGGCCCCACTCCCAATTGCCATAGTTATGCACCTCCCCTTCATATTAATGATACTTTAGTAATTTAAATAATAGAAGTAATAATTAGAACAACATATGAACCAGTTATTTCATTTTGCAGGGAGGATTCGGGAGGAGTTTAAGAGAAGTTTGTACACCAGACTGAGGTAAAATTGTGAGCAATATACAATAGAAGACATTGTGGTGCCCGTATCTGCTTGGTTCTGCAGATCAGTTGTTTCTGCCCTCCGCTGGGTTAGTCAGTTGAAACATAGGAGATGTTTTGTGCTTATATGCTGTCTCATCTGGTGAATGTTAACATGGTTGTGGAGAACCAAGAACTTAAATCCATTCTTCTATTGTGATGACTTTTGACAAATTGGCTTGAGTTGATCTACATTTAGTGCTCTCCCTAGCTTTTGTTGCTACCAAGGGTTAAAGCAGAAGAGAGAAGATTTAAAAAATAAAAATAGCAATGTATCATTTTATATAGACCTTTAGAGTGTTCAAAGAAATTTTGTATATATTACTTCATTATTATTGTTGTTGTTGCTGTTAATATTACCATTCTCATTTTGTAAGCAAGAAAATTTTAGTGCAAGAAGGGAAAGTTTACACAAATGTATCTCACATTTCAAACTATTGTTCTTGGTACCGTTATTTTCTTGCTATTTAATCCATCTGATTTGAGTACAGAAAATATTTTAAAAAGCAAATTATTTTTCTTGTATTAAATGACTTAATTATATATTCATTAAAAAAAATCACTGTATCCATAGCAACAAAAACATGGTTGGAAACAACTGATAGAAAATGTGTCACAAACCAAAATCAATAAAAGCCACAGGTACTATGAGAAATCTGATCCAGAATTAGCAGTGTGACCTATATAGCATGTGATCATACTGGGGTGAGACTAGAATAGAAAACAAAAAGCTATCACAACTTTTAGATTGTCTTTTAAAATATGTAGCTTGTATATGACATGTAGGGCACTTTTGGCTAAGAGTTGCCATTTTCCAAGCTAAGATAGCAAGGGCTATAAGTTTGTATGGCTCATATGGATAAAAAACCCAAAACGCTCCCATTGAGTAGATTCTGACTGGCAGTTACCCACGTTGGGTTTCTAAAGCTGTAAATCTTTAAGGAAGTAGGTTGCCCTATCTTCCTCCCATGGGACACCTGGTACGTTTGAACAACTGACCTTCTGGTTAGCAGTCAAATGACTTACCCATTACACCACCAGAGCTATAATATGGATCACAAATTTGATGCCCCGGATCTAGAACAGATGAGTTTTATTTGTCCCTCACATTTTTTCCACAGTTGAACTTTTAGATGAGATGTGCATTTCTCAGTAAGCTGAAAGCCCCACTACTCCCTATTATTTTTACCATGCCATTTTAGGTATTTATGTTAACTGCCTAGCCTTGGAGAAATTCTAATTTTGATGACTAATCTATACTTTTTCTGAATAAATGTAACTGTTTCTTCTTTTTGGGAAAACTGTATAAGATAGTTAAAAATTATATTTGTTGGTGTTTACCACAAAGAATGCACTGCGGAAAGATGAACTTAACATTATCATTCATTCATTCAACAAATGCTTGTAGTTAATTTCAGTCATCGTGTTAAGCACCTGAAATAAAATACAATTAATAGAGTATTATCCTTGAGAAGACATTCACCATTTAGTAGAGAAGACAAAGATATAAACTGATATCCCAAGATGGTGAATCTACTAAGAGATAGGTACAGGGAATTAAGAAACACAGAGGAAAAGTACTTAGCTCAGCACAGGATACTTAGAGAAGGCTGACTGGAAGAAGTGATACCTACCTATAGGGGTTGGGCTCAAGGAGGAGTAGATTAAAGACATAGAATCCAACAAGTAGGATATTGTAGTAGACAGAAAAGGGTGATAAAGGCATCAATTAGAGAAGATTTAGTGGACATAGACTTCAGAGGTCGTATCTGGGAAATATTTAGGAAGTGCAGTAGGAAGAACCTAATACTTTTTAAATAAGCAGTAGGGAAGAGGAGGACAAAGAAGAGGGAGGATTGATGGATGACTTAGTTTCTACCTTGAATCAATCAATGAATGGATAAGGGAGACATCAAGGGCTTGGATACTATGGGAGAAGGGAAGTTTTATATCTAAAACAATGGATTCCATTTTAGACTTATTGGTTTTGAGGAAGAAGACTTGGTGGTGCAGTAGTTAACACTCAGCTGGTAACTGAATTGTCAGCAGTTCAAATCCACCAGCTGGAGAAAGATGTAGCAATGTGCTTCTATAAAGATTACAGCCTTGAAATAGTAAGGGGGCATTTGGAATTGACTGGACAGAAATAGGTGTGGATTTGAGGTGTCAGATGTCTAGCAGGTAGTTGCATATAAGAATATAAAATTTAGCAAAAAGAAATGGTTCAAATATACAGGTTTGGAAGGAAATGACTTCAAAAGTCAGTATGAGATCCTTCAGGAAGAATGTGCAGAGAAACGCTGATCTGAGGATAGAATTGTGGGAAGTACTTCATTTCAAAGATACAGAAAACATTACTAAAATTTTAGGAGAACCTGTCAATGAAGTCAGAGAAGTAGAGTTTTTCAAGGAAGGAGAGATGAAAATAATCAAATGTTACAGAGCAGTATTTTGCAAATTTGCATTTGAGTATTTAATTTTAGAGATTTATGAGTTATGCATGTGACTTAGATAGTCACTGTTAAAACCTTAACAGTTATTTAAAATAGTATAAATTTATACTGGATCATCTAGATGACCTCCTTGAAATAAATGAATCCTTTAGGATCTCAGTGAACTCATTTCTATTTGTGATCAAAATCACATTTAACCTACTGAAGGACAAATGACATCTAGAAATATTAGGCAAAAATTATACCCTAATTATTTGAATATAAACATAGTGGAGAGAGGATGGAGTCATATTATGACACCTAGTTACATAGGTACACAAAACAGACACAAAATTACTGCCAACTAAACCATAAAAACAATACACTTGTTTCAAACACATATTATAGAGACCCTGTAGCTATACACACCAACTTCTAAGATATAGTTAACAGTAATAGAAATAGTGAATTCTTAATAATACATTTTCAAGTTAACAAAGTCAGTAACAATTGGATTAGATGTATGGACTTCAATAATAATGTGATGCTAGATTTATCTTCAAAGGAATAAGACTATAGTTATCAAGTGATACTATACATGCATATATATTTTTTGGAGGGGATAGGAGAAATTTGAACATTTTTATAGGTGAGAGAACACAAAAACAGTAGAGAGAGACAGAAAACTAAGAAGAGAAATTAAGCAAGACTCCAGAGAAATCAAAGTTATGAGGTCAAGGGAAAAGATAAGGTTGTCTTTGAATTGCAGATTTGGGGATTATTTCATTCCATAGATTTCATAGATCAAAAGATTAGGTAATACATGTGTGGGATGATAGTTTTGTAGTTGCACTTATGTAAGAAGTAAGTTTGCAGCAGTGAGATTTGATGAGTGGAAGTGGTACAAGTTCCATATAGCTGCAGAGAATAGGAGAGGAATGCAGAAATGCAGAAATTCATCATTTCTTTCCAGCTACAGTAGAAGGATATGGAACAAGGGAATAATTATGAGAAGTACCACTTCTCTTTGTCTCATTTCTCAACAGTACATTTCTTGTTTTTTTTTTTTTTTTTCTTATCTGACTGCTTGCATTAAATGACTCTTTGCATCAACTCCCTTTGCATCTCCCTATCTGACCAATCTTTAAATGTTACAGTGGCTCTTCTTCTCCCAGACTGTTTATGTAGATAATCCTGTCCATATATATAACATTCAATACCATCCCCCTGCCAATGGCTCCCTAATTAATAGCTTCAGTCTTATCTTTTCCTATAAGCTTCAGACTTAATTATTAAGGGTATACTTGACATCTCCCTTTGATTGTTTGTCAGGCATCTCAAATCCACCTAGGTCAAAACAATTCTTCATATTTTTCTAGAGCTTGTTCTTTGTGCTCCTACCCAATAAAAGGCACTATTGTCTACCAAAATGCTCTTAATTCTTATGTTTATCTCTCTTCCCACATCTAAACCATCAGGGTATCATAATAGTTTTATTTCAAAATGTCTAAAATATATCAATTCACAAATATAAAAAAATATATCCATAACAAATCCATTCACTCCTCTATCTCTCCACTATGCCACCATTACTTTGCTCAATATGCCGTAAAAGTCTCCTAGTGGTATTTCCCACTTCCAATTTTCTTCCTCCCAAATCATTCTCCACTCTGTAAATAAGTTTGCATCCCATCTGTACTTAAAATTCTAGTGGTTTTATATCATTTATAGTTATATCTATGTGGCTTAGAAAGCCCTAATCATTTTGCCTCTAGTAAACTCATCTACTATTGTCCTCTTCACTCACTAAACTCAGCTAAATTCTTTCTGTTTCTGCTCACTCCACTTTAAGACTTCTGCACCGACTGTTCCTCCTGTCCAGATTTCACATGGGCGGCTTCTTCTCACATCTCAGCTCTAAGGTCAGCTCCTTAGAGAGGGTCATCCTTATGGATGGAGACTTCCACAGCTCCATTCACTCTCTACCACATTATCTTGTTTTATTTTCTTCATAACTCTTATCACTACTTGAAATTATTTTACTTGAGTGCTTGTTTATGTTCTCATTTCTCCAAGAGAAAATAACAGATAAGGAGGCAATTTATCTGTTTTATTCACTGCTGTATCCTCAGGGGTTAGAATTGGGGCATTGAAGGTGATCAATTAATATTTGTTTAATGAATAAAATCATGGGTTCTCACAAAAAAAGTTAAGAGCAAAGGTAGACTACAGGGTATGTCTACAAGGAATGACTAGCTGGAAGTCACAAACTCTACTTTCAGGTTGCTGAGGTGACTGGCAGTTAAGAGTTTCCTGTACCACAAAGATTCTAGGAAATTGGCTCTTGGTTCCTGTGCACTTATTCCCACCCCTTTTGACAATGCGTCAACTCACTAAACATTTTTAATTAAAGCTCAGTTTCTGAAAGTTGTCAGCTACTATGGCACATAAATTAATATATAATCAAAATTATATATTAATAGTTTACCAGTTTAAACTCTAGTAATGAGATAGGCTTCTCCTTCACAATCAACAACAACAACAACAAAAAACAAGCCTCTATATTTTATCTTTTATATCAGGGTGACATTATATTGTCACTTTCTTATACTTCATTTTCCCTAACTGGTACATGAGACTGTCACCACATGCCGAGATACATCTACATTCATGGAGCTGCATGTGAAATGCTATTAATTCCAGGTCCTACAGTCTCTTCTGTACCTCCCACATCCCCTGATACTGGACAGTCCTGATTATTGTTTTCAAGTCCGTATCTACCCAATTTCTACCTATTAGATGTCAAAATCAATTACCTTCTATTAAATGTCATAATCTTGCCATTTATCTATTTTTTAAAAAAATAAATTACTACGCACCTGAATTTTTTAAAAGTAATTTGTCTTAGACTAACAGTTTATTTTAAAACTTTATGAAGTCAGCATTAGTTAAGCATCTTCCTTCTTTCTCTGATTATTTCATGTTAAAATGATAAGTTCCTCATGTTCAGATTTGAAAAGGCTCAATCAGATGGTGGATATAGCATGCTGGGCCAGAATTCATTAATTCATGCCCTTAAGGCATTACCATAGATTATTAATATGTAAAAGCTAATTTTCTTAGAATTATAAATGGTGGTTAGCTACAGTACCTAAAGTTACTGAAGCTAATCACCATAAATGACAAGTTGGGATGCAAATTACACAAAAATATTTAACTTTAATTATATCACAATTAAGTAATTTAACTTTCTTTCTGTCATGCCGCTTCTGGACAATTCCATTGAAGACCACAATGTGATGCAATCATCAGCTTCGCTCTCAAGCCTTGTACATGCTTCCCTTCAGTTTTATGACATCTCAGCCAGAAAGCATATTCCGATTCTAAATTAAACTCATTGAAAGCTCAATGAAAATACGCAGGCTTGTTAGCACATTTCCTTCCGGAGTCAGACCATCATAATGGAAACACATGGTTCATTTTGCTTCCAAGGCCTTTAAAGGAATAAGCAGAAGGCTATTTGCTATGCTCAGCAGAAGGAGCAAGATTCCATTCAGTGGAAAGATGGCTCCTTTGGCAGTAATTTGGTTGCTGAAAAGATCATATCATTCTTTTATCTTATTAATGTACAACAATAAGGATTCTTAACAAGTAAGCCCTTAGAAGGGAAGAAGGTGAGAGAAGATGACAATTTCTAAAATACATCTAAATCATAAGATATGTAACTGAATATTTACATGTCACCTTCTAATCATGAAGAAAGCATAGGGAAAAAAGCACCCGTGATTTACCATTTAGCATTCAAGAATTTAGAATATATTTTTCCTTTAAGTGACTCCTTAATGGAAACATTTGATTCATCATCTATATTTTGCACTATCAAACTGAGGCATATAATTGCAGTAGGATTCTTTTTATGCTGCAGAAACCCTCTTCCAAGGGGCTAAATAATATGTTGAAAGCTTTCCTTCATCAGAGGAAACACAGCTGTCTTCTTGAAAAGCATTTAAATACATTATGAAATTGCATAACATAATTTAAAAATGGAATGAAAAAATATTTGGGCAGATATTTGAGTGGGTTTTAGAAACAACTGTTCTCATGAACATTACCATTCCTAAGTAACTGGGTGTCATCACCTATTTTGAACATAGAAATTACGACATTTGTTTAATATCTGTCTGCACTATTAGCCATTTTGTTGTTGTGTTATGCCGTCGAGTCCGACTCAACTCACAGTGACCCCTTCTTGGGTTTCCAAGGCTGTACCACTATGGAAGTAGATCACCCAATCTTCCTTTTAAGTGGCTGGTGGGTTTAAACTGACAATCTCCTGTTTAGCAGTCAAGTGCCTTAGACACTACGCCACCAGAGCTCCTAGTATTAGCCATAGCTCTGTGTTAGCAAGGACTCCATGCTCTATTATTATCATTTTTCATCCAACATCTAGCATAATGCTTGGTATATAGTTGGTGGTCAATAAATATTTGCTGAAGGAATGACTGAATAAATAGAGGCAAAGACAAGGTCATATATGAAGATATACGAGATTCATGAATATATTTTTCCTAATTTTTTTTATTGGAACAAGTAGTCATTTAAAGCAAATCTAGTCAAAATTGTACTTTCACAAAAGATAACATTATCTCATATTTAAGATGACAAGAGTCCTTGAGTGGTACAAATAGTTAAGCACTTTAGTATGACCTGAAAGGTTGGTGGTTGGAACCCACCTAGCCTCAAATGCCTGGAGATGTGCTTCCAAAAGATCACAGCCTTGAAAACCCTATCAAGCAGTTCTACTCTGTACACCTGGGGTCACCATGAGTTAGAATGAGTTGATGACAATTAACAATAACAACAAGATTTAAGATGACACAAGTTATCAAGGTTAATTTACAGGTAACTTCTTTGAAATTCCAGCTTGTATCATTTCAATGAGTGCCTGCTCTGGGCTTTGGGCCAAACATACATATGCAAATACTCTCATACTCTCTTCTGAGCCCAGGAAGGGAGGGATCTTTCCAGGCAGAAAGTTGAGGAAGGGAAAGGGAAAAGCACTTAACATTTATTTAATACATAATGGGTATCAGGCTCTATAACAGTCATTTTAGATTCATCATCTCATTTAAACTTCACAACAGCTCTACAAGGTAGGTATTAGTCCCTTCAATTTTGTCCTTTTTTTATAGATAAAATTTGGTGAGATAACTTGCATAAGTTTAGGTATCTACCTGGTGAAAACAGTGATTTTTTTAAAAAAAAGTATTTACTTTTAACCCAAGTCTGATTCCAAAGTTTGTGCTCCTACTTGAGAATAACTGGCTAAGAACTTCTTCCATTATTTCCTGCTGAAGGAAGTTTGGCCATTAAAGCCATTATTGCTGCAGAAATAAGCACTGCAAGAATACATACATTTCATGGAAATAGAAGTAGGTCTGAAGGGATTATGGAAGATTGGTTTCTTGTTAAAGGCCACTTGTTCAAGCAAACCGACTTAACTGTCAATTTAAAAAGGGTAAAAATATATATTGTTGTTGTTATGTGCTGTTGAGTCATCTCCAACTCATAGCAACCCCTCCTTGAGTTTCCGAGGCAGTATCACTACGGAAGTAGATTGCCCAGTCTTCCTTCCGAGGAGTGGCTGGTGGGTTTGAACCAACAACTTTATGGTTAGCTGTCAAGTGCCTTAGGCACTACACCACCAGAGCTCAGACAAATAAGAATGCAGCACCCAATAATTCAAGGCATTTTGCTGTTGTTATTTTTGTCTTTCTAATACATGCTACACAAAATTCTGGAAAAGCATCTACAGCTACCTATGGCTAGATGGCAATATTAAAATATTTGCGTATTTTACAGTTTCTTCATATGTAAAAACATATTAAAATTATTTCCTTTTTTGAATATAATATTTGAAATAAATTCACTGCCATTGAGTTGATTCCAACTCTCAGCAACTCTCATTGAGTTTCTAAGGCTGTCAATCTTTATGGAAGTGGACTGCCTCATCTTTCTTCCATGTAGCAGCTGGGGGGTTTGAGCCACTGACTTCTTGGTTAGCAGCCAAATATTTAACCACTATACCACCAGAGCTCCTGAATATTAGAAATAACCCACTGCCATTGGGTTGATTCTGACTCATAGTGATGCATAGGGTTTCTAAGGCTATAAATCTTTACAGAAATAGATAAGCAAGCCCATTTTCTTCCTGCAGAGCAGTTCGTGGGTTTGAACCACCGACTTTCTGGTTAGCAGACAATGGTCTTCACCACTGCAACACTTGTTGCTGTTGTTGTAATGTTCTGCAACACTAGAGCTCCTTTAATATTAGAAATAAACCAATACCAAACCAGACTCACTGCCACTGAGCAGATTTTAACTCACAGTGACCCCCATTGGGTTTCCAAGGTGGTATATCTTTATGGAAGTAGATTGCACTATCTTCCTTCCATGGAGCTGCTGGTAGGTTTGAACTACAAACCTTCTGGTTAGCTGTCAAATGCCTTAGGCATTATGCCACCAGAGCTCTTAATATTAGAAATAGAAGTTAGAAATTAGTAAAGATGATCAAATGGCTAGTTGAATTACTTGTTGTAATATACTATTTTGTCTATATTTAAATTTCAAGAATTGCCAAACATCCTGGCTGTATACAAAGAAGGAAATCATCTAACTGATATAATTAGCCATTCCAGTTAATCATTCAAAGTCATAATTTTAAAGCAATAGCTTATTGAATCCTCAAAGATTTCCAAACTTTTCAAATTTAAATAAATTTTGATTTATAAAGCTCTTTGCTTTTTCCCTCTAAATTATTAGGATGTTATAGAAGAGAATGATGTCTTATAAAAATAGTTTCATTTCCAATGCTTTTAAACTGTGATTTATTATTCAAAGAATACTATTAATACTTTGTTCTGTCTGCTTCTGGGTATGTATCTGAGTGTATGGCTGTATGTGATGAAAACAGAAAATACTTTTGAGTTTTGGGACATTGTAATTGAATATGCTTTGATGTAATAATTGCTATAATATTCTTAAAAGCATTAAAACTTGAGGTATACATGCTTTTACATTAAATAAATTTTTTTCTAATAGCTTTTTTATTTCTTTTTGTTTGAACATGATCAAATAAAAAAAAATGACCTTGTATTAGAACACAGACTTTCAAATAATTGAAGATTATGTACATTTATTACCTAATAAAATGAAGAGAAATTTAATCATTCAACCTGAAGTCAAATGAATTATGTAATGAAAAATTCCATTACACGCATAAAGTAATTTCTGTCAGATGTTGTTAATGAAATCAACAGACTTGTATACTATAGCCATATTTTTTCCAGGCAAACTTGATTTAGTATGCTATGCAAGAAAATAATATCTTTCAGAAATTATATAATAATAAGTTATACAGTTTTCTGAATGATTATGAATGCTACAAATGTAATAATTTTCTTTATAGACAGTCATTTTTTTTTTCTTTTAGAGAAGTACAGAATTGAATATTTTTCCAATGTGGGTCTTCAACCACTTGGGTATTTACCGAACATCAACTTTCTCTAAATGGAGATTGTAAAATCAAGCATGTAGGGGGCTAGGCAGGCAATGTACAAGGCTGAAACAGCTGTTGAGGTTCATTAGAGAGCTCAGAAGTACTTGTCCCCTAAGGGGACTTATCTCTAGGTTATTGTGACCAAGAGAAATTAATGGTCCCATGCGATTGGGAATACTGAATTTTCAACAGAACATTTTAATCTGAATTTTTGTGACTATTCTGCAAATTTACAAATTAATTGGCCAGTAATTAAAAATTTACTTATTTTCAAGTGGGCTATGACAAATTTATTTGTGGGCAGCATATTGCTGACCATCAGTGTGGTGGATTGACAAAGTGGCTGCAATGATGGGCTCAAGCATAGCAAAGCTTGTGAGAATGGTGCAGGACCAGCAGGATTCGTTCTATTGTACACAGGGTCTTTATGATCTGGAACTGACTTGATGGCACCTAACAACAACAACAACATATTGGGGAAAACAGAATTTCCTATATTCTTGCTCCCGCTGCTCATTTAAATTGAACAATATACTGCCAAACTAAATTTTCTGATCTTTGCCATGTATATTTTAGCCTAGTGCTCTTAAATTTGGTTATTATTAGTACTAAAACATATTCACAGGTATTCCAATATATATCCTCTTAATGTCAAGTAGAAAATATCTTTTCCTGGATGACGAAATTATAAATAAAGAAATCCAGATTATCCTGTGTCTTCTTATTCAACCACATGTTATAAAAGATTGAGCTCAGGGAGTATGACAAATATATTTTAGATTTCTATCATGGGTCTAAGAACATTATAATTACCCAAATATTTAAATAGTAGAGCATCATGCTATATAAATTTTTTCCTGTCGCTTGTGCTGGTTATAACAAATGAGCTGCTTATTTCTCCTATTCACTTAGAGGCAAATAGATGGATAAGACATTGTTCATTGAGTCTTTAAGCAGATGTTTTACAATTTTTTTTTCCCAGCTTAATGCTCATAGACTTCATAGCAGCAAAGCTTCTAAGGATTTAATCTAAAAGATAATTATTTTGAGTGACATTTTGTGTGTTTGAGGTAGTTAGACATTAATCCATGTATACTTACTTATTTGCCTGTTATGTTTCAGGTACTGGATTAGGGCTCAAACTCACTGCCATCAAGTGAGATCTGACTCATAACAACCCCTCCTTGGGTTTCTGAGGCAGTATCACTATGGAAGTAGATTGCCCAACCTTCCTTCTGAGGAGTGGCTGGTGGGTTTGAACCACCAGCCTTCTGGTTAGCAGTCAAATGCTGTAGGCACTATGCCCCAGAGCTCCCTAGGATTAGGGCTAAGGATATAAAAATAAATAAAATACATCATATAGATTTGAGAATGTGCAAAATTGAACTTTATGTGATTGTATTTATTCCAAATGGGTTAGAATAACTATTCATTCAACAATATGTAGTAGCCTGAGCTAGTCACTGTTCTAGGTCCAGGGGATACCCCAATAAAGAATTCAGTAAAGAATAGTATGATCTCTACTCTTGCATTTACCAGTAAGAATAATGGCAAGTGAAATAAGTTTTATAAAAAAGTACTGTGAGGATGCCTATTTAATTTCAGTAACTACTAGGAGCATAGAAAGTGGGGAAAACACATTTTCAGACATAACAAATGAAAAATGAAAAGAGCTATAAAGAAGCTGAAAAAAGATTATTTTATTTGATAGAGAGAGAAAGATGGAGGGAGGGAGACAGAGAGAGAGAGGAGAAAAAGAAGGGAGAGAGAGACAGAGAAAGAATGAAAGAGAGAGAGAGAGAGAGAGAGAGAGAGAGAGAGAGGATAGTGATAAGCCTGAAGAAGAAGTATAAAGCCAAACCTTGAAGAATAATGTAAGGAACAGTTGGTTTTTGGACTGCATCCTAAGGGCAATGGGAAGCTATTCACCTGATCTGAAACAGAAGAGTGAAATAATCTGATTGCTAGCTGCTGCATGGAATATTAATTAAATAGGGGTAGTAATAGATCCTGGGACACTTGATAATTGAATTTTGGTGGTTCAGGTAAAAATGTTGACATTGTAGATTTGAAGTGCTGTGAAGATGAAGAGAAATACATGGATGCAAAGCTTACTTAACAAGTGGAATTAATATAGACTTTGGTGATTAATTGCACATGGGGATTAGGTACCTGGTATGTTCGTGTTCATAGATGTGGGGTAAGCTGTGGAAAGTTTGGGGAATCCAGTTTTATACATATTGAATTTGAGATGCTTGGAGAAAATCCAAGGACAAATGTCAATTAAGCAGTTGGATATACCACTCTAATACTGGAGACAGAGCTTTTGGAAATAAAAAAAATAAAGGGTCATTGGATCTGTAGGAGCAAAAGCAAACACTTAGGGAAAACAATGTGTATAGAGAAAAGAGAGCTTGAGATAAAACTGTGAAGCACTTCAACATTTAAAAATCAGAATGAAGTGCTAGCAAAGTAGCCTTAGAGGGAAAGGTATGAGAAGGAAGGAGAAAATCAGGACAGTGTATCATGGAATCCAAAAGGAGTGTTTCAAAGTAGAAGTCTTTAGTATCAAATTCTGCTGGCATGCAGTGGGTGGCCAAGCAAGTGACAGAAGTCACTGGATTTAATCTTGGCAGGGAGCCTTCTCTGAGGCTTTATTTCCTTACTGTCTGTTTTTTGTCAGCCTGGAGATAGTAGGCTTTCTTTTGCACTTTCTAATTATGGGATCTTAGAGCTCTCCTGTGTACTGTCGTTTAGTACTTGACCTCCTTCTACTAGTTAAGAATTCTTAATATTAATTTTCTCCCTGTAAATTAATCATGAAGTTTCTGACTCATAACTAGACTCTAATCGATGATTTGCCTCCTGCTAATCCAAATAGGTGTTAATGATGTGTAGAAGGAACCACCGTAGGTGCCCTCTGTGGCCAGTCAGGTTTTAGTCCTAATGAGCTCCTGGTGCAAGAGGCTGTATGTTGTGGGCAGGGTTGAAAGCTACAATGTTCACCAATGCTAGAATAGGGTACAAATGCACTCACTAGACTATTTTGTGCTGTCACCTTGGGCCATATTCATGTTTTCTACTCCTAGACCTAGTTTTCCAGGCCTCTTGTCAATTCTAGGAGGTACTTAACTAATCAGCCAACTGCCATCTAGTTGATTCTGACTCATAACATCCTGTAGGAAAAAGTAGAACTGCTCCACAGAATTTCCAAGGTTGTAAATTTTATGGAAGCAGATTGCCTCATCTTTCTTCTTTGGAGCAGCTGGTGGATTCAAACCATCAACATTTTGGTTAACAGCTAAATGCTTTAACCACTATGACACCACAGCTCCTGACAGGAGCTACTTAATAACTTTTTAATAAATTATTTTTTGGCTTAAGTAAGCCAAAATTAGTTTCTGCTGCTTGATAGTAAGAGAACTGATGGTTGGTAGCATGGTGCCTAAGACACTTGACTGCTAACCAGAAGGCTGGCGGTTCAAACCCACCAGCCACTCCTCGGAAGGAAGGTTGGGCAATCTATTTCCATAGTGATACCACCTGGGAAACCCAAGGAGGGGTTGCTATGAGTCGGGTCTGACTCAATAGCATATAACAACAACATAATAATAATAATAATAATTGAATATCGAATGCTTAAAACTTTCCAGGCACTGTTATGCAAATATTCTATATGCATTATCACATTTAATCCTCATTCAAATCCTATTAAGTATCAATTATCCATATTTTACAAAGGAGAAAGGTAAAGCTGAGAGCAAATAAGATTTGTCTAAGCTCACAGAAGTAAGCAGTAAAGATGAGATTCAAATCCAAACACTGATTTCTTATATCTGGTGTTTTTTAATTATACACACAGATATCCTCTTTATTATTTTTGCCACAGCAATGTGATCGAATACAGAGTTTTCTTTCTCCCCAATAACAAATATGATTCCTCAACATGGTATGTTTGCCTGTCAAGCTATAGAGAAAAATCTACTCTATACCATTAGCATTCAGATCCAGAATTCAGTTTTTATTGGAATTTGGGCTAAACTGAACCAACTATTTCCCTGGATGTTTTGTTCTGACCATTTCCTACCTGTTTCTAATAGTTCTACAGAAAACTGATATATTGGAAAGTTAGAGTGATGCAATTAATTCTTTGTCCACTGAATGGTGTAGATCAGCGAGGAGAAGGGGGTTGGGTCAAGGATAACAGGGTCGTTATGAGTCTGAATAGACTCCACAGTGATGGGCTTGGTTTTGTTTTAAGAATTCTGCATCTGCCTTCTTCATAATCTGTAGAACTTTCCTTCCTAAAATATATATACTTTCTCTAATTTGTCCTTTAAAATGTGATCTTATTAGCTTACTCTAAGTGCTGACCAATCATTATGTTTTAATTAGATATAGTGATTTTTTTTATTTTTGAACAAAACATAAATTTATAATTTTATTTTAAAAGTGTAATGACTTAAGTTATTCTTTAAGGATATTGGATCAAAAGACAGTTTAAGGCACCTACATGCTCAATCTCTGGACCATTTTTGAAAAAGATATGGTTTAACAATTTAAAGAGCCATTGCACTCAGACACATTTAAAAATTGCATAATTTGATTAAATTGACATTTAAATGTCAAGTACTTTTCCAGCATTTCCTTTCTTATGATTGCTCACTGCTGAGACATTTGTGTGTAATTAGGAAGGGTTTTTCCTCCTCTTTTTTCAATCCATCTATCTCTTCAACCTTGTACATTGAGTTTTCTGGGGCCAGTTTTCTCCCTGAAATTGAATTGTGGAGTCATTACAACTGAGCTGTTATAGAATTAAAAGTTTTAATATTTAATTGGGTTCAAATCATTTAAAGAAGAAAAATATTTCATTTTAAATAAATAAATTAATAGAAGTGATAAATTCTAAGTGTGTGATTACAATCTTAGTTCAATGATAATATGATTTCATTGTAAAAATACCTTGACCATGTAAATTTTGTTTGAAAAATTTAAAACTTAAATATTTACCTGCATTTTTACTTATTTCATGCATATCATCTAACGGACATAGATACAATTATGCTATCTTACTAATAAATGTATGTACATATATATAATATACACACATACATATTCATACAGCTACTGTTAAAGTGAAATATAATTACACAACAGCATATTAAATAATACCATTTTAACATATGAAATTGGAGAAAATTTTAAATAAATAAAGTCAATACTTATAAAAGTATGGTGAGATGGAAACATATGTTCACTGCTGGTAGAAATATGAATTGGTAGCATAGTGGCTAAGGCACTTGACTGCTAACCAGAAAGCTGGTGGTTCAAACCCACCAGCCACTCCTCAGAAGGGAGATGGGGCAATCTACTTCCGTAGTGATACTGCCTTAGTGATACCCAAGGAGGGGTCGCTGAGTCAGGTCTGACTTGACGGCACTTAACAACAACAACAACAACATTAAACACAGTTTGTGCATACCTAATGGAAAGGCTTAAAAACTTTCATATCAGGTAACTTCTGAAAAGTAATCCTTAAATATAGACAAAGACAAATACATAAAGATGCTGTCATCTCCATAACACAGCAATAAAGGGAAATTGGAAATAGCCTAATTATCCAGAAATTTCCAGAAACTTGGAATTTTATAAGCAACCTCACAATTTAAAAATATTGGCCCCTAATTACAATAGTGGTAACAAAAATCCACTGGAGGCTAAAGTATAGCTGGGCTTGAGGTCATATCTGGTGCACTGACACAGTATTGTACCTTTGGTGTAGAAAATCAGAGATGTTAAGTGAGTAGAGTTTGCAATATAATACATAAGTGAGTGTGTTTATGGGACACTCTACAGTTATCTAATCATTCTGGTAGTTCCTACTGCCAAACACAGTTCTGTCAGGCAAACCTTAGGATTGGCAGGAAAAACAGAGATTCCCATCCAGTCACTCCTATTTTTTGGGAGTAAATTAGAATGCTTTGCAGCACATTTGCCAAACTCACAATTTTAGAGTGCCCAGGCCAGATACCAATGCCTAAATTCTACTCATCTATTCTAGAATTAAATACCACACAGTAAAACTGTGAGCAGTCAACTTACTTAAAAAAAAAAAAAAAAAGACTTAAAATGTCAGTTCTCCAGACACACGAACACAAAGACACAAACTTTTAAGAATAAGGGCTGCAAGAGTGTTAATGCCTCATATCTGGAGCTCAAAGGCATGCATGTGATGTAAGTTCCTTCATGTATAACTCCCCACCTTGTTTCCCCTTGCTGATTCCAAACTCTTGACTAGGCAGCTGATTGAAATTGACAAGACTTTTGCTCAAGGAGCTTTGGGAAGCATAAATTTTTTCTATTTCAATACCCTGGTAGCTCAAAAATTGAGCTGCCAAAGCAGCAATGGAATGGAAAGGCACACACGCATTCCCTCACCTTCTATCTGCACCTACATTAACAGTAGATCAGGCTTCCATGTTAGCTCCTTTTAAGAGGCATTAGTTAACAAAGCCAAAAAGCAACCACTCTCACCACATACAAAAAAGGTGCCACCTCAATGGAACCATGACTGGATATCTGGTCCAGTAATAATCCATTGTATTTTAGGTAGCTAGTCTTAAACTCTAGAAGACTGGAAGAAGGGACCATTTCCTGGAGAAGTATACCATGCTTGGTCAAGTTGAGGGTCAGTGAAAAAGGGGAAGACCCTCAACGAGATGGATTGACACAGAGTGGCTGCAAAATGGGCTCAAACATAGCAAGGATTGTGGGATGGTGCAGGACAGGGCAGTGTTTCATTCTGTTGTACATAAGGTCACTGTGAGTCAGAATCAATTCGATGGCACCTAACAACAGCCTCAAACTCTTGGCTATCAAGTTTCTTTAACAAATTGCTCTCCTGTTGCAGTAAAAAAATATGAAAAAAGTTTTTTATTTTTAAAGCATACAAATATATTTCTTAAAATTAGTTATTTCTACGTTAGCTCTGAAAATTTTATCTCTAGATCATATATGAATAAGGACACTTTCACATCACAGCTTTGGTGATATCTCTTGTACTTTCTTAAAAGAATAACAATGCTGGTTTTTAATATTTTCATTGCATCTTATGTCTTAAAAGATATGTAATGTGTTAGGTAATTGTTCCATTTGTAATGGGCTGAAAACAGTTTCTTCATTCTTTTCTATTTCTGTTATTATGGGTCAGCAATAGTTTTTCACCAGTATTTATATGGGCTTCAAGATCTTTGAAGTTTTCTTTGCCTGCCTCAAATTTTCATCCACTCACCCATCCATTTATGCATCCAACCAAATAAACTTTTGGCATTTGCTTTATGCAAAATATCATGAGATGGTAGAGGGAATGTGCTTTCTGTACTATTTTGCGGGGAATACTACTTGGAGTTTCATACTCCAGGACAGGCATCTGTCACCTGTAAATTATATCATGGGTCCAATCATGTTCCCTTAAAATAATTATCCTAGGTTGCTAACCAGAAGGTCAGCAGTTCAAACCCACCAGCTGCTCCACAGGAGGAAGATGAAGCATCTACTTCTGCAAAGATTTATAGCCTTGGAAACCTAGTGGGGGTTGCTATGAGTCAGGACGACTTGATGACTGTGGGTTAGTGAAAGCTTGGCAAAACTAAATCGATTTGACCCTTTGTCAGTGCATAGCACAAATATATTCTACATACTTGTATGGTGACACTGAGTTTTGTAAACTGCTTTCAGAGATGTTTCTGCCCTTAAATATTTTTAAATTCTACATTTACTTTGCCCATATAACTGCCATGTGCTGGGGGTGAATCATAATACATAAATTTGATTTTGGTTTTAGTACACAGTTAACAATACTCCATTTTTCTTTCCAAAAGAACAAATTCTGCACTTAAAAATCTTACTCATTTTGACTCCATTTTATATCTCTTATTTGTTGAAGGTCTTTGTAACATGGCCTAGAAGTAGTGAAAATATATTATCAAGGAATTTTTATTGTCTTCCTCCAGAATAACTATTTCTCCCTTCCAAGACAAGAAAAGAAACCAATTTGTAATGATGTCTTTTTTGGAATTCAGGAACATGCCACTGTTGTCAGGTGCCATCAAGTCAATTCTGATTCATAGTGACCGTATATACAACAGAAGTAAACATTGCCTGGTTCTGTGTCAACATCCTTGCTATGTTTCAGCCCATTGTTGCAACCACTACATCAATCCATCATTGAGGGACTTCCCCTTTCACACTGACCCTCTACTTTACCAAGCATACTATCCTTCCCCAGGGACTGGTCCCTTCTGATAATATGACCAAAGTACAAGAGACCAGGTCTGGCTAGTCTCACTTCTAAGGAGCATTCCAGCTGTACTTCTTCTAGGACAGATTTGTTCACTCTTCTCGCAGTCCATAATATATTCAATATTCTTCTTCAACACCACAATTCAAATTAATATAAAATAGTCTCAGGAAAAATCATACTTTATGAGAGTCAGTGAGGTTTGTCTCTATTTCACATTCTCTGAAGACTTTAAATTAAGAATTCTCTAAGATTGTTGGAATAGTTCATGGAAGAGTGGAATTCTCACTTAGATTTTTTATTTTTACCTTTTGTTAGGTAAATATGCTCCATTTACAGTTACACAGAAAAGTTAACTTGTCATGAAGCTTGCCTTTTCTGACATGGAAAAAATAAATGAAAAAGTTGGATTAGGGGAGAACATGTTCAAGTATCAGAAATTCTGAGCTCAAATGCCCATTTCCTAGTGGCTCATTTGAAAGACTTAAATATATGTCAACCTAATTTTCAAAACATAAGGGAAAAGTGCTCACTTTTCTTGGATATTTTGTATATTAATGATTAAATGATCATGGGAGACTTTACTAAAACAAACATCTATATAAAAACAGAAAAATAAGGATTGCAGAAAGTAAAGAAAGGCACAGATTCAGAGTTTCTTATTTTATGGATTAGAGCAACCTATAAAATGACAAAAAAAAGTGCCTATCAAATGACAAAAAGTGAGAACAATTTGCAAGGTAATTTACATTATAATACAATATCTTCTCTAGTTAAATACTGAATTACAGTTCATCTGAGTGTGAATTTTTCAATCATTCCCAGTTTTGCATACTTTTCTCCTTCTGTCACTTACTGATATTTCAGCTGAGTTATGAAATTTCATAATAGAAAATGTCTGGAGAAAGTGGTATTTATGTTAAATATAAGGTATTCTTAAGGAATTATACTGGGGTTCATTGAGATGATAAGGATGTACAGGTTCTCTGTATAGTAACAAGACACAGTTCAGGGGTATTTGTGGAAAGTTGTCCACAAATCCCTTTTTAATGATAGTCGCTAGAAACAGGATATAACATTCTGTTATAGCAATAGATATTTTAGGTTTTCAGTGACTTTGATAATTTTTAATTTAGGAGGCTAAATTCTTTTTTAATTGCTGTATTATCATTTAAAACTCTCAAAATTAAAAAAGTTGAGAATCCAGTTATAAATAAAAACATGAAAGTCATTTGAAATATTTATATTATCAAATAAAGTACAACAATATGTAAATTATCTTTCTTTATTATGTAAATGAATTTTTCATTATCTTTCTTTTATGCTTTCACTAAAATAATATACTTAATTGAAGCTAAAATATATTCCATAGTATAAAATGATTTCCTGTCAATCTGTGATTCTTCAACAAATTCTGAAACCTTTGAATATAAAGCTAAAATTCTTGTATATGTGGAAAAAGGGATGGCTATAATAGATGAAAGATGACCTGGTGGAGCAATGGTTAAAGTGCTCAGCTGCTAAAGAAGGAGTCAACTGTTAGAACCCACCAGCCTATCTATGGCAGAAGATGTGTCAATTTTCTTCTGTGAAGATTACAGCCTTGGAAATCCTATGGGGCAGTTCTACTCTGTTCTAAAGGGTTGCTATGAATCAGAATTGACTCAGTGACAACGGGTTCATAATAGCTGAGAAATCCACAGAGAAATTATAGTCATTGCATATACTAGAAAAAGATAAGCTTTTTACTGTTCCTAAGACTATTTGTATTTTAATTTCAATTTTTAATATTTGTAGCAGAGTCTGCTAAAATCTATTCTCTGGCATTCAGTTTCACTACATTTCTGGGTCTTATTTGCAGTGAGTTGTGGCCAAGTGAATAAGTTGTTCCTAATGAGAATTGAATAGAAATGATGTGGACCATTTTTAGGCCTGACTTATCTTACCTTACATGTGTAGTACCTTTTAGTTTTTCTCCTGACAGCAAAATGCAGACACAGGAATAACTTGAAGTATGATGCTATCACATAAAGAACAAGTGGAGTGAAACGCATCCCCTGGGGACACACAGCAGAGTTTTTGCATGTATGTAATTGCAGCTTGGCCTACTCTAATTTATACAAAATTACATTATTTTTATTTCATTTTTGAATATCCAAATACATCCCCAAATCTAAGACTTGGCTTAAATTTGATCTCTTCTGTGCAGCGTGTCTGATCTTTGTTCTTGCTGTGAATAAATTATTGCTATTCTGAATTCTTGTATTAATCCATTGACTATTAATGAAAGTGATTTATTTAGTTTTAAGCTTCTTGGCCATCAAAACAAGTGGGAAAGATAATAGCTATTTATTCTTATTTCTAGTGGGGACAAACCATACCAGTTTCTGGGTGGAGGGAAAGTTTCTTTAGTGTGAATCCTCAAAACAACATTTCAACTTCATATAGGGAAGGTAGTGATATAATAGAAAATGTCTTCAAACACATACCTAAAACAAATATCATTAACAAATTTAATATTATGGTTTTAACTAGCTCATATTTGGAAGTTGATTGCAAGACATTTAAAATACAGTGGCTCCAACAATGGACTTGACCATACCAATGATCATGAAGATGGCACAGGACCAGCTAATGTTTCCTTCTGGTGTGCAGGGAGTCTCCAGGAGTTGCAGTCAACTTCAGAGCAAATAACAACCACAATATTATAAGATGTAGTATCCTTTGAATATAACCATTGCCATGACTGGCAGCTTTTGAGGCGACCAAGATATTATGTAGCAAATATGTAGTTGCTGTATACTGACTACAATCCAAAGATCATATTTATTTTTATTTGACAGCATATTCTTTGGATATTATCTATATATGATAATAACTGCTTAGCCAATTAAAAAAAAAAAATCATTGTATTATGAATAATTAAGATTGTTTTGAAAAAGTCTGGTCTTGACAACAGTATGTTCTGAGTTATTGGTTGAAGGTGAATCCATTACATTGGAGACCAGGAAAGCAGATGGCTTCACTGTCATCCATTGATGGACAGTAAAGAGCCTAGTACAGGTCCCTAACTAAGGTTCTCAGAGGCAGCTGCAAAAACGGCCAGAATACGCATGCACACACACACAAACACACACACACACACACAGAGAAAGAGATTTCTGGATCTGTTCCAACATAAGGACAAAAACTTGGTTAAGATCAGAGTATTATTCTGTAAAAATATTATGATATTTCTAAAGCAGATGTTATTACCATGATAGTTGAGGAACTATCTGAATTGGAGTGTCCTGTTTAAACAATGTAGGTCCATGGTAAATCTGAATAAAAATTATCTGGCAAAACATACCTTAAAATGGGTTTACTAGCGATTAACAAATCCCAGTTTTTAAGATCATTGGTGTTGTTTCATAATAGATTATACTAATGACTTGTCTGATAATATTTCGGTAGCAGGATCAACTGTTGATTGAAGTTACCATTACTTTGTGACAAAGAAATAATATCATTAATTTCAGCTGAGAATTTTTCCAATCATTTATCATATAGAATTAGCCAATAAGATTATCTGAAAGTTAAATCAGATTATTAAAATACTAAGAAGTTGAATACAGTCTGATTTTATGATATTTGTATTCTCTAGCATAGTTTCTTTTTTTATATATAAAAAATATTGCACCAATAACTTGGACCCTCAATAATACATTAATTTTATTTTTTTATTCTTCAAAATTAAAAATTTCCTAATTAATTTCTGCAGAGTATTTCTGAGTGTAAGGAGCATTAAAATAATCTGAGCAATTAAATTCTACAAATAACTAATTTTAATTTTACATATCAAGTGTAGCCCCTAAATAATAATGTTTCCATGCATTTAAATTTGGAAGTTCAGAAGCAGTTTCTACAATTCTAACATAAAGATGCTCCCAAAATATTTTGTAAAACCTAACATCTTGCAGAATTCGCCTCAAGGCCTCTCTAAGTTTAGTGGTTTCTATATTACTTGCTTACAGACAAAATTAGCTTAGCACAGCTGTGTTCACCAAAGTACCACACAAGGTCTAAAGCCTGCCAGCACACATGTAATTTTTTCCTTGCAGCTGTACCTACTACTGGTCCTTTGGGTCTGTTGCTAATAATTTTTAAATTGTCCTTTTGTTACTTCAATGGTCTCAAGCTACTTTTAATTTTCATCCCGGTTCTGTTTGTACATTTTAAAAGATATTTTATGTTCTTAATTAGCGTATATTAATTAATAATTCCTGAACTATTTTCCCTTAGTAATTTAACAACAGCCTCAAATTAAAAAGCTACTTGTTCAAGGTAGAAAAGTCAGTTGTTGAAAATTGACTGAAAGATTACATCCCTTATAGATTACGCAGGAAAGAAGAAAAAACTGGGAAAAACAGCTATAATGTATGAAGTATGATGGCATATAAAAAATTTTTATCTGTAATGGGAGCTCTGATGGTGTAGTGCCTAAGGCACTTGATTGTTAACCAAAAGGCTGGCGCTTCAAACCCACCAGCCACTCCTCAGAAGGAAGGTTGGGCAGTCTACTTCCATAGTGATACCACCTCAGAAACCCAAGGAGGAGTCACTATGAGTTGGATACCACTCGACTGCAGTGAGGTTTTTCTTTTTTTTAATATCTATAACAACATTAAAGAAAAATTTGAAAACAGATTCTTTAATCCCATCATTTTAATAAATGATATAATTCTGTATATTTTATTTTAGTGTGTGATAAGGTCACATTTAAAACAAATGACATTTAAAACAAATGTATTTATAATGATTTTTCTATATTATATTGAAATATTGATCTACTGTTATATAGTAGAACAGTTCAGATTTGTTTAGTGTTCTGAAGGTAAACATAGGTTTATATTTCTACACCATGAAATTCAACACCTCATCATGTATAAAAAATTACTAAACAAAATTTAGCTTTTCTAAAAGATATTGAAATTTGGTTTCCCTTTATTAAATAGTTTTTATAGTGCTCTTTTATTTTACTTTCCCTTTCTTATCTTTTTTTTTTTTTTTTTAGTATTCTGCTCATACTTTTTTCTTCTACATTGTCCCACTCTAAGCAGAGTCCATACCTCTTTTCAGACTGTTCTCAGTGTAGGGTATCTTAATCTATTTTTCTTTGATAAAAACAAGAGGGTCCTAACATTGTAGGTAAAACTGTGTGAACATACGTGCATTGAGATATTTCTCTGGAGAGAAATATCAACTTTTCAAAGGGATAGTGTGTTCCAGTACAGATTAAGAACTACTTTTAAGTATCTTCTCACATACTGCCAAAAAGCTCACTGCCTATCTTTCTTTTAAGTGCTTTGTTTTTCTTTCTAGAAATTAATAAGTATCAAGTATGCTAAGCTACATTCTGTTCACACATTTTGAGCGTCCACTGTTGTTGTTATATGCCGTGGAGTTGGACCAACTCATAACGACCCCTCCTTGGGTTTTGGAGGCAGTATCACTACAGAAGTAGATTGCCCATCTTCCTTCCGAGGAGTGGCTGGTGGGTTTGAACTGCCAGCCTTCTGGTTAGCAGTCAAGTGCCCTAGGCACTACGCTAAATGTCTTGAGGCCAAATATACTTTTAAATCTAGACTGCAATGATTTAAAGACTCTCGTGGTGCATTGGTTTAGTACTGGGCTGCTAATCGAAAGTTGGGCAGTTTGAACCCTCACCCACTCCCTAGGAGAAAGATGTGCCAAGTCTGCTTCTGTAAAGATTTATAGCCTTAGAAACCCTGGGGGGCAATTCTACCCTGTCCTATATAGTTGCTATGAGTTGGAATAGACTGGAGGGCAGTGTATTTGCTTTGGTTTGCAATGTTTTATGCATAGATATTTCACTCCAAGCTTTTTCAATGTTAAAAAACAAAGATACCTATGTGTAAATGATTCATGAAGTCTGGTAGAAGAATAACAAAGGTGATTTTTAAGTTGGCTGAAATATTGGATGAATTTTATTGAAAAACATGGCTTGCCTTTGTAATTTTCATGTACATTTTGGGAAAATGAAAACAGGAAATAATCACAAGGAACTTATTGGTCTGTTCTTGTTCTTAAAAGCAACGTATTTTTGCATTGCTTTTTCCCCTTGTCCATTTTTATAGTGTTTTCTCATTCCAAATAAGGAGTGGGGGAAAAAAAAGAAAGAGAGAAAGAAAACAAAGTAAATTAAAAGACTAACAAAGAACTCAGGATTTCCCTGAAAGTATGAATAAGAATATAGATGTAGACCGACCCTTTCACTTCCCCTTAGTTTTTCCTCATTGACTATGTTGTTGTTAGGTGCCATCGAGTTGGCTCCAACTCATAGCCACCCTATGGACAACAGAAGGAAACGCTGTCCAGTCCTGTGCCAGCCTCACAGTCCTTGTTATACCTGAGCCCATTGTTGCATTCCAACCTGAGGGGCTCATATTCTGGCACTCTATTGGGGAATGTTTCAGGGCTATTCATAAAGTTTTCCACTAATGTAACACTGTATTTTCCTTTTATACCAGAGATTCCACTTTGGACAGCTTAACTAAAACTAGCTAGGCCAACTCTTATCATGGGGAAAATAACCAATTTTCCAATGGTTTATTAGGAGATTTTTGTTGTGGAGGTACAAATACCACAATATGTCTTTATTGAATTAGTAAATTGAACCAATGTAAGTAAAATGAACCATTTTCTTCTATTTACATATAATAACAATGTTTTATGTTTATACAATAACATACAGCCTTTAGTATGCATGAGTTTTGAAATTTGAACTTCTCAAAAAGCATGCGAAAAAGAGAAAGAGAAGAAAACACTGATATTTATTTCCTATTCATTGTTTTACATTAATTCTCACAATTCTGCAAAGCAAGTGCTATAGCATTCCATTTTCAGAAGGTAAAATAAAATTTTAGAGAAGTTTTAATAACTTGGCCAAGAATAAAAGTTTGGTAAGTTGTTAGGCCAAGATGGAAATGAACCTCAGGGCCTACTAGGCTCCAGAGCCTCAAGTTGTTGTTATGTGCCATCAAGTCGGACTCAATTCATAGTGACCCCTCCTTGAGTTTCTGAGGCGATATCACTATGGAAGTAGATTGTCCAACCTTCATTCCAAGGAGTGGCTGGTGAGTGTGAATCGTCAGCCTTCGGGTTAGCAGTCAAGTGCTTTAGGTACTACGCTACCAGATAACCTCAAGAATAGATGCCAAATCTAATGCCACAGCATGAAACATGCTCATTTAATGGTTATTCCTTGATCCTCCTTCCTACATCACAATCCATGCAATTTCTTCTTAAAATCACTCTGAAAGAGATAGTGTTTCAAGTAAAAGAAGAGTATTTAATATGAAAAAAAGTGGCCTATTATTCTGTTCATTTGTTTTTTTTTTTCCCCAACGGGAGTATGTAGATAGAATCTACACAAAGCAAGTATTATAACATGAGCAAAGTATTATAACATTGAACAAACTAAACAAACACAAGTATGCTGCGTTATGTAAAGAAATAATTTTCGTTCTCATAATTTTGTATTTAGAACCTAGCTTTGAATAAGATTAGGTAAATAAATTTCATTTCTACAGGTGAGAAATATAATGTTGCTACTCTTACAATAATTATAATTCATTATTTCAGCATTTATGATTATCTTCAAAAATTACATTAATTTATGCTTGCTTAATAAGGTGGGCAAGAATAAATGTTTTATTATAAATAATTCTGAGAACTTAGTGCTGCTTTTTTTTTTTTTTTTAGTTTTACCTCTTGATTAAAAAATATGGTAAAATTTATTATTATTTAATATGGGGGCTCTGGTAGCCTAGTGCCTAAGGCACTTCACTGCTAACCAGAAGGCTGGCGGTTCAAGCCCACCAGCCACTCCTCAGAAGGAAGATGGGGCAATCTACTTCTGTAGTGATACTGCCTCAGAAACCCAAGGAAGCGTCACTATGAGTTGGGTCCGACTCGACAGCACCTAACAACAACAACAATATTTAATATATATATGTTGTTGTTGTTGTTAGATGCTGTCGAGTCATCTCCGATTCATAGTGACCTTATGTACAACACAACAAAACACTGTCCAGTCCTGTGCTAGCTTCACAACCCTTGGTATACCTGAGCCTATCATTGTAGCCACTGTGTCAATCCACCTTGTTAAGGGCCTTCCCCTTTTTTGCTGACCCTCCAGTTTAGCAAATATGATATCCTTCTCCAGAGAATGGTCCCTTCTGACACCAAGGTAGATGAGATGAAATCTGGCCATTCTTGCTTCCAAGGAGCTTTCCAGCTGCACTTCTTCCAGGACAGATTTGTTAGTTCTTTCACCAGTCCATGGTACTTTCAGTATTCTTTGGGAACACTACAACTCAAAAGCATTGACTCTTCTACAGCCTGCCTTAATTACTGTCTAGCTCTCACATGCATATGAGACTATTGAAAATACCATGGCTTGGGTTAGGCCCACCTTCATCTTCAAGGAGACATCTTTGCTCCTCAGCACTTGAAAGAGGTTCTTTGCAGCTGACCTGCCCAGTGCGATACATCGTCTAATGTCCTGACTGCTGCTTTCAGTGGCTGCGATTGTAGAACCAAGCAATGTGAAGTCCTTGACAACTTTAATCTTTTCTCCATTTATCCTGATGATGCTTATCGGTCCAGTTGTGAGGATTTTTGTGTTCTTCATATTGAGATGTAATCCATACTGGAGACTGTATTCTTCAATCTTCATCAGTAAATGCTTCAAGTGATCCTCATTTTCAACAAGCAAAGTTGTGTCATCACTGTATGACAGGTTGTTAACTATTCTTCCTACAATCTTGATGCCACATTCTTCTTCATATAGTCCAGGTTCTCTACATGATTATTTGCTCAGCATATAGATTGAATAAGTATGGTGAAAGGATACAACCTGATGCACTCCTTTCTTGATTTTAAATCATGCAGTGTCCCCTTGTTCTTCTTGAATGACAGCCTCCTGGTCTACATACAGGTTCCTCATGAGCACAATTAAGTGTTCTGGAATTCCCATTCTTCTCAATGTTATCCACAATTTGTTATGACCCACACAACAAATGCTTTCGCATAGTCAATAAGACACAAGTAAACATCCATCTGACATCAGCAATGATCTCCCCCATTCCATGTCCTCTTCTGAATCCAGCTTGCACCTCTGGAAGTTCTCTGCCAATATACTGATGCAACCAATTTTGAATGTCTTCAGTAAGATTTTACTTGCATGCAATATTAATGATATTGCTCGCTAATTTCCACATTCTGTGGAATCATTTTTCTTTGGAAGGGGTACAAATGTGGATTGTGGATCTCTTCCTGTCAGTTGGCCAGGTAGCTGTCTTCCAAATCTCTTGGCATAACTGAGTGAGTGCCTCCAGTGGGCCATCCATTTGTTGAAACATCTCAATGGGTATTCTGTCAATTCTTGGAGCCTTGTTCTTTGCCAATTCCTTCAGTGCAGCTTCGACTGCTTCCTTCAGTCCCATTGGTTCTTGATCATATGCCACCTCCTGAAATGGATGATCTACCAGTTCTTTTTGGTACAGTGACTCCGTATTCCTTCTATCCTCTTTTGATGCTCCCTGCATCATTCAATATTTTGCCCATATAATCTTTCAATATTGCAACTCGAGGTTTAAATTTTTTCCTCAGTTCTTTCAGCTTGAGAAATGCAGAGCTTCTTCCCTTTTGGTTTTCTAACTCCAGATCTTTGAACGTTTCATTATAGTAATTGGCTTTGTCTGCTCAAGCTGTTCTTTGAAATCTATTCATGTCTTTGATTTGTCATTTCTTTCACTTGGTTTAGCTACTCTCCATTCAAGGGCAAGTTTTGGAGTCTCTTCTGACATCCATTTTGGTCTTTTCTTCTTTTCTCATCTTTTTTAACGATGTCTTGCTTTCTTTGTGGATGATATTCTTGATGTCATCCCACAGTTTTTCTGGTTTTCGGTCATTGGTATTCAATGCATCAAATCTATTCTTTAAATGGCCTCTAAATTCAGGAGGGAAATATTGAAGATCATATTTTGGCTCTTGTGGATTTGTTTTAATTGTCTTCAACTTCAAGTTAAATTTGCATATGAGCAGTTGGTTTGTTCCACAATCAGTTCCTGGCCTTGTTTTGGCTGAAAATATTGAGCTTTTCCATCACTTCTTGCCACAGATGTAGTCAATTTGATTCCTGTGTGTTCCATCTGGTGAAGTCCAGGTGTATAGCTGTCATTTGTGTTGTTAAGAAAAGGTATTTGCAATGAATAAGTTGTTGGTCTTGCAAAATTCTATCATGTGATCTCCAGCATTATTTGTCACCAAGGTCAAATTTTCTAACTACTGTTGATTCTTCTTTGTTTCCAAGTTTTGCATTCCATTCACCAGTGATAATTAACATATTTTGATCACACATTTGGTCAATTTTCTACTGCAGAAGTTGATAAAGATCTTCAATTTCCTCATCTTTGGCTTTGGTGGTTGGTGTTTAAATTTGAATAACAGTAGTATCAACAGGTCTTCCTTGTAAGCATATGGATATTATCCTATCACTGACAGCATTGTACTTCAGGACAGATCTTGAAACATCTTTTGTGATGATGAATAATGCCACACCATTCCCTTTCAATTTGTCATTCCCAGCATAGTAGATCATATAGTTGTCTGATTCAAAATGCCCCAAACCCATCCATTTCAGCTCACTAATGCCTAGAATATCAACTTTTATGCATTCTATTTCATTTTTGACAACTTTCAATTTTCCTAGATTCATACTTCGCACATTCCATGTTCTGATTAGTAATGGATATTTACAGCTGTTTCTCCTCAATTTGAGTCATGCCACGTCAGCAAATGGAGGCCTAGAAAGCTGTAGTTTATCCATGTCAGTAAGGTTTGTTCTGCTCTGATGATGGAGCTCTTTCCCAGTCATATATTGAGATCCTTCCGACCTAAATGGCTTGTCCTCCTGCATTGTATCGGACAACATTCCCGGGCTATTCATAAAGTTGCACAGTAATGTATCAGACTGTGTTTCTCTGCTATTCATAAGTTTTTCCCTGGCCAACTTACGAAGTGGATGCCCTCTTCCTTCTTCCTAGTATGTCTCAGACTGTAAGCTGTGTTGAAGCCTGTGCACCATGATCAACCCTGCTGGTGTTTGAAACACCAGTGGCACAGCTGCAAGCTTCACAGGAACATGCAACCTACCACAGTATGACAAACTGACAGACAAGTTTGTTTTCTTTTGCCATTTGAAACCTCTCTGCCCTCCCCTTACCTGGATCCCTGCCACTGCTCCCTCTTTGTCCCCCTGGCTTTTCTTTCCCTTCCCCCACTTTCCTGTCTCTTGGAGGTGTGCCTTGGGTCCCTCCCCTTACCTGGATCCCTGCCACTGTTCCCTCTGTCAACCTCCTGGCTTTTCTTTCCTTTCCCCCACTTTCCTGCCTATTGTCCTCACCATGTCAATAAGGGTCACTTTTTCTTTCATGATACCACTTTCTATATTATGTATTAAATAATTAGGAAGAAACCAGAAAGAAAAAGAGTAACAAAGTTCATAATTAAAACAAAAGCTCACAATAGGTAGTCAGTACATGCCACATTACTGAGATGATAAATTTTGTATTTTTGAATACTAATAGTGAATCTATCTCCTAAACTCCAAACAAGAAATCTTTAAATTAAAACCTGGTATTTCACATCTCAAACTGTCATATCTATTGTCTGATTTTGAACTTTATTATAAAGAAGACAGCTGATGGCAAATATTCCTACATTTTTTATGTTTATAGAAAACTTTCTGAGGTGATGGGGTTGGGGGCTAGAGATCTTCTGATATGAGACTTCATCTCATATTAAAGATTTCTCCTGTGCTATAACTGAGGCTATCAATTACTTTTTATAGATCACTAAAGCTATGAAAAGCAACTCAATGATGCAGGGAGAGTGCTTTTTACCACAAAGAATAAGCCAGAGTGAACAGGACTACTCACACATTGACCCCAGGTCTTGTGAAGGCAAGTGTTCCCAGATAAGCTGGACTTTCAGTGTGAATTTTGTCAGTGTATAAAACTAGTTTCCCTGTGGACATGATTTAGTAATTTGACTCTATAGGAGCTCTGGTAGCATAATGCCTAAGGCACTTGACTGCTAACCAGAAGGCTGGCGGTTCAAACCCACCAGCCACTCCTCGGAAGGAAGGTTGGGCAATCCTATTTCCATAGTGATACTGCCTCAGAAACCCAAGGAGGGGTCGCTATGAGTCGGGGCCAACTCGACGGCAAACAACAACAACAACAACAACAATAATATGGAGTCCTGTGGTGATTCAGGTGGTTAATGCATTCACTGCTAACCAAAAAGTTGGAGATCTGTGTCTATCCAGAGGCATCTTGAAAGAAAGACCTTGAGATCTACTTCCAAAAGTCAGCCACTGAGAACCCTATGGAGCACAGTTCTATTCTGACATGCAGAGTTGCCATAAGTTGTAGTCAACTCAATGGCAACTGGTTACTGTCAAAAATAATCTACATGCTTGTGGATAGCATTTGTAATGATCTGACAGCCTTTCCAAATTACTGGATTGTCCCACTAAACCTTGATACCCTCCAATACTTTGCACTTAGTAAACAGCAAGATCATCTACCTGTTGTGCAGGCCACACATCTATCTTCTTTTAAACTTCTTTCAACTCTCTGTGTAGTCTCCCCTTTCATATTCCATATTTACCATCAAATTCTGTTGATTTATTATTTTCCTTACAATTCAATATCTCCACTCTCACCAACTTAATTCAAACCATGATAAATACACTTCTTTCTTTTTTTAAAGAATGTTTCTTAATTTAGTTTTGTCTGATATTTTCTCTTTTGGCAAAAATAACACAGAAGTGAGACTACATCTCATATGCATATCAGTGTATGATATGTAGAGGTAGGTTATGTCAATGTGTCTTACTGTACACTTGAATAAAGTGGCATCTGCCAAGTTTCTCCACTGTAAAGATGCTGCTTTTCTCTTGTTATTGTTGTTATTTGCCGTTGAGTCATACTTGATTCACAGTCACCCCTCCTTGGATTTCTGAGGCAGTATCACTATGGAAGTAGATTGCCCAACCTTCCTTCTGAGAAGTGGCTGGTGTGTTTGAACCACCAGACTTCTGGTTAGCAGTCAATTTCCCTTAGTAAACAATAAGTGCCTAAGGCATTTGACTGCTAACCAGAAGCCTGGTGGTTCAAACCCACCAGCCAGTCCTTGGAGGGAAGGTTAGGCAATCTACTTCTGTAGTGATACTGCCTCGAAAACCCAAGGAGGGGTTGCTACGAGTGGGCTCTGACTTGACAGCAATGAGTAATGAGTAAGTATCTTGTGGAAAAATACTTTGAGATTGTGCAAAATATCCTGTTTCTCATCATACTTTCACCTATTAATTGTAGCATTCATTTCTATTGATGATTCTCTCCTGCAACAGTTATTATTATGTTATTTTTCTAATGGTGATTTTCTCAATGGTGATTTTCCATGTCCATTATTCTTTCCATATTATTCATTGTAATTTTACTGAAAAGAAGTTGTCTTTTCTCCCACATTTGTTTATTTATTTATTATTATTATTTTATCAGTTTGTACTCATGGAAACTTATTTTATTCTATGGGTTATAATAACCTCTCCTTGGGCTTCCGAGGCAGTATCACTACGGAAGTAGATTGCCCCATCTTCCTTCCGAGGAGTGGCTGGTGGGTTTGAACCACCAGCCTTCTGGTTAGCAGTCAAGTGCCTTAGCCACTATGCTACCAGAGCTCCCTATAACCCACTATAATCATTATTTATTTAAATTTACTCAAATTGTGTCAGATTAAGCCACTGGGAACACTTTCCAGTTGGCTCCTTAATCCTTTCCACATGCCTCCCCACATCATTCCATGTTGTTGTTGTTGTTATGTGCCGTCGAGTTGGCCCTGACTCATAGTGACCCCTCGTTGGGGTTCCAAGGCGGTATCACTGTGGAAGTAAATTGCCCCATCTTCCTTGAGCACTTCCTAAATTTCTGGCACAAGAGGACAGTCCAAGCTTGCCTTGTATTTTCAGTGCTCCATCCTTGTAATCAGGCATTTTCTTCCAAAACCCACCCACTGCCATCAAGTTCATTCTGACTCATAGTGACCCTATAGGATGAAGTCCAACTGCCCAATAGGGTTTCCAAGGTTGTAAATCTTTATGGAATCTTCTCCAATTCCTTTTAACAGTCAATTTCCCTCAATAAATAATAAGTGCCTAAGGCATTTGACTGCTAACCAGAAGAATGGTATTCAGAAATAAAGATGTCAGGGTCAAGTGTACTTGGGTGGGATGTTCTTATTTCCAGGACCTTTCCATACTTCTGTATCTAAAACTTTGCATGTATACACACATGTACAAAGACTTAAATCATCAGTTCATACTTATACCTCTATTTTACTTTAGTACCACAGTGCTCATTCTAGCCTTACCTCTTTATTTGTAACCCTTTTCTCCAACAGTGAGAAACTTGGCCTTTCTTATTCACAGTGTATCTACTTATTTGCTCAATCTTATCATGTACATATGTTCCTGGGTTATGCAAATAGTTAGTGCTTGACTGCTAACTTAAAGGTTGGCACATATACTTACTTCTGTATCTAAAACTAATGAGATTAGTTGCTGACATACAATGAAAGGGAATGAAGATGAAAGAATGTGAAAATGGGAACAGCTTAATTGGAACAAGAGGAAGAACCCACCCAGTAGTATCATGGAAGAAAAGTACTATGAAAGTACAATGGAAGAAAGGGCCTACACACAGTAACATTACAGCCAAGAAAACCCTATAGAGCAGTTCTCTATAACACATAGGGTTATAAGTTGCAATAAACTCAACAGCAACTAACAACAACAGTATATATATAATTTCAGAATTGCTAACCCATACACCTGCAAAAACAAATTTGCCAACCATAACACAATTTTTGTGTATAGTATATATTTGCATGTGATATACAATCAAAATGTTCTTTTCCAAGATTATTTAAGATTATTCTTTTCTTCTCTAGTCTTGTTGGTGTGGTTATCTCATTCATTTTTGATACGGCTATGTTCATTTGTCAGTATCTGTGCTCCATTTTGACCTCCTCCAGATGCTGCTTGGTTTTAAGTACTTATGTTGTGGGGCATATTCTACAATATAGAGCTTTACAAATAAGTATACTTAGAGTAGTGCAGCTTCCCTTTGCCTTCTTCCAACTAATTTGTTTCCACTGTCATCTTCTTTCATCTTCATTTGCACTCACTGTATATAGACAA
>NW_006921734.1:2905431-2919812 GCF_000298275.1 Orycteropus afer afer
TCCACACTTGGCTTCTTTACTTAATAATATATCCTAGAAATTGTATTAGTTCATAGAGATCTTCTTCATTCTTTTTTCAGAGTTTCATGCTACTTCACTATATGGACGTACATTAGTCTAGGCAAACTCTCTCTGACATATTGGCATTTAGGTTGCTTCCAATATTTTGCCATCACAATCGCTGCTGCAGTGAATAACCTTGTTTATATTTGTTGTTGGAATTATATCTTCACAGTAGGTTCCTAGAAGTGGGAATGCTGGGTCAAAAGGTAAGTGCATATACAGGTTTTTAGGTATCGCCAAATTACCCGCCAGTTTGCATACCTACCAGAAATATAGGTCAGAAAAATCTCTGTTTCTCCACAGCCTTACCAACAGGATTATGTTGTCATACTTTTAGTTTCCAACAGACTGAAGGTGAGAAATGGTATTGGTTTAGTATGTATTCCAATAGTGAGTGAGTTTGAACTTTTTTTTCCTCCCATACGCTTAAGGGTCATTTACTTTTTTAGCCAACTTTCTTCTAATGTCTTTTACCAATATTTATTGGGTTTTGATTATTTTTCCTTCAATTATTAATTTTTTAAAAAAATATATATTAGGAATAGTATTGTTGTTGTTATTATGTGCTGTCAACTCGGACCCGACTCATAGCGACCCCTCCTGGGGTATCCAAGGCAGTATCACTACGGAAGCAGATTGCCCCATCATTAGTATTCCCAAATAGGAGCTCTGGTAGCATAGTGCCTAAATCATTTGACTGCTAACCAGAAGGTGGATTTGAACTGCCAACCTTCTGGTTAGCAGTCAAGTGGTTAGAATACTAATGATGGGGCAATCTACTTCCGTAGTGATACTGCCTCGGAAACCCAGGGAGGGGTCGCTATGAGTCCGGTCCAACTAGATGGCACATAACAGCAACAACAACAACAATCCTATGTATTACACAGTGCAATTTTTTTTTTTTTAAATTATCAATTTCCTTTGATTTTGTCTGAAGCGTTTTTGCCATATTTTTGTTTTGTTTCTTTACTTTTATGTAGTCTAATTTATGAATGTTTTCTTTCCTTGGAGTTTGAGTCATAGTTCGAAAGCATTTTCCTATATAGAAATTAAAGAGAAATTTAACCCTATTGTCTTCTAGTTCTCTTATGATTTCATTTTCTTGCATTTAGATGCATGATCCATTTGGAGTTTATTCCTGTGTACAGTGTACGTATAGATCATATTTTATTTTTTCCAAATAGTCTTCTACTTGTAATAGACAATTAAATTAAGAAGTCTACCTTATCATAGTGATTTAAGATCCTACCTTGAGCATGTAATACATTCACATATGTACTCGGACCTATTTTTGGACTTCCATTCTATTTCCCTGACCTATATTCATGTCTCATACTGTTCTAATCATAGATTTTGAAGTATGCTTTTATATTTCGTAGGGCTAGTGTTTTCTTCTGTGGTTTTTTTAAAGCTCTCCTTATATTTTTGCTCTTCCATATGAACTTCAATATCATCTTATCTAATGGCATAAAAAAAGCCTAGTATTACTTTGATTAGGTTTGCATTAAATTTATATATTAACTCAGAATTTTAATAATGTTGAGTAGTCCAGTACAAAGGAGCTCTGGTGGGGTAATGCCTAAGGCATTTGACTGCTAACCAGAAGGTTGGCGGTTAAAACCCACAGCCACTCTGAGGAAGGAAGATAGGGTAATCTACTTCTGTAAAGATTTACCTCCTTGGAACCCCACTGGTTCCTATGAGTCAGAATCAACCAGATGGCTGTAGGTCTGGTTTTTTGGTTTTAGTTCAATACAAGAATAGTAGGCTGTCTTTCAATTTGCTGCAGTCTGCTTTTATGTCTTTAAGGGGTGTTGTAAGGTTTTTTTTTTTTTTTTTTTTTACATGGTCTTGCACATTTTTTGTTAAGGTCATTGCAAAATATTGATTCTTGTTTTTTGCAACTATAAATAACATTTTGTCTACTGACCCACATTTTACTTAGGCTATTTAAGAAATTCTCAGAAAACTGAAATTTTAAGGCTATTTGGAAAAAATAAAATATGATGTACACCTACACTGTAGTTATAGATCATATTGCACAATCTACTTCTGTAGTGATCCTGCTGTGGAAACCCAAGGGGTCACTATGAGTCAGGTCCGACTTGACAGCACATAAAAACAACAACAACATACCTACACTGTACACAAGAATAAACTCCAAATGAATCTAAATGAATGAATCTAAATGCAAGAAAATGAAATCATAAGAGAACTATAAGGAAACAGGGTTAAATTTCTCTTTAACTTCAATACAGGGAAATGCTTCCTAACTATGATTCAAACTCCAAGGAAAGAAAACATTCATAAATTAGACTACATAAAAGTGAAAAAAAAGTATAGCAAAAACACTTTAAACATAATCAAAGGAAACTGATAAACTTCTAAATGTCTCCTGGAAGAAGTGCAGCCAGAATGCTCCTTGGAAGCCAGAATGGCCAGACTTCGTCTCACCTACTTTGGTCATGTTGTCAGAAGGAACCATTCCTTGGAGAAGGATAAGGTAAAGTGGAGGGTCATCAACAAGAGGAAGGCCCTCAATGAGATAGATTGACACAGTGGCTGAGGTTGACAATGATGGGCTCAGGTATAGCAAGGATCGTGAAGCTGGCACAGGACTGGGCAGAGTTTCATTCTGCTGTACACAGCATTGCTATGCATCAGAGATGACTCAACAGCATCTAACAGCAACAACAACAACTCAGTAAACACTCACAGCCTCCTTCAATCCTTTGTCTGCAATGGATCAGGAGTGATATGTTGAAAATTTAAATTTGCTCATCCCTTGAAAAATGCTTCAAAAGCTTTTATTATTATTATAATGAAGATCTAGATTCTTAACCAACTCTGCCAAGGCCTCCATCTTCCAGCCTGGACAACCACTTATCCCACTACTCTTTTTCTCTGGGGACTTCAACCACACTGATTACTTTTCTTTACCAAGGGCATTGGCATGTCTTATTCTCTTCACTTTGGAATGCTGTTGTGTGCTTATCCACTATCCCCTCATCTAATGAACTCGTAACCTTCAAGACTCTCAAGGAAGTCTTTCCTAATCCCTTAGTTGGGCACACTTTTACAGACTCATGTAGAAACAATTCTTAGAACATTCCATCGTTGGAACTGATTAATAAAACTTCATAGAGAAAAGGCTTTTTGTGACTCCCACAGAGCCTTACATATTGCAGACTCTCATAGAATGAATAAATAAAGTAAACCTAACCTTCTAAACAAGTACATTTTAAGTTGTATTGCATTAGCATTTATTATATTTATAGAACTAAAGAAGTAATATACTCAACCATCTGTATGTTTTTAACATGAATTCTCTATAAAAGATATTTGAACAATTCTAAAATATTAATAGATTTTTAAATTCTCCTATTCATTTTTACATGTATTTATGCAAAACCATTGCCATTGAGTCAATTCTGATTTATAGTGACCCCCACTGGGCTTCCAATGCTGTAAATCTTTATGGAAGTATATTGCCTCATCTTCCTTTCACAGAGCAGTGGATTTGAACCACTAACTTTCTGGTTAGCAGTCAAATGCCTTACCTACTGTACCACTAGAGCTCCTTATTTATGCAAGAGCAATTAACATTTGAAAGTATGTTTTTTGGTACTGAAAGTCACTGCCAGAGCTTGAATGTGCTATTTTCTTCCTATTCATTTGTATACTATAGCAAGAGTCTATGATTTTATCTTTTTACTTAATGTGATTTTAAGAAAACTTTTCAGCACTTCTTATTTTTCAAATGCAGCATTTGTATGACAATATACATTTGAATCACATCAAAATCTTCCATTTTTAAAGATGCATATATTCTAGGAATTACTGCCACTCCCTTCCCCTAACCATAGTTCCCACTATCTGAACCTAACTCTTCTCCAAATACAAACATTGCTGTTAAAATGTCTTCCCACAGAACTTTTATTTAAAAAAAAAAAAAAAAATGTGAATGTGTTATTTGGAATAAATTATAAGGAATGGCATTATAAATCAGAGTGTAGAATAAAATTATTTTATTATTATTCTCCGAAAGGACAAAAATTCTTTATAACATTCATTTTAAAATCTTTTTGTTCTATTGCATAGTCACATTAGTAGAGCTTAGTTTTCTTTATTTTAAATAAAGTACTTAAAACAGTAGTTGACACACATCAAACACAGTATACATTATTCACTATTATTCTTTGAAGTTTGTTAGTACATAGTTTTTATATTTTTCTTAAGTGGATTTCTTTCCACTGCCTTTATCATCTGAATACTATTGGTTGTATATCTTTTCCTTTATTTGGTTTTCTTATAATCTTCATTATTATTAAAAAAGTAATGTTCATACAATTTATTATTTTTCCTTTGTATTTTCTTATTTTCCTTCAGTATCATCTCTTGTGATGTGGCAACTCAATTCTATGTTCAGCTTATTTCTTCAGTCATTTTATTTTATATTTAATTAAATGGAACTTACAATAGGATTAAGTTAACTTTTCTTCAACAATTTAAAAAAATGATAAAAATGCAAGTGGCTAGAGGGAAAAAATATTACTGAGATCAAATGGTTACTCTTCAGGAAAAAAAAAAAACCATAGATGAAAATTTTCATAATTTTCAGTAACGCACCTAAGTTTAAGGTAAGTAATTTTAATATTTTACAATATCAGGTCTGAATCTGTATCATCTTATTAATTTATTCTCTTTCATTATCTGGTGTTGTGACTCTTCTGTCACACATTCAACAATTAGCACTTTCTGGTGAGAGAGTTCCAGTGAAGGTGCAATCTTAATCAATGATTTCCCTACACTATTTAATTACAAATAAGGAGGTAAAATTATGTTTTCCTCACACTGGGTGAAAGTAACAGGCAAAACTTTAAACCGAAAAAAAACAATACAAAAAAAACACACCTGTTTATATTCATGTGAACACAACACACAGACTCTCCTAATATGGAGTTGAATTCTTGATCAACATGTAATCAACAATATAAGAATAAGGATACCTTCTTCTTTGAAGTGAAAACAAAACAAAACAAAAACACACACACAACACTTTAAAACCACAGAGTTACATAGTCTAAAGCTCTCTGCATTTCTTGAAGGTTATGTAAACTTCCAAAGGTGACTTCTAAATGCATGTGAGATGGAGACATGTCTTATATCATCTCCATTTATGTAAACACACTTTCACTGCAGTCAAAAAGTTACCCATTCAACAAATAAGGCTGAACACTTACTATGTGCTGGGAACTTGGCTAAGCAGAGAAGACTCACTTGTGGCCTATTGGATAATGAAGAAAATAGACACTTCAATGTTGTGTGATTAATCAAGATGATTGTTGTTATTTGCTGTCAAGTTGGACCCAACTCATAATGACTCCTTGGGTTTCCAAGGTGGTATCACTACAGAAGGAGATTGCCTAACCTTCCTTCTGAGAGTGGATGGTGGGTTTGAACCTCCAGCCTTCTGGTTAGCAGTCAAGTGACTTAGGCACTACACTACCAGAGCTCCTAATCAAGATAGCGGGAGCACAAATGGGCATGTCCTAAGCTTACCCTCATTTTAAAATTTATCACACGATTTCACCATTCTAAAAATGCCATATTCAGGCTCAGAGGGTCTAGGAAGACTCTCAGGATATGACAATTTTGAACTAAAATCGGGGGAATAAATTCCAAAGGGGAGAGAAGTTTCAACAGGTATGTTGTTGTTGTTATGTGCCATCGAGTCGGCCCCGACTCATAGCGACCCCTCCTTGGGTTTCCGAGGCAGTATCACTACGGAAGTAGGATTGCCCAACCTTCCTTCCGAGGAGTGGCTGGTGGGTTTGAACCGTCTGGTTAGCAGGCAAGTGTCTTAGCCACTATGCTACCAGAGCTCCCTCAACAGGTATAGGAAGTAGTATATATAAAAGTCCACTGTCAAGAAAGATCGTAACTTCCTTGGGCATTTCACATGTAACTGAAAATGGCTGGAGCTCAAAGTGATAAGGGATGATGGGAAAGATGGAGTATGAGGTAGGTGCTTGTCCACTCATGAAGAAGTTTTCATGCCACAATGAGGAATTTATTCTGAGGGTAAGAGAAGCCAACATAGATGTTTGAAAATATAAGCAGAACATTTTCTATGTTTGTTCATTCATTCTTTTGTTCTTTTATTAATTCCTTCTTTCATTCATTTACTCATTTAATAAATATTTATTGAGTATGTTTGTTCAGGCACTTTGCTTCTCTATTTCCAAAGATACTCCATTTCAATCTTTTTTTGTAGGCATTTGTGTGTCAACTTGGCTGGGCCTGGTTGAGTGGCTGGGCAGCTGGTGGTAGTTATTCCCCATGATGAGACTGGCAATCAACTCCATGGTGGGATCTACCACAAACAGCTGAGTAGGTGCCTTTGGGATGTGGTCCGCTTCCTATATATAAGGAGAAGCCTTGGGAATGGTCCCTAGCATATGGCACACTTAGACTCTGCATGTAGCCGTGTCATTGCTAGCAGCCTGCTATGCTGTGCCGACGTTGGGACTTACAATGGACTTAAGTTAATGGCCTGCCATGTGGTTTGGATTGGGACTGTGCCTTTTTACTTATCAACCTTGGGGTTTCTCAGCCTCAGCAGCCAGCAGCTGTCTGAGTGAAGAAACACCTCTAGCTCCAGTGAGCTGGGAGCAGGAGGCAGAGCTGGACCCCAAGGTTGAGAAGCTTTCACCCAGCCCCTAGAGCCTGGCACTATGAACATGGACTTAAAGTCTCCAAATTGTAAAAATAAACTCCTGTTTGTTTAAGACATCCCTTTTGTGGTATATTCTTGTCAGAGCAGCACTAGGTAACCAGAACAGCATCTGTTCCTTTATTTCCTTAATTTTGGTCTCCCAAAACCAAGCCAAACCCATTGCCATCAAGTTAATTACAACTCATAGCAATCTTATTTAAATTTATTTGAGTAATCATACTCATTTCCTCCCTTGCTTTACCACCTAAACTTATTATTCTCAAATCTTGATCTGGCCCAATTTCCTCTTCTGAGCTCTGGACATATGTCCAATGTTCATCTAATTATCCCTTTTGACATTTCACTCAGGTACTTCAACATTGCCCAAACTGAATTTATCATCTCCCTCCTACCAAATAAGCTCCACTTCTTATATTTCTGACCTTTGTGAAAAATACAATAATGCAAAGCTGAAACCTGGAAGTTTTAAGCATTTTATTCCTTTTATTCCATGCATCCAGGCTTGTGGAGCTTAATGCTATTAAAAGAAATGGAAAAAGTTATGATGATTTTATTTAGTATAAGCATAATAAGGAGTGGCAAATGTAGATTTATATTTTTGCAAGACCATTTTGTCTTCTATGAGGATAAAGTATTAGAGAAGAGCAAGGCTACAGGTAGGAAACTAGTGAGAAGATTAATGCATTAGTCGACTTAAGAGGTGATGGTGACTTGAATTAATTTAATAGCAGTTGAAATTAAAGAAGGAAAGATTCAGATAGAACAGACTTAGCTTGGTGAATAATTGGGCTTGAGAGGTGAAAAGGGAGAGGAGTCACTGATGATACACAAGTTCTGGCCTATGCATCAAGGTTAATATAAGCTACCATTAGTATATTGACATCTGTTTAGAAACAGAAGAAAAGAGAGATTCAATGAGGAATTAGATTCATTGAAAATTTGCCAGCATCTGCCTAACTAATTGTCACATGGGATTTCAGCACTTTGTTGGCAGTGATGCTTAAATATGGAGGAAAGTAATTGGACCGCATGGGAGTGGAGCCAATAATAGGAATGATGTACTGTGGTTTAGCAAAATGAGCCCGGCATCAGCTTGCAACTGCCAAAGCAATCATCTCACTAATTGTCAGAAGAGAAAGATATGGTACAATTCGGAAAATATGTTCACCAAAGATTAAATGCTATAACAGAAAAGAGCTGATTCATTGCTCCTTATCTGCAGGTATATCATGAATACATCACATCATGTCAGAAGTTGTCAATAATGCTCCTCATACTGTGAGCTGTATCTCCATCCCGGAGGGATATTTAATAGAAATGCTTACATGCTTTCTTCTTCCTTTTCCTGTGTCATACAATAGAACTCCACATTGCTATACTTTGTTAGACAGTATTTGATGTACAGGTGTTTACACCAGATATTCATTCATTCATTCATTCACTCATTAACAAATATTTATTAAGTGACCCATTGGAGTCTAGGCACTGCATTAGGCACTGGGAAAAGAACAGTTGTTTCTACTTTTGTGGAGCTTACATTCTAGTGGGCGAAGACAAACAATGAATATATAAATGTACCAGGTGGTAATAAATGCTATGAATAAATATAATTTATGAATAAAAATCAGGATAAGGAAAGTGCCTGTGAGGCGGCATGCAAGAGAGTTTGGGTACTAATTTAAGTGGCAAGGTTATGGCAAACATTGCTGGCACAATGATACTCCAACAGAGAAAAAGGAGTGAAGAAGTGAGCCATGCGGATACTTGGTGGGAAAGAGTGTTTTAGCCAGAGGGAATAGCAAATGTTCTGTGGGCTCAAAGCAGGAACTATTCCTGTGGTCATGGAACAGCAAGTAGTTTTACTGATCACTTTATGTATATGTCAGGTCTTCTCTAATGTAGAGCAAGGGAAACACATATAGGTATACATAGCCCTTGTTCTCAAAGAACTTACACTTCAATACAGAACATAAGAAAGCTATAAGGTATAAGGTGTTAACATAAGGACAAAGTTAGGAGATTTCTTCTAGAAAAACAGATTAAGATGCAAAATGCTGATCAGGAACAGGAATATAAATGCCATCAAAGTGTCTGTCTCCATATGACACAAGATATTGATAGTCCTTGAGGTTGTAGTCATGTTCAGATCTCAATATTGTCATATGATACTATTTTGTCTTAGAGAATATATCTAGTTTTCTAAGCAATTCTATCAGTCTCATCCCCAGTTTATCTTTAAAATTAAATATTAAGCTTGAAGAGCCCAGCAGTGGGGTCCAGGGAAGGTGTTTGTCTTTTTCTTGTTCTATCCTCAGGATATAGCAGAGGGACTGGGTTAGAGACAGGATAGGGCTTGAATAAATATTTTCTGAATGAGTGGATAAATAAATGAAGAGAAAACAAGAACCAGGATTTAACTGATAATCTTGAAAACATAACTGTTGTCAGTTTTAGCATTAGTAAAGCATACACAGGAAGACAGAAGTACTGGGGTTCTGTGTCTACTCTCAGCAATATGATACAGCTGTAGGAATGTAGGATAACACAGCACACACAAACCAGACTAACATGGCATATTCAGAAACTCTGTGGCTGTTTGGTGCAAAGATTTGGGACTGACTTTACATCTAAATGGCTGCCCCTTGAACAGTAGCATGTTCTGCAAATAGTAGTTGCAGCTGCAAAGCCAAGAATCATCATGGCATGTGCAGAGTGAAAAGGCCCGTTGTTCGTAAATAGACCTTTCAGCCACACCTGCATGTGATCATGTCCTCATTTCCAAGGTGACTGTTTTTGCTCATTCTCTCTGGTTTTCTGATAGATTATATACAAAAAAAGTTTTTTTCTTGCTTTTATCATAGTTTACTTGAAGATAATTACTTCTACAATAATTTGATCAAAGTCTTCTCTTGTGTCTGTGCAAAGAAGTCCCATGTTACTAAGGAAACAGATCCAAGTCGTCTGAGTTTCAATGAATGATGCAGAAAATTAAAATTATCTCTAACCCTACCTGAGGTGACTGAAGCCACAAGACTGCTATCGTAATTTGACACTTTTCTGTGTACATAAATCATTTTGAGTGAATAAAGAGATGCCATGATTTTAACTAAGTTTATTCAATGCATTGTTCTATTTTGTATACTATTATGACACTTAAAACCATAATCATGCATGATTACTATATTAATTATATGTAGCATTAATAATTTTTCATCATAGTCAATTGTCTTTAATAAAATTAACTATATTGTTTATATATTTTATGGGTCAAGAAGGCATTAAAAATGTCTTTTATTTGCACATGATATCAATAATAATAATAATAAGTGCAAATGGTTACTGGGTATAAAACCAGTGCCACAGCAAACAGAAACTCATAAACAAATAGACTCATTTTTCTTATCTTTAGCATGACATTCTAGCATAAATGAGAAACACTGTATTGCCTAGTGTAAAATTATCAGCAGTCTTCCACAGTTGTAAATCCCCCTGCTTCCAACTCCTCTGGTTCCTAGCACAGTGCTCAGCACTCATGGCAACTGGATAAATAATTCTTCGTTGAACAGATGAATGAGTGATTGAACACAAGTGTTTTGATGCTAAATAATTAAATCATCTTGTTTGGTAACATTTAAGTTGGGGAATATTTCACAGAGGTTTTTAAAATATTGAGCATTCTTCTCTCCTGAAGAACATACTTTTTTTGCATACCTTTACCACCTGGTTCTTCCACCTTTGTCCCACCTCTAGGCTCAGTCCATGACTGTTTTCAGACTGTGCTCAGCATAGGGTTTCTTAACCTATTTTTCTTGGATAAAAACACGAGAGTCCTGATATTGAAGGCAAAACTGTGTGAACATATGTGCATTGAGATATTTCTCTGGAGAGAGACTGACTATAGCTTTTATCATCTTTTCAAAGGGATGTTGTATTCCAGCACAGGTTAAGAACTATCTTTAAGTATCTTCTCACACATGGCCAAAAAAGTCACTTGCTATATTCTTTTAAGTGCTTGCTATCTTTTTTTACCCTAGAAAATAATAAAGTATCAAGTATGCTATAAAATACGATCATTAGCAATTTCAGAATATGAAATGTGTTTGCAAGAAAATGTTATTCTTCTGTTAGATTCTGCATTTTATGTAGAATAAAATAAACTTTAAAATTCATACTGAGTTTCAGCTTTTCATTAAATTTTGTTAAGAAGTGTTATCTAGCAAACTACAAACTGTTTATTACACTGAATTTTAAATATCTATGAAAAGACAAACTCCCCTTCAATATGTATTCAATAATGAATGCAAACAATAGAACTTTATTTGCTGTCAAGACACTTTAACTCACTCAATAAATATTTACTGAAGGCCAGCTATATTGTTAGACTTTTTATATATGTTGGACCAGAGGTAAAATAAGAGTAAGACACCACCTTTGTCCTGAAAAAGGATCTCTGGAGGCATAGTGAATAAGGCACTTGACTGGTAACTGGAAGGTCAGTGGTTCAAACCCACCAGCTGCTCCATGGAAGGAAGATGGTGCATTCTACTTCTGCAAAAATTTACAGCCTGGGTAACCCAATGGGGAAAGCTATGAGTCAGAAAGGACTAGAAAGCAGAGTTTGGTTTTGATTTTTGTCCTGAAAGTTATAGTCCAGTGGCCAAAATAAGGATATTAAGGAGTGACAAGTGTTACTCCAAGGGCAGTTCCAGGGTCCAGTGTAAGCCAGGGTCCAGTCTTTGGGGGTCATGGAAATCTTCAAAGGGAGGAGGTGACTTCTGAATTGAGTCTAGAATGACCAGCACAAGGAAGGCAGACTCAAGTGGAATGGGCTGAGGAGGAGATGATGGGCGACATATGAACCAGTCAGTGGGAGCAGCCAATATAAAATCCCAGGCATGTCAGAGAAGTCAGTATCTTCAGGGGCTGTTCATATTTCTTGTCCAACCTTCCTTCTGAGGAGTGGCTGTTGGGTTTGTACTGCCTGCCTTCTGGTTAGTAGTCAAATGCCTCAGGCACTACGCCACCAGAACTCCTCATATTTCTTCAGGAGAACTGAAATACTAAAAGTTGAGTCTTAATGTCATTTAAAAGAGTTTGTTTTCCTTTTCTCTAGAAAGCAATGAAAATTAAGGAATTTTAAACAAGAGGATGCGAATCGTGTCTTAGGAAGACAAGAACGCAATGCTATACGATGCTTAACTTATTTAGAAGTTAATGGCTGAATGAATATAGTTTGAATACTTCAGGCCTCTCGAATTTGGCTTCTGTAATTTTCAGGTTTAAGGGATGGCTCCCAACCAAGAAGTCTTTTTTTTTTTTTTAATGTAATCTCTGATATAATATCAGAGAAACAGCTTTTAAACAAACAAAACCAAATAAATAGGAGTAGGAACAGTCAAAGATTGGTACCCAGCTGACTAGGAAAGAAATATTGATTGATTGGCATTGTTTAGGAAAGGTCACTCTTTTCAATGAAAAAAGAAAAAATCGGATAGTAAGAAGATAAGAAGACATTGCCCCTCCAAATAAATAAAAATAAATACAAGCCAAAAACATAAGGAACTCAACAAGAGGGAAGAAAGCAGCGCCTGTGAGCAGTACAACAGTCATTAGCCTGGTGGTGTTGGAAGGTGTGGGGACTGATAGAGCAGTAATTGACAGACACTGAGAAGAGAGCCAGTTGGGAAGAGATGACAAATATTAAAACTCTATAATAGGGCAGGGAGCTCTGGTAGCATAGTGGCTAAGGCACTTGACTGCTAACCAGAAGGCTGGTGGTTCAAACCCACCAGCCACTCCTTGGAAGGAAGATGGGGCAATCTACTTCCATAGTGATACTGCCTGGGAAACCCAAGGAGGGGTTGCTATGAGTCAGGTCCGACTTGACGGCACACAACAACAACAATAGGGCTTAAAAGGCAAAAAAAAAAGCAAAAACAAAAAGCTACTAAACTAAAACACAGTGCTCTTATGCTAGTATACAAGTGGAAAATGTGAGTCAATCCTAAAGATATTCTGTTTAATTAAGCCTACATAATACCTCATTATCATCTAGTCCTTTCTGACTCATAGTGACCCTATAGACTCTAGTTAGGAATGTGAAAGAATAAGCAGAGACTGAAGGATCCCTAGTAGTGCACTGGTTAAAGAACTTGGCTGCTAACTGAATGGTTGGCATTTTGAACCTACCAACCACTCCACAGGAGAAAGGTGTTGCAGTCTGCTTCTGTAAGGATTTACAGCCTTGGAAGCCCTTTGGGGGCAGTTATACCTTATCCTACAGGGTCACTTTGAGTCAGAATCAACTCAAAGGCACTGGGTTTTTTTTTTCCAGATTTTGACAGTATAATGATTGGAGGAAAAGATTTGAATTAAGGTAAAAACCTTGGGGTCATTTGTGTTTGGGTGAGTTACTTTGTCCGGACTCCTCATGAGTTTAGATTTTTGTGATGTAGTATGTGGTAGCTATTATTGCTATTGCTATTAATAAAAATAATAAATTCATGTTGTACACAACGGCTCTGTCCAACAGAAGCCACAAGTCATTGCGGCTATTAAACACTTGAAATGTGGTTGGTATGATTTTTAAATTTTAATTAATTATAATTTGAATTTTAAAAACTCATTAAATTCAGCTATCAGAAAACTTTTAAGTATCTTGGAAAAACTTAGATATGTGCATTTACTTTTTCAACTTTAAATTTTATAAGATCTAAATGTAGATCAATTCATGGCTCAACTTTCATCCAAATGAGACACAGGCCTATAAGGTGAACAATAATAGTAGGAAGGTATACATTCATTAGAATAAGACAAATAAATAAATATCAATTATTTCTGATAAAAAGTTGGCATCAAAATTGAAATATGTTGTAAAATATACACTAAGTGTAAAATATACACTAAGTATTGAAGATTTGTTAAGAAAAATGTAAAATATCTCATTAATAATATTTATACTGATTATATGTTCAAATGACAACATTTTAGATATATTGGGTTAAATAAAATATTATTAAATTAGCTTAACCAGTTTATCTTTCCCTTTTTAAAGATGTATATACTACAAAATTATATTTCTGTTGGACAGTGGTGGTTGGTCTATGCAAAATAAATAATACCTCCAAATTTTCAGAATTAAAAATAATTACCATTTATTAAGCCCCTACAATACTCTAGAACACAGATTAGCAAAATGCTTCTGTTAAAGGCTGAATAGTAAGCATTGTAGGCTTTGTGGACCATATGGTTGCAACTACCCAGCTCTGCCTTTGTAGTGTGAATAGAGCCATTGACTATATGTAAACAAATGTGCATGGCTGTATTCCAAACAAATTTTATTTAGAAAAGCAAGTGGCAGGCTGGATTTGGCCACAGGCTATAATTTGCTGACCTCTACTCTGGAGATTTCTCAATACTTTTTTTTCATACAACATTTCTAATCATCACAACAGTGCTAGTCAAGTCTATTATACATAGTTTCACTTAAGAAAATTGTATCTTAGAAAAAGTTAAGCCACTTACTTACTTATACACTTAAAATCCAAGAATTTCCTTTAAAAAATATATGTATATATAT
>NW_006921734.1:2919992-2942932 GCF_000298275.1 Orycteropus afer afer
CTCAGTGGGTAAGGCATCAGCTCAAACCTATCAGCTACTCCATGGGAGGAAGATGAGGCAATCTACTTCTATAAAGATTTACAGTCTTGGAAATTCTATGAGTCAGTATCAATTCCATGGCTGTGGGTTTGGTTTGGTTTTTTACATACACATACATACACAATAGCATATTTACTTCTAAAACTACAATATTCAAATTAGGGTACAACCCAGTGCCATGGAGTTAATTCTGACTCATAGCAACCCTCATTGGGTTTCGAAGGCTATAAATCTTTACAGAAGTAGATTACCTCATATTTCTTTTGTGGAATGGATGGTGGGTTTGGACCACTAAACTTCTGGTTAGCAGTCAAAAGCCTTATGCACTACACCACCAAAGCTCCTTAAATTAGGGGATAGTTAATATAATTTTTCAGTTTATATTAATTTAGATGACAGAACATAAAGAAAAAAAAAGCTGTTTCCAAAGTAAATGAGCATTGTTATTGTTACTCCTGTTAGTTGTCATCAAGTTGATTCAGACTCATGGTAACCCCATGTGTGTAAAGTAGAATTGCTCTATAGGGTTTTCAAGGCTGTCACCTTTCAGAAATGGATCACCAGGCCTGTCTTCTGAGGTGCTTTTAGGTGGATTTGAAATGCCAACCTTTTGGTAGTAGTCAAGTGCTTAACTATTTGTGCCATCAAGGCAGCCAAATGGCTGCTAAAACCAAAACCAAAAACCAAACTGTTGAGTTGATTTTGACTTATAGTGACCTTATAGGACAGTGTAGAATGGCTCCATAGACCTGCAAGACTGTAATACTCTTTACAGAAGCAGATGGCCATATCTTTTTGCCACGAAACAGCTGGTAGATTCAAACTGCTGACATTTCAGTTAACATGAATGCTAACCAAAATGGGTGCTACCATTTAAAAATGTTTTAATTTGAAAAGTGTTCTAGATTGAACTCAGAAACAAGTATCATGGACAATACAAAGGAAAGTTTACTTAAAACTTTGACACACAGCAATTTATGAAAATATAAACTCTAGGAAGCAGTGGATTCTGTTGTCTTGCTAACCATTGTGTCCTCAGCATCTCGAAGAATACCTGGCACATAGTTGCCTCTCAATAAATATATTTTGAGCTAACTTATTGTCCACAGGCAGTTAAATTTTGCTAAGACTGTTACGTGTAGGATGCGACATCAAAACATTGGATTAGCCTAGAGCTGGGTCAGCCTGAGTCTTTCACTGGGAGAGATGTGTAAAATAGTAGATGCACACCACAGGCTACTATGTGGCAATTAGCAACAACAGCTTAAAGGTCTCGATTAAGAAGGCTGTGAAAACATACTTCTTGCATTAGGGAGGGAGTAAAGGATGAAAATACATAGAAAATACTATTCACTGTATTTGAATTTACAATAGGTGAGCCAGCATTACAAAACAGGAGAGTATTATAGTGAACTAAAAGTATATCAGATATTTGAGCACACAGATAGACAAACCAGATTCTTACTTTGGCCATTAGGAAAGAATTTCTCCAGAAATATTTATATTCCTCCCTTTGTAAATCTTACAGTTTGGCATTAGCTGAGGTGAGCTGGTTTTGGCCACATTGAGTCAGAGAACCATATGATCTACTACACCAGGAATGACAAATTGAAGAGGAATGATGTGGCATTCATCACAAAGACTTTCAAGATCTGTCCTGAAGTACGCTGTCAGTGATAGGATAATATCCATAAGGCTACAAGGAAGATTAGTTAATGCTACTATTATTCATCTATGCACCAACCACCAAAGCCAAAGATGAGAAAACTGAAGATTTCTACCAACTTCTGCAGTTTGAAATTGACCGAACATGAAATCAGGATATGCTGATTATCACTGGTGACCAGAAAGTTGGAAACAAAGAAGAGCTACTGGTAGTTGGAAAATATGGCCTTGGAGATAGAAATAATGCTGGAAATCACATGATGGAATTTTGCAAGACCAATGACTTATTCATTGCAAATACTTTTTTTCAACAACATAAGCGACAGCTATATACGTGGACTTCACCAGATGGACTACACAGGAATCAGATTGACTACATCTGTGGCAAGAGGCAAAGGAGTTCAATCTTTGGCCAAAACAACGCCAGGAGGTGATTGCGTAACAGGCCATCAACTGCTCACATGCAAGTTCAACTTGAAGTTGAAGACAATGAAAACAAGTCCCAAGAACCAAAATATGACCTTGATAATCTCTCTTGAATTCAGAGACTATTTAAAGAATAGATTTGATGCACTGAGCACCAAAGATTGAAAACCAGAGAAATTGTGGGATGACATCAAGAACATCATCAATGAAGAAAGCAAAAGGTCATTAAAAAGATGAGAAAGGAAGAAAAGACTGAAATGGATGTCAGAAGAGACTCTGAAACTTCCCCTTGAGTGGAGAGTAGATAAAGCAAATGGAAGAAATGATGAGATAAAAGAGCTGAACAGAAGATTTCAAAGAGCAGCTCGAGCAGACAAAACCAATTACTATAATGAAATGTGCAGAGACTTGGAGTTAGAAAGCCAAAAGGGAAGAACACACTCAGCATTTCTCAAGCTGGAAGAACTGAGGAAAAAATTTTAACCTCCAGTTGCAATATTGAAAGATTCTATGGGCAAAATATTGAATGATGAAGGAAACATCAAAAGAAGATGGAATGGAATACAGAGTCACTGTACCAAAAAAGAATTGGTCGATGTTCATCCATTTCAGGAGGTGGCACATGATCAAGAATCAATGGTATTGAAGGTAGAAGTCGAAGCTGCACTGAAGGAATTGGCAAAGAACAAGGCTCCAGTAATTGATGGAATACCCATTGAAATGTTTCAACAAAGAGATGCCCAATGGAGGCACTCACTCGGTTATGCCAAGAGATTTGGAAGACAGCTACCTGGCCACCTGACTGGAAGAGATCACATTTGTACCCAGTCCAAAGAAAGGTGATTCCACAGAATGTGGAAACGATTGAACAATATCATTAATATCACATGCAAGTAAAATCTTACTGAAGATAATTAAAAAATGGTTGTAGCAATATATTGACAGAGAGCTTCCAGAAATGCAAGGTGGATGCAGAAGAGGACGTGGAACAAGAGATGTTGTTGTTGTTGTTATGTGCGTAGAGTCGGACCCGACTCATAGCAACTCCTCCTTGGGTTTCCAAGGCAGTATCACTATGAAAGTAGATTACCTCATCTTCCTTCTGAGGAGTGGCTGGTGGGTTTGAACAGCCAGCCTTCTGGTTAGCAGTCCAGTGCCTTAGGCACTACACTACCAGAGCTCCCAGAGCAAGAGATATCATTGCTGACATCAGATGGATCTTAGCTGAAAGCAAATACCAGAAAGATGTTTACTTATATTTTATTGACTATGCAAAAGCATTCAATTGTATGGATCATAACATATTATGGGTAACATTGAGAAGAGTGGGAATTCCAGAACACTTGATTGTACTGATGAGGAACCTGTACATAGATCAGGAGGTTGTCGTTCAAACAGAACAGGGGATACTGCATAGTTCAAAATCAAGAAGGGAGTGCATCAAGGTTGTATTCTTTCACCATATTTATTCAACCTGTATATTGAACAAATAATCCAAGAAGCTGGATTATATGAAGAAGAACGTGGCATCAGGATTGGAGGAAGATTCATTAACAACCTGCAATATGCAGATGACACAACTTTGCTAGCTGAAAGTGAGGATGACTTGATTAAAGACTATAGTCTGCAGTATGGATTATACCTCAATATAAAGAAAATAAAAATCTGCACGACTGGTCCAATAAACAGCTTTATGATGGATGGAAAAAAGATTGAAGTTGTCAAGGACTTCATACTACTTGGTTCTACAATCAACACCAATGGAAGCAGCAGCCAAGACATCGGATGATACATTGCACTTGGCAAATCTGCTGCATAAGACCTCTTTCAAGTGATGAAGAACAAAGATGTCCCCTTGAAACTAAGGTGTGCCTAACCCAAGCCATGATATTTTCAATCACCTCCTATGCATGTGAGAACTGGACAATAAATAATTAAGTCAGAAGAGTTGATGCTTTTGAGTTGTGGTGTTGGAGAAGAATGCTAAGAGGACCATGGTCTGTTAAAAGAACTAACAAATCTGTCCTGGAAAGAGTGCACCCAGAATGCTCCTTGGAAGCGAGAATGGCCAGACTTCATCTGAACTTCTTTGGTAATGTTGTCAGAAGGAATCATTCCCCGGAGAAGGATATCATGCTTGGTAAAGTGGAGGGTCAATGACGGAGGGGAAGGCCATCGACGTGATGGATTGACACAGTGGCTGCAACAATGGGCTCAGGTATAGCAAAGATGGTGAGGCTGGCAGAGAACCAGGCAGTGTTTTGTTCTTCTGTACATAAGGTCTCTATGAGTTGGACATGACTCAACAGCACCTAAAAATAACTATTAACAGTTTGAAAAATATAGACTGTTTTACAAACATTTTGCAAATTTACTGTATTTTCAAAAACAAAACCGCTGACTTATGTTTTTTAAAATTAGTTATTTTTACAAATTCTGAATTCTAAGCAACGTTTTTCTTTTTCCCTGGCCAGATGACATCTGCCAGTTTGTTGATAAATTGCAAATTAAGTATGTGCAAGAATGAAGTCAGAGTTGAGAATTGTTTTCATAACATGCACAAATAGTTTGGTTTGCAAGAAGGTAAAAATAGTAAATTTTATTAATGTGGTCACGTTTATACTCTCTTTTTTTAATGATGATTTCACTCACTTTGGGCATTTATTTACTTGACTATGACTTTTAATAGTGATTGTTTTAAAATATAAAAACACAACTCATTAATCAAATGCAATGGTACAGAAATAACTGAAGCATTCAATATCATGCCATCAATGAAGTCTGAGGCAGTGTTATAGTTATCCAGTGCTGCTGTAACAAAAATACCACAAGGAAGAATTTTATTCTCTCATAGTTTAGGAGGCTATTGTTGTTTTTGGTAGGTGTTGTCAAATAGATTTTGACTCATAGCAATCCTATGTACAACAGCAGGAAATGCTGCCCTGTTCTACACCATCCTCACAATCCTTGGTATCCTTTGTAGCCACTGTGTCAAGCCTCCCATTGAAGATCTTCCCCTTTTTCTCGGACACTCCACTTTACCAAGGATGATACCCTTCTCCAGGGACTGGTCCCTTCCAACCACATGTCCAAAATAGGTGAGACAAAGTCTTGCAATTCTCTCTTCTAAGGAGCATTCTGGCTGCACTTCTTCCAGGATAGATTGTTCATTCTTTTCACAGTCCATTGTATTTTTAGTATTCTTTGCCAACACCACGATACAAAGGCATCTATTCTTCTTCAGTCTTTCTTATACATTGTCAAGTTTTCTCAGGCATAAGAGGCAACTGAAAATACCATGGCTTGGGTAAGGCACACCTTAGTCTTCAAAGTAACTTCTTTGCTCTTCTACACTTTAAAGAGGTTTTTTTTTTTTTTTTTTTGTGGCAGAATTGCCCAGTGTAATACAATGTCTGATTTCTTGACCACTGCTTCCGTTGAGTGCTGATTATGGATCCAAGTAAAATGAAATCTTTGACAACTTCATTTTTTTTCTCCATTTATCATGATGTTGCTCATTAGCCCAGTTGTGAGAATTTTTGTTTTCTTTAGGTTGAGTTGTAATCCATATTGGAGTCTGTAGTCTTTGATTTTATCAGTGTTTCAAGTCACCTCACTTTCAGTAAGCAAGGTTGTGTCATTGGCATTTTATGGTTCTTAATGAGTCTTCCTTCAATCCTGATGCCATGTTCCTCTTCATTTAGTCCAGCTTCTCAGATTATTTGCTTAGCACACAGACTGAAGAAATTGGTGAAAGGATACAACTCTGATGCATCTTTTCCTAATTTTAAACCATTTACTTAGTATTCCTTTGTTCTTTTCAAACATCATCCTCTTGGTGTATGCACAGGTTCCTTATGAGCACAATTAAGTCTTCTGAAATTTGCAACTTTATCCATAATTTGTTATGGACAATTGAATGCTTTTGCATATTCAGTCAATAAAACACAGAAAAATATTTTTCTGGTGTTCTTTCCTTTCAGCTAAGATCCATCTGACATCAGCAATGATATTCCTCATTCCACATCTTCTTCTCAATCCAGCTTGCATTTCTGGAAGCTCTCTGTCAATATACTGTGGCAACTGTTTTTAAATTACCTTCAGAAACTTTTTAATTGTATGAGATATTAATGATATTGTTTGATAATTTCTGTGTTCTGTTGAATCACCTTTCTTTGGAAGGGCACCAATATGGATCTCTTCCACTTGGTTGGCTAGGTAGCTGTTTTCCAAATTTCCTGGCATAGGTAAGTCAGCACCTCCAGAGCTGCGTCTGTTTGTTGAAACATCTCAGTAGGTATCCATCAATTTCAGATGCTTTGTTTTTCACCAGTTTCTTCAGTACATAGGGTTCGTGATCATATGCTACCTCCTGAAATGTTTGAATATCGACCATTTCTTTTTGGAATGTGATTCCGTATATTCCTTCCATTTTCTTTTCATGCTCCTGCATCATTCAACATTTTGCCCATAGAGTCCTTCAATATTGCAGAGGCTTGAATATTTTCTTCAGTTTTTTCAGCTTGAGAAATGCTGAGTGTGTCTTCTCTTCTGGTTTTCTAAATCCAGGTCTTTGCATGTTTCATTATAATACTGTATTTTGTCTTCTTGAGCTGCCCTTTGAAAAGCTCTTTTATTTCATAATTTCTTCCTTTTGTTTCAGTGATTCTCTGTTTAAGAGCAAGTTTCAGAGTCACTTCCGACATCTATTTTGGTTTTTCCTTCCTTTTCAGTCTTTGAAATGAACTTTTGCCTTCGTCATGGATGATGTCATCCCACAGTTCTTCTGGTCTTCTGTCACTGGTATTCAATGTGTCAGATCCATTCTTCAGATGATCTCTAAATTTCAAGGCCATATTTTGGCTCTCATGGACTTGTCTTAATTGTTTTCAGCTTCAACTTGAACTTGCATAGCAGCAATTGATGGCCTATTCCACAGTCAGCTCCTGGCCTTGTTTTAACTGATGATTTTGAGCCTCACCATAGCTTCTTTCCACTGATGTAGTCTATTTGATTTCTCTGTGTTCCATCAGGCAAGGTCCACATGTATAATTGCCATTTATGTTGTTGGAAAAAGGTATTTGTAATAAATAAATTGCTAGTCTTGCAAAATCCTATCATGTGATCTCCAGCAACATTTCTATGACCAAGGCCATATTTTCCAACTACTGATGATTCTTCTTTGTTTCCAATTTTGCATTCCAATCACCAGCAATAATCAGCACATCTTGATTGCGTGTTCAGTCAGTTTCAGACTGCAGAATTTGGTAAAAGATCTTCAATTTCTTCATCTTTTGCTTTGTTGGTTGGTGTGTAAATTTGAATAATAACTGGTCTTTCTTGTAGGCATATGGATTTTATCCTATCACTGATAACTTTGCACTTCAGGGTAAATCCTGAAATGTTCCTTTTGATGATGAATATGATGTTGTTTCTCTTCAATTTGTCATTCCCAGCATAGTAGACCATATGATTGTCTGAATCAAAATGGTCGATATTAGTTCATTTCAGCTCACTAATACATAGGACATCAAACTTTATGTATTCTGTTTATTTTTGACAACTTCCAATTTTCCCTACATTCATACTTCCTACATTCTACTTTCTGATTATTAATGGATGTTTGCAGTTGTTTTGAGTCATGCCACAAGAGTGAATGAAAGTCCCAAAATCTTTACTCCATCCATGTTATTAAAGGTGACTCTACTGTGAGGAAGCACTCTTCCTAGTCACACTTTGAGTGGCTTCCAACCTGAGGGGCTCATCTTCTGGCACTGTTTCAGACAATGTTTCACAGGTCTTCATAAAGTTTTCCAGTAATACATCAGACAGTGTTTCACTGCTATTCATAAGGTTTTCAGTGGCTGATTCTTTCAGAAGTGGATTACCCCATTCTTCTTCCCAGTCTGTCTTGGTTTGGAAGCTCTGTTGAAACCTGCCCATCATGGATGACCCTGATTGTATTTGAAATATCTGTGGCATAGCCTCCAGCTTCACAGCAGCATGGAAGCCACCAGTGTATGACAGAGAAACTGATAGATGAGTGGAGGGTTTATGAGGCTAAACTCACTGCCATTGAGTCAGTTCTGACTCATAGCGACCCCTCCTTGGGCTTCCAAGGTAGTATCACTAGGGAAGTAGATTGCCAAACTTTCTTCCACGTAGTGGCTGGTGGGTTTGAACTGCCAGCCTTCTGGTTAGCAGTCAAATGTTTTAGGCATTACAAATTATGGGTGGTAGCTCTGGTGGAAGATTTTCTCTCTCTGTTGGCTCACAGCTTATGAGGAAGGTCCTTATCTCCTTTCAGTATCTGTGGGTCCAGTGTTCCTTGGAGATCTCCAAGTGTCTTGGGAGCAATCTTGCCCTGGGATTAGTAGACCCCCAGTGCAAGTACTTTGGTTCTAAAGGACATGCTCTGCTCCTGGCTTTTTTGTTGGTGTTACTAGGTCCTTCCTTTTCTGCTCACTTTCTCTCTTTTCTTATTTCTTGTAAAATAAAAGGCAATACAGGCCACAGTCTAGGGAAACTGCTCTATATGGGATTAGGACGGTAATCTGATTAAAAGTGGTGCATTCCACTCTAATCTCATTAAATTGGTTGGCTTATCACATCAAAATGTCCTTTAATACAGCTTCATTAACATCATAGAGGTCAGGATTTACAATACACAGAATAATTACATCAAATCACAAAATGGATGATAATTACATAATACTGAGAATCATGGCCTAGCCATGTTAACACATATTTGGAGAGACACAATTCTGTCCCTGACAGGCAGATAATGATCAAGTTACTCAATAACAGAAGAGTATGAATACAGGGGCTGGTATAATTTTTTTTTTCCAAGAAGTAAAATACACAGCAAAAATTCCATAATATTCTTTTGCATGAATCATGTCATTTTATATTTCATCAATGCTCAAAAATGACTTCAGTTAAATGAAGTAAAGAGTATTATAATTTAGTTTAGTAATTTATATTAATTGCAACACTTCATAAATGAAAAATTACCCAATTTATATGATACAGATGAGATCACTATATCTTTGGACAACTGTAATTAAGCATAGATTTATGAATGCAAAGACTCCAGTTTCAGAATTTCATGTCTCTTAGAGCTAAAATTTAAATCTGAAATAATGAGTTACCAAAAAAATATGTAAAAGCATAGACCAATGACCACTTTCAGGGTAGCAGTTAAATGGGTATGATGTTCTATTCCTTTCATTAAGGTGTTGATAGTCATTTTTTCACTTTGATCTTATGACCTGTTATTAGGTGACCTTGAGTTGATTCAGATTTGTAGCAACCCTATGTACAACAAAACTAAATACTGCCCTGTCCTGCACCAACTTCATAATCCTTGCTGTGCTTGAGCCCATTATTGTAGCCATTGTGTTAATCTATCTCATTAAGTGTCTTTCTCTTTTTTGCTGACCCTCCACTTTACCAAGCAAGATATCCTTTTCCAGAGACTGGTCCCTTCTGACAACATGACCAAAGTAGGTGAGATGAAGTCTGGCCATTCTCACTTCAAAGGAGCATTCTGGCTGCACTTTTTCCAGGATAGATTTGTTCATTTTTTGGCAGCCTATGGTGTTTTCAGTATTCTTTGCCAATACCACAATTCAAAGTCATCAATTCTTCCATTTTCCTCGTTCATTTCCAGCTTTGACATGCTTATGAAGCAATTGAAAATATCATGGCTTGGGTTCAGCACACCTTAGTCTTCACAATGTCATCTTTGCTCTTTAACACTTTAACAGTTGCAGTAAGTAGATTTGCCCAGTGCAATATGTCATCTGATTTCTTAACTGCTGCTTCCATAGGTATTGATTGTGGATCCAAGTAAAATGGAATTTCTGACAACTTTAATCTTTCCTCCATTTATTTTGATGTTGCTTATTGGTCCAGTTGTGAGGACTTTTGTTTTCTTTATGTTGAGGTGTAATCCACAGTGAAGACTGTAGTCTTTGATCTTGATCAGTGAGTGCTTCAAGTCATCTTCACTTTCAGCAAGCAAGCACATGCCATCTGCATCGGTCTTATGACTTATTTACTTTGAAAATAGTACTACTCTCTGATCACAGGGATAGTGATATAGAAATTTGGAGCAATGGCCAGTTTTATTGACATTTGTTTTGTCCCAGTCCGTATCTTACCTTTCTGATTACACTGGAGGCAAAGGCTCTATTGGAGTCTAGGTGTTACCAATAACAATGCTTATTGTTGGTTTAAACCCTGAAATTATTCAATAAATGCCACTTCTTGTGATTTTATAGGACAAGCAAATACATGTGTAGAGTTTCTGGTACAAACCTGACCTGTAGGAAATATTCCATATATGGTAGCTATTTTTATATTTGGAGTCCCTGGGTGTTGCAAATGGTTAACATGCTCACCTACTAATGGAAAGACTAGAGGTTTGAGTCTACCCAGAGGCAAAACAAAAGAACTACCTGGTGATCTACTGCTGAAAACTCAGGACTTGAATCTTATAAAGCGCAGTTCTGCTCTGAAACCCATGGATTTGTTATGAGTCGGAGTCAACTAAAAGGCAACTGGTTTTGGTTGATATTATTGTAGCTGTCATATTCACTGTCATCATCCTCATCATTCTCACTATTATCACCTCCATCAAATTAACACATCTCCTAAGGCCGGTTACAGTAGCTGTGGTGGTACAGTGGTTAAGGTATTCAGCTGGTAACTGAAAGTTTGGTGGTTCAAACCCACCAGTGGCTCTGCGGGAGAAAGCTGTGGCAGTCTGCTTCCGTAAAGATTTACAGCCGTGGAAACCCTATGAGGCAATACTACTCTGTCCCAGAGGATCTCTATAAGTCAGAATCTACTTGATGACAGTGGGTTGGGGATTTTTGTTGTTGTTGTTGCTTAATGTCTCTTACATTTTGAAGATCATGTATCTTTCAAATAGGTTAGCAAGATGCAGCTAGCTTGCTATTCATTTTGCTTGCATTGATTTTAGATATTCTTTCTGATGTATTCTTTCACACTCTACTTTTGCTTACCTATTTATTAATTAACAATATGTACTTCCATTTTTAATATGCTCTGGTGGCATAGTACCTAAGGCATTTGACTGCTAACCAGAAGGCTGGTGGTTTAAACCCACTAGCCACTCCTCAGAAGGAAGGTTGGGCAATCTACTTCTGTAGTGATACCACCTTGGAAACCCAAGGAGGGGTCACTGTTAAGTCAGGTCTGACTCAACAGCAGTGAGTTTGAGTTTTTTAATACAAATAACAGCTTGTTTAGTCATAAAAATAGTTTCTTAGGTAAGTACTATGACTCTGCTCATTTTTCAGATTATATAAAAATAGTACAATTCCTTAGAGCTAACTTTTCATTAAATCAAACAATCTACTCATTATCCAAACAAGTTTTATAAACTCACTTTTAAAATTTAATTTTCATGAGAAAATGTAATTGTTCCTTCTGGCTGAAGTGTACAAAAAACTTGAATATATTTATTTCTAAGTCTGTATTATCTTTATTTCCCCATTTTTAATTTTATTTTCCATATTTATATACCACTGTCTGAAAGCTGTGGGAGAAAGATGATGCAGTCTGTTTTTGTAAAGATTTACAGACTTGGAAACCCTATGAGGCAGAATTCACTCAGTGGCAGTGGGTTTGGTTTTGGCTTGCTCTGAAAACTTAAATATATCTTTCTTTTTTCTTCTTTCCTTTCTTTCTCCTTCTCTACTTCCTTCCTTCCTCCTTCTCTCCCTTCCTTCTTCTTCATCCATTTTTGTGTTTGGTCTTAGAAATCTGTACCACAGAATCATGCCTGCCTGCATTTCTGAGTGCAAAGAACTAAGTAACTAATCATGCCTGCCTGCACTTCCTAAGTCTAAAGAAGTAACTTATGAAATAACCAACAAATTAATTAACTAACTAAATAAAATAAATAAATAAATAAATAAACCTTCAAATAACAGGGAATAGATGATTTTCCTGTAGCCTATCTTAGTGTCAAGACTATTCTTTCCTGAGTCAGCACAAACTATTTAAGAAGCGCCTGATTTTGCTCATTACTCTCAGAGGTCAACCACCTCTCTTCTTGATCTCCTGCTCTCTTTCTGCCCATGGCTATTGGAGTGCAGTATTCATCCATGGGTTAAGACTTGCTTAATCCAGAAAAATTGTCTGTCTGTTTATAATTAAATTTCAATTTTAAAATATTATTTACATTAAAGAAACTAGGTGCAATAGTTATTTTCGTATAAAACGAAGGTAACAATGGCTTCTCCTTTTTTTTACCACATCCTCAGTATCATAAAAGGTCAGTGCTGATTAATATCCATATCTAATGACAAGCACACCTGTCTCCTTTTAAAAATGAAAGAATGGACAATGAGTTTAACAGACAAATGCTCACTCAGCAGTGACATCAGTAGGGGGTATGGACCACACTGGGTAATACTGTCAAAGGGGGTGACACCAAAATGACTGTCCATAAAATCTCTGTTCAGTGTTTAACTGTTCTCCAAAATATCCCTGTAGTTTTAACACCAAAAAACTTTTTTTTCAAAAAAAATTATTGTGGTATGGGTGAACCTTTACAGAGCAATGCAACAGCTCTCCTATCATTTCTTCCCCATAGCTACCTCTTTCCTGTATCCTTTCCACCCATGTACTCCTGCTCCCTGAGCTGTCTCCCTATGCACACACAACCTTTCTATTCTCCCATGACTGATCTCTCCAAGGAGTGTATCTACCTAATGTAAATGTTCAACTCATATGCCTATCTTTTGTTTGGCTGGAAGCCACAGAGGTGGGTTAAATTCCAGACCTTACAGCCCTAAGCTAGGGGCCACAGTCTCAGGGGTTCCACCAGGCTCTATCAGAGCAGCAAACCTGGTCCCTTTTTTGTTTTGTTTTTATGATTTTTAGTTTTGTTCCACATTGTTCTCCCACTCCATCCAGGATCTCCTACATAGATCCCTCTCTGAGTGGTTGACAGTGGTACCCAGGTACCGTCTAGTTCTTCTAGTCTCATAGTTCTATAGCCCGAGGATCTCATGGTGCACCAGTCTCTTGGACTAGTTGTTTCCATCCATCTTTGGTTTTCTTCATTCTTCTTTGCTCTGGATGAGGAAAGACCCATCATTGCATCTAGAGGGCCACTTGCAAGCTTTTAAGATCCCAGTCCCTACTCAACAAAGTAGGATATGGAACAATGTTTTCAACAAAATCATTCTTGAATCCCAACTTATACTCTACAAGGCTAAAACTCTATGCTAATTTTCTTTTTGAGCCTTCTAAAGAACTCTGGTCAGAGCTGGTATTATTATCCAATTACAATGATGTTTCAAATCATGTGGTTTTTTTCTTCACATGCTACAAGCATGAGCTGTTGTTTTCGTTCTTGCTAGTGTTTTTATAGTAGCTGATTTTGTCAAATTTTCTGGTGTTATAGCTACAATACTGTGTTAATTAGTTTTTGTGAACTTATGTCAATAACTTTTTTGAGACTGAAGTAGTAAGGAAATGAGAAAAATAAAAAGTTACTAATAACGCAACTAATAATGTAATTCAATGTAGAGTTTAGAAACCAATTTTGTAGTTAATATTCATATAATCTAAGAAATATTACATTTAAGCAATTTACAACTATACTTACCACATATTATTCTATGATTAAAATTGATAGTACTAAGGATTCTGTATGGTCTATACAGGAGAAGGTCCATGCTGGGGTGACTGGGGTGGGGGGAACCATGAGTTACCATACTGGGTGATAGCAACCTTAGTGTTGTTACTGTACTACTGATTACTGCACTACTACTACTACTTACTGATGTTACAGAGAAAATAATCAGGAAATTAACATGTTCAAAGGTTATTATGATTATTTAATAAAGTTTTCCTTTATTAAAAAATGGGTAATATTTGGAACTCTAAATTTTTTTTAAATCTCCAGAAAAAGTCTCTTGGATCAGTCTCCTGAATTGGCAGGAAAATGGCTATCTACCCATGGTAGAGGTTGAATGTTCTCTTCCCAAAATTCTGAGATAGAGTATGCATAATACCTTTTCCTCTGTTATTTAAACACCTTGACCATAGAGAAAATTGTGAAATAAGCTTCATCTTTAACTGCAGCCCTCTCATTTTGATCCATTTCAGGAATATCCTTTTTTGCTCTCTTTTTCTTCTAATCCTACTAAAGTAACCTTATGGAGCTCTGGTGGCATAGTGGTTGAAGCAGTTGGCTGTTGTTTTGGTTACCTAGTGCCACTCTGACAGGAATATACCAGAAATGGGATGGCTTGAACAAACAGGAATTTATTCTCTTACAGTTTTGGAGGCAAGAAGTCAGAGTTCAAAGTGCCAGGCTCTAGGGGCTGGGTGAAAGCCCCTTGACCTTAGAGTTCAGCTCTCCCTCTTGCTCCTGGCCCACTGAAGCTGGAGGCATCTCTTCACTCAGGCAGCTGCTGGCTGCTGAGGCTGACAAACCCAAGGTTGACAAGTAAAAAGGCATAATCCTGGTATTACCAAACCACACAGCAGGCCATTGCTTCAAATCCTTTAGGAGTCCCAAGATTGGCAGACTACATAGCAGGCTGCTGAACAATGACTTGGCTACATGCAGGGTTCAAGCATGCTAAAAGCTAGAGACCATTCCTGAAGCTTCTCCTTATATGCTGGGAGCAGACCACATACCTAAGGCAGCTATTCAGCTGCTCACAGTAGATTCCATCATGGAGTTGATTACCAATCTTGTCATGGGGAATACTACATACAACTGCCCTGCCACTCAAAACCAGGCCTAGCCAAGTTGACACATAACCTTAACTACTGCAACTGCTAACCAAAAATGTCGGCAGTTTGAACCCACCAGCTGCCCTGTGGGAGAAAGTGGAGGCAGTCTGCTTCAGTAAAGATTTACAGCCTTGGAACTCTATGAAGCAGTTCTACTCTGTCCTAAATAGTCCAGTATGAGTTAGAATTGACTCCATAGCAGTTGTTTTTTTGGTTTATTAGAGATAATTTTGAATAGAATATGCATTATTGATTACTACTTCAAATATTAACATACACAGAACAAATTTAACCACGAATGCACTGCATACACCTCAGATATTAAATTTGTCCAATTAAATTTGTTAGCTTCTTTAAAAGAACACAGTGCTTTTATCAGCAAGTAACTATGAGCTGAGTTAAGAAAAAACAGTGTAAACTATTAAACACAAGAGAATTTTAAGGAGTAGTGAAGTTGCAACAGAAATCGAGGTATACTCCCTTTCTAACAGGGCAGAAAAGTCATGGGGATCAAGAAAGATGGGCACTTTGCATTTCTGCTCTCAACTCTCTCTACGATTTTGAAAGAAAAAAGATATAAGGAGAGGCAGCAGGGGAAGATGCAAGTAAAATGATTCTTGGGTCCTGACAAGGCTAGTAGAAGGCCTTCCTAGATAAGTGAGTTAGCTAAGGTATAGGATATATAGTCATTAAACATTTGTAGCCCTGAAGCTGCCTGCAGGAAGTTCATGGCTTTCAGTGGGGATGGGCTAAGCTTCAAAGCAAGAAATAACCATGCTTCCCACTATCTACAGATAACCATCTCATGAGGTCCTACTCTGCACAAGCCACCTGCTAGATAGGCTGGATTTTGAACCATAATGTTCTAAACTGACTGTACTAGAGGAATTATATCATGACAGTGAAGAAAAGGAAAATAACATCAAAATAAAGGTATAACTGTTGTTGTTGTTGTTGTTATGTTCTATAAAGTCATTTCCTACTCATAGTGACCTTATGTACAAAGAACGAAACACCACCCAGTCCTGTGCCAGCCTCATGATCCCTACTATAGCTGAGCTTAGCACTGCAGCCACTGTGTCAATCCATCTTGTTGAGGGCCTTCCCTTTTTCCATTGACCCTCCATTTTACCAAGCATGACATCCTTCTCCAGAGAATGATCTGTTCTGACAACATGACCAAAGTAGGTGAGACAAAATCTGGCCATTCTCACTTCCAAGGAGCACTCCAGCTGCACTTCATCCAGGACAGATTTGTTAGTTCTTTTAGAAGTTTATGGTACTTTCAGCATTCTTTGCCAACACCACAACTTAAGAGCGTCAACTCTTCAAAGGTGTAACTAGACCAGTAGTTTTAATTAGAAATCAAATGTTCTGTTTAACATTTTTGAAGACTGTTATTCTTAAAATTGGCCCTCTTTTAGTGTGCATGATAATTTATCTCTGTAAATTATAGATGAATCTCTTGCCAATACAATTTTTAATCTCTTAAGAAAATATTTGTGAGTGTGAAAATTTTAAAGTTCTGTTTACAGAACGAGAAGTGCACTGCTGGGTTTAATATATCCAAAATTTAGTTCAATTCACTATCATGTAGTTATACAATGAAACTGAGATACCAAGTTCTGGGTCATTAAAAAGGCTCAGAAGGGGTATATGTAACTTAGCACACTTGCCTTGGGCAGTTGCTTTGTAGTAGGACAGAAAACCTTAAATGGTACCATCACAGAACAGGTAAGGGAGGGTTTAGGAGAAGCCATCTGAATCTTTTCATCACCTCTTAAATGGCAGCAGAGTTGTCCACTTTGACTCTATTCTTCCTTTGTCCAATTAGTTTCTCCAATTTAACCAAATTTCTCCGCTACTCAACCAACCCTCTCTAGAGTCATTAATAACTACTGAACCACTTCTTAAGAGCTTCATCATACATTTTTAGACACAAATAAGCAAATAATATTTTGTTTAATGTCAATTTTAAATCTAGACATCTATTCTGTAACCATTATCCTTCTCTAGCCCACTCCCTCAGTCTTTGGCACTTGATGTTTATGTACCTAGAATATTCTTCCTTCTATTCTTCTACTGGATAAGTCATTATTTAGGTATCAGCTTATGTTCTTTCACTGGAATCTGACATGTAGACTAGGTCAGATTCCCATGACATAAATATCACCTTGGACTTTTCCTTCCTAGCAGGACCATATTCCCTAATGATGTATTATCTGCATATAATGTGGTTATTATCTACTTCTTTGCTAACACAGCCTCTTTTCTATAGCAGATGAATGCAAGTAACTCTCTTGAAAGAATGAGGAATGGATTCTAAGCACCAAGAGAACAATGACTCTCTATTTCATTAACTACTGTGCCCCTTGCACTTAACACAATCTTGTTGCATAGTATTTGCTTAATATATGTTGCTGAAATATGGATTTGTTTCCTATACCACCCTATTGTCATGCTATTTTTTACTTCATCTATCTATATACATATACATAAACATACAGATATCTCATGGAAGCTCTGGTAGCATAGTGCCTAAGGTACCTGACTGCTAACCAGAAGGCTGGCAGTTCAAACCCACCAGCCACTCCTCAGAAGGAAGATGGGGCAATCTATTTCTGTAGTGATACTGCCTCGGAAACCCAAGGAGGGGTCGCTATGAGTCAGGTCTGACTTGACGGCACATAACAACTTAGGGCTGTAGAGGAAGTCATTGTTGGTGATTAAAAACTACATTTCTTTAAAAATATACCCATCTAATGCCCATTTATTGGTGCTGATGAAAGAAGTGAGAAGAAATTTAGGACTGATATTGATAAGGAGGAATTTATAAATATGTATGGAAGTATTAAGTGTCAATAATATCACATTTTAAGGAGAAAATAACATGTTAAAGTCTTATTTGACTGTCTGGGGTTTTGAGAATATCTTTTGACAAGCTCTGAGCTCTCTCCAATGATCAGCCCTACACTTTCACTAACATGTCTCATCTTCAACATACCATAATTGAAGTCACCCTCATCACTCTGAGAATTACTTCATCTCTAAGATGTCATTATTTCCATATACAGCACTGTCATTCCCAGGTTTGAGAACTTAGGAACTCTTTATTCCTCTCCTTCAATTGCTAACTCACCTATATATGATTACTTTCCAAGTTATCATGATATGTTTAAACCCAAAGCCAAACCCACTGCCATCAAGTTAATGCTGACTCATAGTGACCCCCATTGGGTTTCTAAGGCTGTAAATCTTTATGGAAGTAGATTGGCTCATCTTCCTCCCATGGAGAAACTTGTGGGTTTGAACCCCTGACCTCCTGTTAGTAGCCAAATGCCTCACTCTCTATGCCACCAGAGCTCCTTGTTCAAGGTCTACATTTACTGGAAGACCCAAATCAAATTCCACCTTCTTCACAAAGCCTTTCTAGTCTCCTCTCCAGGATGAGTTCCCCTAGTATTTTATGTGTCTCTCAAGTAATAGAGTACTTTTTGTCTTCTATATGCAGTATACTTGGTGTAGTGTCTGGCATCTAGGAATCGGCACTATTTTCTAGTGCATTAAACCAGGATTGATTAATCAATTTAAAGAACATTAAACAATACAGTGAAACTTGTGAGAGCCAGAACTCAACAGAACTGGCCTTTTTTTTCTGGGTCCTGCAAGTTTTCAGCTTTTGATAGGGTGCAGTCTTACTACTTTTCTATTACTTTCTGTGGTGGTTAAATTTGTATATGAACTTGGCTGGGCCTGGATGAGTGGCTGGGCAGCTGGTGGTAGTTATTCCCCATAACGAGACTGGCAATCAACTCCATGGTGGAATCTACCACAAGCAGCTGAGTAGTTTCTTTGGGTATGTGGTCTGCTTCTAGTATACAAGAAGCAGAAACCTTGGGGCTTATGGCATGCTTGGACCCTGTATGTAGCCATGTCATTGTTCAGCAGCCTGCCATGCCCTGCTGACCTTGGGACTTACAGTGGACTTGAATTAATGGCCTGCTGGGTGGTTTGGTAACATCGGGACTGTGCCATTTTATTTGTCAACCTTGGGCTTGTTAGCCTCAGCAGCTAGTAGCTGCCTGAGTGAAGAGATATCTCTAGCTTCAGTGTGGCAGGAGCAAGAGGCAGAGGTGAAGCCCAAGGTTGAAGGGCTTTCACACCCCCCTAGCCTGGTATTTTGAACTATGACTTAAAGCCTCCAAACTGTAAGAGAACACACTCCTGTTTGTTAAGGTCATCCCATTTGTAGTATATTTCTTGTCAGAGCAGCACTAGGTAACCAGTACAGAATATGGTACTGAGAGAGTGGGGTGTTGCTCTGATAGATACATAAAATGTGGAAACAGGAGTGGAGTGCATCCTAGACTCGAGACCCTGGCAGAGAGGTCCCAGCATATGGCATGAGAGATACCGGCAGAGAGACCAGCATGAAAGACGACAGGAGCAGAGCTCAGAGACTGGAATTAAACAGCAACAGGCTTACCAGCCCATGGAGGAGAAAGCCACGTGCCATTGGGTAGGCAGTTTCCTGGCAGACTGGGTTGCCTTCAAGCATTAATTGGTGAAGAGACCAGCATAAAATGGAATAACAGGTTGGCCATCCCATGGAGCAAGAAAGCTAAGTGTCCTTTGGGCAGAAAGATTTCTGGAGGAGTGGGTTACCCTTGGGCATTAAACAGTAGAAGCAGAGAGATTAAGGAAACAGGAAGCAGAGCCTCAGCCTGAAAGGGTAGGACCATAGCCTTTGGGGGTGGAACCATCATAGCCCCCTAGGTTTCAAAGAGTCAGACCTTCATCAACTTGGTTCTGAAGTGTGGGACTGCTCGTTCATGTGAGTTAGTGGGATGGAGCCATAGCTGCTGCCCAAGAGTGAGGGGGCAGGGCTGTCATGCCCAAGAGGGAGAGGAACAGTGCCCACTAGGCCAAGGGGGTGAGGTAACCATTTAGAGGAACTAAGGGACTGGAGTCACCTAGTGAGAGATCTGTACAGATGCCACCCAATGAAGATCTGTATAGGTTCCAAGTTGACAAGGGTGGAATTATGGTAGTTAAATTTGTATGTCAACTTGGCTGGGCTTGACTGAGTGGCTGGGCAGCTGGTGGTAGTTATTCCCTATGATGAGATTGGCAATCAACTCCATGGTGGGATCTACCACAAGCAGCTGAGTAACTGCCTTTGGGATATGGTCTGCTTCCTGTACATAAGGAGAAGCCTTGGGGATAGTCTCTAGCTTATGGCATGCTTGGACACTGCATGTAGCTGTGTCATTGCTCAGCAGTTTACCATACTTTGCCGACCTTGGGACTTACAATGGGCTTGAATTAATGGCTTGCCATGTGGTTTGGTAACACCAGAACTGTGCCATTTTGTCTACCTCGGGCTTGTTAGCCTCAGCAGCCAGTAGCTGTCTGAGTGAAGAGATGCCTCTAATTTCAGTGGGCTGGGAGCAAGAGGCAGAGCTGAAGCCTAAGGTTGAGGGGCTTTCACACAGCCCTTAGAGCCTGGCACTTTGAACTTGGACTTAAAGCCTCCAAACTGTGAGAGAATAAACTCCTGTTGGTTCAAGACATCCCATTTGTGGTATATTTTTGTCAGAGTGGCACTAGGTAATGAGAACACTCTCTACTAGTGATAAATACTTGAATTTTCCTTGTCTAACATATTTCTGCCTTACATTTATTATACCATTTGCAGTTTTCACTGTATCAATCATTCTAAAATAGTTACTGCTATATCAAAAATGCCTACCTTTAGAATAAAAAATGTTTATTCATAGCCAGACCCATAAGGCAAGAAAGGGAAATCAAAGGCATCCAAATTGGTAAGGAAGAAGTCAAACTATTCCTATTTGCTGGTGATATGATCCTATACCTAGAAAACCCAAGAAACTCAGTGAAAAATCTAGTGGAACTAATTGAGAGATTTAGCATCATGGCAGGATACATGATCAACATCCAAAAAATTGGTTGGATTCTTCTACAACAGAAAAAAGAGATTGCTGAAAAAGAAATAAGGAAATCAATCCCATTTACAACAGCTACCAAAAAAATAAAATACTTGGGAATAAATCTTACCGGGAACAGAAAGGGCCTGTACAATGAAAACTATATATAAAAAACAACTACTTCTAGAAACCATAAGAGATCTACATAAATGGAAGAACATCCCATGCTCATGGATAGGAAGATTGAACATTGTGAAAATGTCAATTCTCCCAAAGCAACCTACACATTCAATGCAATCCCAATCCAGATCCCATCAAAATTTTTCAAGGATGTGGAAAAAACCAGTCACTAACATTTTATGGAAAGGGAAGAGATCTTGGATAAGCAAACCACTACTGAAGAAGAAGAGTATAATAGGAAGTCTCACACAGCTGGATCTTAAAATCTACTATACAGCCACAGTACTCAAAACCGCCTGGTATTGGTATAATGACAGACACATAGACCAATGGAATAGAATTGAGAGCCCAGAAATAGATCAATCAACCCATGGTCAGGTGATCTTTGACAAAGGGCTGAATTCCATTAAATGGGGAAGAGAATGTTTGTTTAATAAATGGTACTGGCAAAACTAGATTTCCATTTGCAGAAAAATGAAACAAGATCCATACCTCAACCATATACAAAAACTAACTCCAAATGGATCAAAGATTTAAATGTGAAACCTAAAACTATAGAGCTCCTCAAGGAAAAACTAGGGACAAATTTAGGGGCCTTAATGGCTAAGACACTTGCCTGCTAACCAGACGGCTGGCGGTTCAAACCCACCAGCCACTCCTCGGAAGGAAGGTTGGGCAATCCTACTTCCGTAGTGATACTGCCTCGGAAACCCAAGGAGGGGTTGCTATGAGTCGGGGCCGACTCGACGGCACATAACAACAACAACAACAATATATGGCAGGGAGCTCTGGTAGCATAGTGCCTAAGGCGATTGACTGCTAACCAGAAGCTTGGCGGTTCAAACCCACTAGCCACTCCTCGGAAGGAAGATGAGGTAATCTACTTGCATAGTGAAACTGCCTCGGACACCCAAGGAGGGGTTGCTCTGAGTCGGGTCCAACTCGACGACACATAACAACAACAACAATATATGGCATAAATAGACTATCAAGCATAACCCAAAATGTACAAACAGCAGAAGAGAAACTAGATAAATGGGACCTACTAAAAATTAAGTTTTTCCATGCTTCCAAAGACTTCTCTAAAAGAGTCAAAAGAGAAACTACAGTCTGGGAAAAAATATTTGGCAATGATGTATCTGACAAGGGACTTATCTCTAGAATTTATAGAAAACACCAAGATATCGATAACCAAAAGACAAATAATCCAATTAAAAAATGGGCAGAAGACATGAACAGACACTTCACCAAGGAGGATATTCAGATGGCCAACAAATACATGAAGAAATGCTCACCATCATTAGCCATTAGAGAAATGCAAATCAAAACAACAATGAGATGTCATCTTGCTCCAGCACTAATAGCAAAGCTCAATAAGACACAAAATAACAAATGCTGGTGAGGATGTGGTGAGATTGGGACTCTCATACACTGCTGGTGGGACTGTAAAATGATACAACCACTATGGAAAGCAGTATGGCGATTCCTTCAAAAGTTGGAATTAGAAATACCATTTGATCCAGCCATTCCATTACTAGGTATAAATCCTAAAGAAGTGAGAGCCATGACAAGAACAGACATATGCACACCCATGTTCATTGCGATACTATTTACAATAGTCAGAAGATGGAAACAACCTAAGTGTCCATCAACTGAGGAAAGGAAAACCAAACTTTGGTACATACATACCATGGAATACAATGTAACCTTAAAGAATAACCTAGAATCTACAAAACACGACATAACATGGATGACTTGGCGGACATTATGCTGAGTGAAATAAGTCAATCACAGAAGGACAAATATTGTATTAGTCCATTATTGTAAAAGTCAAGGAAAGGTTTATCTATGGAAGGAAATTTTCTTTGTTGGTTACCGGGGGTGGGAGGGGAG